>NC_139701.1:34415719-34613219 GCF_964188405.1 Protomyctophum parallelum
TTTTTTATTGGCCTAAAATATTGTCTATATAATATACATTCTTGAATCCACCTGCTGTCATCATTGAGCAATTTATTTTAGAGGGTTGTTACCATTAACAACCTATATAAGGCAACAATTTCACAATTTCATTATGCTTTAAGTAGCATGTGTCATGTGATGTGTCAAACTAGGGGGTTTTCATGATTCTGAATCCATTCAAAGCATTAGTTTACAGTATGCAACTATGCAATGCTAGAGCTGGAAAGAAGGAACAGACCGGGAATTGCACACATATGCTATAAGGTTGAAAACATGAGGTCCTGGCTGTGACTAACTGATGAGATCATGGAGGGAGAGGGACATAGGACTTCCTAACCAACAGAGATGAAAAGATGGAGCAGGATGTTGTAAGGATGGTCATTGGACCATCTAAATGTGACGTGATTTTGTGTTTCTATTGGCAAGTTAATATGCTTCAAATGCTCATGTATAGAGCAGAGTGCATGTCAATTTGTGCTTTTTCATATCCTGCATATGTGCTGCCTCTCGATGTTTGTGTAAAGAATGAGAAAACAGAGAGGGAGTGGAATGACTGTTGCTACCCAGTGGTGGAAAAAGTACTTCAGTAAAAGTATCAATACTGCAATTTATAACTAGGCTACTTACAAGTAAAAGTCCGGAATTCAAAATGTACTTGAGTAAAAGTATAAAAGTATTGGAATCAGTACCAAAAGTATTAAGTACTCGCTATGCATATGTCCCATTTCAATTTCAAATGTATAAAAATCTTTAGAAAATAGCAGTTCTACAAGCTCACAATGCATCGCATTGTGAGCTTGTAGATTTTGTAATAATAATCAAAGTAACAAAAGTTTTCAAATAAATGTGGTGGAGTAAGTACAATATTTGCCTCTGAGATATAGCGGAGTACAAGTAAAAGTATTGGAAATTGGAAATACTCAAGTAAATACCTAAAAATTGTACTTAAGTATACCACACTTGCACTTTCCACCACTGTTGCTACCCCATGGTCTTTTGGGGGGGTGAGTCAGTCTGCGTTACCTGCAGTATTTTGTCTCCAGGCTGCAGGCTGGAGGATGCTGGTCCGTCATGCTGTACCCTAGTAACAAAGATACCCTATAAGTCAAAATGATACATCGTTAGGACAACACAGGGACACGATGGTTTAGAATCTTTGCCTTTCTCTCATTCTCATTCTCAGTAGGTAACCTACCCCCACCCCCAGAATAAACACTGTCAAGTTAATTAATGCATTCTCCTTGCTCTGAATTTGGAGAGACATGCAAGCCTACTGCTGAATATATATGTATGACCTACTATATCACAAAGTGCTTGGCCTTTTGAAGAATTATCTCTCAGTGTATGTTTATAGCAAATTCTTAAAGCAATCAGTGTAAATAATTGATCAAAGAAAAAAACAAACAAACAAAACAGCTCAATTATTTCCTAAGTAGCTTGGTTGAGGGTAAGGATTGGAAAGATCTTTGAGGTCAGGAACTGAATTTGGGGGAAATAAGTGGGTAGTGGGGAAGACAGGACACATGTCCTGCCACATGTCTTTCCCTTAATAACCCAAGGCAGAGATTGTAAAAACACCAACATCTTTTCATGAAAAGCTGAAAGATGTTTTCTTTTGAACACAGAAAGTATGGGAAAATGCGGTTGTATCAACTCAGCATGGTTCAACAAGAGGATGCACCTGAATGTTGAATGCGGAATAGTGATACCAGCTTGACAGGTAAATATGTGCCATATAGACTCAGAGGTGATATCAGTTTACCAAGCACAGTGAAGTGTAGACATGCCAAAGCTGTAGCAATTACACAATGTGGGTGATAGCAGTGAAACACGCATACTGTACACTGCATGTTATATTAGTGTGTATGACAGTTAGTTAGTTCAATAGTTATTACTTACAGCAGTGCAACAACAATGACAAATAACTTTCTTTCTGGCTCCATACTTTTGTTATTTGTGATGTGTTGGAACAATGTCAAACAGTTGAATTCTGGACAATTAACAATGTAATTGAATATTACCTAACTCTCATCAAATGTTTGACACCCTGAAATAGGAGGACCATGTACAACAAGGGGCTTTCCTTCCAATATCAAGAAAATAACTCTAAAAAAGGGTGACTAATGCTTTTCCAAACATCCAAAGTACTAAAAGTATGCAACCAAAACATCAACAGAAATGTGCTTTCCCAAACACCTATTGAGTTCACTGTACAGTATGTTAACTGCATGTGTGATATTAGTTCGATCACATACATACATCAAGATACTGTTTGACACAAATCATCGGTGCCCTGCAAATCCCTGGTATCTAAATGTATGTGTTGTAGAAATAATATCATAGGAAAATGTGTTGTTACTGTAACTTGTTAACCAATTAAACCAGTCAAGACAGAGCAGTAGCCAGTGTGTTATAGAGCCTTTCTGGCCACTGACAGTGATAGCTCAAACGCCAAAACAGAATGGATGATTCTAGCATCACATGGAACAGATAATCCGATTGTTAATGTCATAATATCAAGATTAGTTAAAAAATATTTATAATAATAATACGTTGATTTCTGTTCCTTCAGATGCTGTTTTCTGTTCTTAAATCAAGCCTGAAAAGCCAATACAATCATCTAGCTTCTTCAACTCATTGTTTTCCAGACACATAGCACTGGCACTATTATAACTTGCTGTAGCCTAAGTATTTTATCTGTAATTTAATATAGCTTCCCCATTCACCACTGCTAGTTAAAGTGACTTAATGTATAAGCAATGTTGAACATTGGTAGAACCTTGGGGCCTGGTTATGATGAAGTCAAAAATATTGTCCATCTTCTTTATCTGTTTCTTCTGTGATCTGTGAGCCCTAAGGTTCGACCTCCCGTTAGTTAGATCGGATTAAGGTTGGTGAGGGATGCGTCAAAACGACCGGGTTATGGAGGGATGCGTTGCTCCTGTGCTTGCGGTTATGTTTAGGTTAGAGTTAGAGATAGGGTTAGTAATGGTCGATCTAACGGGAGGTCGAACCAATTACATGTTACCGAGTAAGCAACCAGAAGTAGCAATTCACTCACAATAGATGGTGATTGGTGAACCATGTTGTCTCAACTCTCAAGTCACACTTTTAGCACATGAACTAAAAGATTATGCCGATATAATAAACCAAGTGATGGTACTGTATGTTGTTGTTTTTTCCAACAATATTGGTGACCTATGTGTGGTTAAAGTGTGATTATGCGACCTGTTTCACAATGCGCAAGAGTAAAGGGAATTGCTATTTCTGGTTTCTTGATCATAGAGCACAGGAGCAACAGATAAAGATGATGATCTTGCACAGTTATTTATAACCCATGGTTCTACCGAGAATGGTTTAAATGTTGTTTAAAGCGTCTTTGTAAATAGTCAATGATCTGACTTCAGTCCCAGTTTGATATTATATGAAGATGCTTGAATCCTTGAGATTGAATTAACTAGACAGGGTAACATTCCTGACCATTTTTTAAAGGCAGACTCTCTGGCTGTAAACAAGAACATGACCACTAGGAGGAGCCAGATACCAGTGGAATAACGTTGATGCTTATAGGCCCAGGGCCCTAAAAGCATAGATTATTTACAATCAAGCTGCTTGCATATTCATTCTGTTTAACAGTGTAGGCTGAAAATAAACCTGCTTAATTAAGGATAGGGGTTGGATAAGCCAAACTAATGGGTTGACACAACAGGCACAACATCACAATATGGAAACGAGGCCGGTTAAAACTGCTGACGAATCATTCTGAGTTCACTTAAAACCCACTGTGTGTAGACATATGGAGAGAAAAACACACACGCACGCACGCACGCACGCACGCATGCACACGTGCACGCATGCACGCACGCACAGGAAAACAGAACAAGGACACAGGGCAGGGGCCAAGGCTACAAGGAACTGAACAAGGGAATAAAGGAGGTAAAAGAGAGCCAGGAAATTGGAACAAGGCAAGAAGGAATGAATAATTATAGTTAATGTGAATAAACTATGACAGAACAAGCCAGACAATTTCCATCACACCACTGATAGATTCTGTTTTTGTTCTGTTGTGGTTTGAACTGAACTTGTAAGATAATCTGAACAATGATACATGTGAAATTTGGAAGCCAAACAGTATAGAATATTAAAAACCTAACCTCACATGACTCTTGTGTCCCTAAACTGGACTGTTGAGAGCTACTATGAGGAATCTGAGGGATTTGTTTTCCTCTGCCTATTCTTCATGTGCACAAAAGCCTAATCACCGCCTCCGGCCTTGTTGAGATAATACATTTACATTATGTGGGTAAGAGACGAAAATGGGCCTGGGCCGTGGCTCAGCGGTCCAGGCACCTTGGCCGGTAGTTCAAGTCTGGCAGTGTGCCGCGGGTTCGACTCCCGATCCCGACAGCCCTTACTGCATGCCACTCCCCCATCTCTCTCCCCCATTTCCCGTCAGCCTACTGTCTGTCCCTCTATAAAAAATATATAAAATAAAAGCGAAAGCCAAAAAAAAAAGAAAAAAAGAGACGAAAATGGCAGAAATTGTGCCTTTTATAGTGACTGCATGTTTTTGTTAGAAGACATTCAATAGACTCGTTTAGGTGCTATAGGTGCTTCAAGTCCAGAGGCATGCACCAGGTCCCAGAAGAAAACGTTCTTTCTAAAATGGCTGTCAGAGATTCAGTAGAAGTAGTAGGTGTACAAGAGAGGGCTGTTTCTAGGACACAGGCATATGCCTGGGGATGACTGATACTCCAATGGAAACACAGAACAGGCACAGTTATGGTGGCTATGTTGCTGGCCGTTGGCGGGCCCCGATAGGCCCGTCTGCCTCCCAACTCAACCGGGGGACGCCTGTGAGTGCTTACCCCGGATCACGCTTTACTGGTTTCTAACTTTTACTGTAAAATATAAGTGAGTTCAAATTCATAAATACCTGTACACAAGTCACTATAGTCAACATATTCACTGGAATGAATGTATTTGAAAGGGATATTTTCAAGAGTTTAAAATAACCAAAATGCCCTGGATCATTGACAAAAACACAGACATAATGTTAATGTCAAGCATACAGGTAATGTGTGACTCGGGCCAATTCTCTCTCAGTGTAGTGCTCTGGGTAGGCAATACAGGTTTTATGTCCCCCCCCCCCCCATACAACATACATACAACATCCCATACACACTAGATACTCAAAGTTAACCAAGTGAACTGTCGCCCCGCAGACAGACAGACAGATGGACAGAACACTGCGGCAACTAGCAGCAGTTTCCATGGCAACTCTGAGGAAAAGCCGCGGTAGCCACGATTGGCTGCCGAGTAGGGTCATACCATGTCGGAGGGTTTGAAGGGGTTCCCCTGGCCACTGATGCCCCCAGAGATACTGAAACCAAGACCAGGGTTCTTCTCTATCCTCACACACAGCTGGCGAGAGACAGAGGAAGTAAGGAGAAGAAGAAAGGAAAGGAAGGAAGGAAGGAAGGAAGGAAGGAAGGATTTGTCATTATTTAACTGTATACATAACATAGGCATACAGTACAATACAAATGTCTGCACACTGGGGAGAGACAAAGAGAGAGAACTGAGAAAGAAAGAAAGAAAGAAAGAAAGAAAGAAAGAAAGAAAGAAAGAAAGAAAGAAAGAAAGAAAGAAAGAAAGAAGTCAGGTAGATGTAAACAGAGAGAAATGGTGTCTAGTTTTATCAGCATCTTCTGCCAGTGACAGACAGACAAAGCCAACAGCAAGGTAGAGACCAAATATTTCTCACACCAAGATTATGCTCCAAAATAGCAAAACCTCTAGCTGCAAAATGCCTTAAAAATATTCAAAAACATTTTTAAATGTTTGAAAGTTTTGTTTAGAAGATTATATATATGCATTATGCACGCACGCACGCACGCACGCACGCACGCACGCACGCACGCACGCACATATACTTGTAGATAGATACCTGATCCTGGAACCCGTCCATACTCTTCTGTCCTTTCGTCTGCAGGAGGCAACGAGCACTCTGAGGCCGTGGGTTGGTGTGCGTCGTCATGCCAACCTGGTTGCTATGGCCCATACCCTGGTTGCCGTGGTACTGGGGGTTGGTGGCGGGGAGGGTGGGCTGGTGGGAGGAGCCATACTGCGGCTGCTGGCCTCCAGATGGGGAGAGGGCCAGAGCCAGGCCTGAGCTGCTGGAGTAGGACTGGCCGGGAGCAGGCAGTGCTAGGAGGAGAATGATACATATGATGATACATACGTCGATAATGATACATAAGGTACCATAGCTTGATACATACGTTGATAATGATACATACGGTACCATAGCTTGATACATACGTTGATAATGATACATACGGTACCATAGCTTGATACATACGTTGATAATGATACATACTGTACGGTACCATAGCTTGATACATACGTTGATAATGATACATACGGTACCATAGCTTGATACATACGTTGATAATGATACATACTGTACGGTACCATAGTTTGATACATACGTTGATAATGATACATACCATAGCTTGATACATACGATGATACATACATGTTGATTGATACATACCATATAGCTTAAAGGGATAGTTCAGATTTTTTTAACTTAAGCTGTATGAAATACTTGCCATTTATATAGTGGTTGCAACTGTATTGATTGATTGCCGGAGTCCTGTGGTGGGAGTTCTGCTTTTGGTGAAATATTAAGTAGTTCCGGTCATTTTGTGGGGGGCACAGGGGGCCACACATTAAAAGTAAATTACTTCATTTGTCATTTGTATTGGTGACCTATTGTTGAACGATGTGTTCGTTTTTTTGTGTCCATATCACTACGCCCACAGGTTGAGAGAACTGCTGCATTGGAACTGACAAAGCCTCTAGCGGTCCTAAAAAAATAAAAATAAAAAATCACATCAATTACCTTGAGGCAGGGAGCCTTGATATTGCCCCGCCCCCCCAGATGAAGAGATGACCATGGGCTGGTATTGGCCTCCCTTGTTGATGGCTCCGCTCTCATAGCCCTGCTGGCCACCCCGGTGGGGGGGGTTGCCCGACGAGGAGGAAGAGGAGGCGACAACCATGGTGTTGTGTGATTGATGGGAGGGGTTGTGGGAGTGGGCAGCCTGTGCAGAGAGAGAGAGAGAGAGAGAGAGAGAGAGAGAGAGAGAGAGAGATATGTAAACAGTGAGAGGAAGTAAAGAAAGAAGACTTAGAGAAATGTCAAGTGTGTTCACTGTTCATGTGTGCCTAAGCATAAACACGGATATAAACACACGTACACTATACTGTATATATGCACAGTAACTGTGAGTTGAATTTGTGTTGTGAGTTAAAGATTACAGATCTTTTATTGTTACAGTACAACTTATATGCGATTACATGACAAGAGTAAAATGACGATGATGGTGTGTGTGTGCGTGCGTGCTTAAATATTGAGGTAGGTAAGGGAAGGGGGCTTTAGGTGTACCTGCTTTCATACAAAGGCTCTACTACACACAGGCAGCCAGGGGGGAATTTGTTGTCGTGTGAAGCCATTTGCCAAATAGTAACACATATCCATAAGTACAGAGATATCCACTTATTGATATGTCTGGTTGGTGACATCCACAAGATTCCACATTCAATCAATGGGCTAACACTGGGTGGAAACAAGTTGGACAAAATAACAGCTTCACACAGAACCCAGGCAAAGATTTCAGGTGGCAAATGGTACAGTATCAGGATTGGTTTTCAAAGCAGTGGACGTGGGTTTGTTACCGCTGACTTTCTCCAGCACATTCAATGAATTTAGAATTCCTCAGACATATTGGTAGGCATAGATCTCTGGTCGTTTGGCTACGTGAGACTCTTTGCCAAGTGGCAGCATCTGAAACCGTGGCCGAGTCCATGGCTGTGATTGCTAATGTAATACGATAAGAGTAACAATACAACTGTCTGTGGGTACTCAAAACCTTAACACACGGATTGATGCGTGACATTGCGATGCATTGTCAGAACAATAACCCCCGACAATGCTGGGCAAGCTTCTTGCATAACGTTGTTGAATAACAATACATATATTTATTGTTTCAAGTGCATTGAAAGGTATTCTGTACTGCACATGAAATGTCTCTTTTATTGTCTCCGTCCGTCCGTCCGTGTGTCCGTCCGTGTGTCCGTCCGTGTGTCCGTCCGTGTGTCCGTGAGCAGCTAATCTCGGCCACCGTTAACCCGGTCGATGCCAAATTTTGCACACACACTCCCTGGATGCCAACGATGAACCTCTGCCCCAAACTTTCCAGAACGGCCTGTTATAGCGCCACCAGGAGGCCGCTTTGTGCAAAACAAGTTTTTGCACAGTACACCTACAGATTTTCATCACGCAAATTGGTACACAGTCTCTCTAGAGCCATTCAATGAAACCGGTCTTTCAGATTTCTCAGACTCCATCCTGATTGGTTAAGATTGGCTTCCAAAGTTCACAGGAGTGCTCAGTTTCAAACAAAATGCTGCAAATCATGAACACATCGCGTGATTTCCGTGAAATTGTGCACCCACATTCCCACTAGGCCGAGGACGAAATGCCACATGAACAATTTCAACTCAGCCTCAAGGTGGCGCTATAACTGGCCGAAAAGTGTTTTTTCAGATTGTATTAATATTAACTCTACTACATACATATGCTTACTCAAGTAATTATTTACAAACACTCCTATCCTCCTGGTGGAGACCTGTGCCCAGAAGGGCACTTTTTCTAGTTCTCTCTCTTTTGCAATGTTCTTGACAGACAGCAGAATGCAACCATTATGTGCACCCATAAACCAATTAGCAGCCATTTCTTCACAGGGAAGTTATCTGATCAGCCTCCAAGGCCAGGGCGGCAGGCCTGGCTTCAAGTCTTGAAGTGTGACCAGCCAGAAAATAATAGAGAGGAATGCCTAAGTGTTTTATTCAGACTTTAAGGCTGTTTTAAATCAATGCAATCAGGAAAGCTTTTTTATTTTATTTAACTCTGCATGTCATCAAAGAAGGCTAATATTAGAACCAGACAAAATTGGTGTGATTGTCTGGTCTATGTACCAGAAATTTAACCAAATAAAATTAAACTATAAAAATAACATTTGAGCACATTAATTGTAAGCCATTATGCTCCCAGTCTCTGGAATACCCTGCCAGATGAGCTGAAGTTCCCAAGCTTTAGACGTTTATTTTATTTCCTCGCCATCATGTTGTGCTTTATATCAGATGGAAAGAGTGAGGCAGGGAATGTGGGAGAGAGAGGGCGATGACGTGCAGTAAAAAGCCTCAGGTCAGACTCGAACACGGTTCAGCTCCGTGAAGGATAGCCTCATTTATTTGAGTCACAAGGGTGCCCTGCTTTTACACAATTGTTCCATTATTCTTTTTTTGAGATGTATTCTGTGCTGCACATGAAATGTCTCATTTATTATTTGTTTTACTATGTTCTTGCCAGACAGCACGAGACATGGATACTACGGAGACATAAAAAACCCAACCTAGACGGAGAAATGCAAACATTACACTGTATGTGCACCCAGACACAAACAGCCATACATGCGCACAATCTCACATTCTCCCTCAAGTAGGCGTATTTAACTGCTATTCACTAGAGAGCCATATTTTATCCACGGTTAAGACATTGAGACAGGGGACCAACCTTCTTGAGGATGTCAGGGGGGACATCCCTCCTGCCCAGAGAGTAGGGAACCCACTGATTACCTGCTGGCCCCCCCTCCTGGTCATTATCCATCATAGCACCTTGCTGAGAGGGGGTCTGGGGGAGGACGATAAAGGATGTAGAGAAAAGGGGAAGAGAAAATGGAGAAAGGAGAGGAGCAACAAAGGAAGAAAAGGAAAGGGGAAGAGACGGACACTACTGTTAGGATGATCATTTATCACTGATTGTAGAATATAGACCACATGTTATGTACAGTATCAACTTTGGATCTGATTGGTGTGTGGGCAGAGGGGTGGGTGTATCTCATTTGAACACAATGTGTTCACACTCCGATACTGATATGTGTATCTGACACAGGTGCACCCCTATTCCCTAAGTTTAATCTTTGATTGGTCAACCACCCCGACCAGGAACCATAACAACCCCCAAAATAAATACATTTAATATTTCTTCTTTTTTCAGACTAAACCTGTGCCTGCCTCCAAGGGATATCTTCTCCTCCCACTGCTCTCATCTAGCCACCAGCAATACACTGCTGCGGCTAACGGCAGTGGTGGAAAAATAACTCAATTTTACTACAAGCAAAAGTCCGGAATTCTAAATGTACTCGAGTAAAAGTGTAAATAGGCTGTTTTCAAATGGCCGAAATGTATACAGTATAGGGTTGAAGTGGTAATTGTATGTTTTTAAATAATATTCAATCTACAATAGTAACTAGAAACTAAAGTTTTCAAAGAAATGCAGTGGAGTAAAAGCACAATATTTGGATCTGAGGTGTAGTGGAGTAGAAGTATTGAAATTTGGAAATACTCCAGTAAAGTACAAATACCTCAAAATTGTACTTACTGTAAGTACAGAATCTAAGTAAATGTACTTTCCACCACTGGCTAACGGATTGACTAACCTCAGCAACACAACCCAAACAAACCACTACGGTTTGAACTTCACCTTGAGGAATTCAAAGCTAAGCACAATGACATACGGGATGATGTACTGTAGGTAGAGAGTAGGGACAAGGAGAAGTGCTGTGCGATCAGTTTCACCATATGGACACGTAAACAAACAGTGACAGTAGAGAGAACACATATAGCTCACATTAATGTATTATGCTGCAGCAGTATAGTGCATACAGTAGCATACGTCTGTAAAGGACTCTAATATCAACACAAGATTTTGAATAAAGTAAATGGGGTTAAGTCATACACATGCACATATTTATGACTGATGTTCATAGTCTAACTCATGTATCATTTCAGGGAGCCACACAAGCCACGGCGACTCATTATTTCATTATTATTATAAAAAAATATTATTTCGTTATTATTAACCCTAATAGTTTATTTTGATATGACCACGACAGACCCGAAATGCCTGTAGCCTGTAAGTTCACTGGCTCTCTACAGTAATGACAACAGTACCAGGGATGCAGGGAGGGCTGGGCAATTAACTGGAAATATATCCTAACAGACGTTTAGAACCAATAACTGACTTAAGATTTGTTATATATTTTCTTCTTTTCATTTCTTATATATATCAATGAATCGGCATGAAGAAATTCGAATTGATTTTTCAATTGTTGACTAAATCGATAACCACTTAACCCTGTATTATACTTGGTTCTGGATGTACAATGGTGGCATACAAAAATGTAAAAAAAAATGCCACTCTACGAACGATTACGTTTATTCATCATAATCAATCAAGGCATACTGTAAGTTTGAACTAAGTAATGGTGATATTGATTTGCAGTCATATTGCCCAGCCCTATAGCTCCAGGGTTACTAGCATGATACTCACAGCATTAGCAGACGGAGGTGGAGGTAGTGGCAGCCAGTGGCCAGCAGGGGACTCATGCTTAGTGTTATTGTAAAAGTTAAAGTTCAAAGTGCCGCTGCGCCCCGGGCCGTGCCCCGCACCCTGACAGAGCATGCCCAGCGTGAGCGTGTTGTGCTTTAGGACACCACTCTGATTGGAGGAGGAGACACATCACATGACACGGGTGAATGTGGGTGGAGCTTAAACAGCAGGCAGCAGTGTGGCGACGACACGCTGTGAGCTCCACAAACATTACACGACAAAAAACAACATTAACAACAACGTTTACAACAGTGTTGAGTTAAAGCACAGAAAATGTTAGCTGGTGATCAACGCACGCAACGCACACGCACGCACACGCACACGCACACGCACACGCACACGCACACGCACACGCACACGCACACGCACACGCACACACACACACACACACACACACACACATAGAACATTGGATCAAACTGGCAACAATAGGAGGTGTGTCATCCTTACATTAGCTCAGTTCATTTTCAAATTATTAATCATCATATTAGAATACAAATTATATTAATAGATGATTGATAAAACATGATTAATGAAGTAGATAACAGGCTTCAACAAACAATAGCCAAAAAACCCAAATTTTGACTGTAATATCAATGTTAACTAATTAACTAGTATACAATATACAGAGTGGACCAAGATGGACGCCAACTCATTTCAAATGTCTATCCATCCCACAGTGCAAAGTGTCTAAAGGTCAACACCCATGTCTGACATTTTGGAAATCAAGAGCAACTTAAACGAAATTTAAGAAAGTGCTTTGTTGTGAGTAATTAATCAAATCGTGTAATGTATTCATATCTTATAATCAAGTGAAATCATTATAGACAAAGATTATAGACAAAAAGCCAATTTAACCTGTTTTTAAATTTGTTCCAATGAGTTTCTCCAAACAAGGGGCAAGATACGGCAGATAACTTGATTTATTCCAATTATTATATAACCCCTACAGTTTGGCCTTACTCACTTATTACGAAAAATGACTGAGAATGAATACAGCACCAAACCACGTGTTTAAAATGTTCTATCGCTGTATTCGCTGTGCCAACACGTGTGACTTCACTGACACACATCCAGATTAGCGGGAGTGGATCAAGCCGACAGCGGGATAGCGTGGGGAGGGCACGCGCATGCAGCCAGACACACACCTGGTGGACCTCACGACACAGACGCACACAGATATAGACAGGGGGGAGTGCTTCAGAATGACTGTGTATGGTGGGTGCGTATGAATAGAGTTCTATAAACAGCACCTGGTTTTACCATTGAATGGTACTGTAGAGACTGAGGCTAATCTGCGTCACTATTTGGAGGTACGACAGAACTACTCAGATCTGCTTGTCGGCGCTGCGCATGTATTACACGATAGCTAATCCCAGTGCAGCGTTTTGGTGTTAACTTTAATAGCAATTGTTTTTCAACCTCCAGTGTCAAAGATGTGGCCCCTTTCTGCCAATCCTGTTTTTTCCCCTCCTCTCTGGTGTGCCTGTTAAGGCCTATTCATAGTCTGATTTATCGGTGGTGAGGTGACCACCGCAACTACTGTACAACATGACGTCACGGAGCCACGGTGAAGAGCAAACCACGTCTCTCCCCAGCCCTTTTCTCTGTTTTTACTCACCACCGATCCACGTTATTACAGCTCCGGTGGTCACATCACCACCGGAGCGGTGGTCACCTCACCGCCGAAAATCCAGACTATGAATAGGCCTTTAGTTCTACTTGGACGTACCCTGTCCAGTGCCTGTTAGTTCTACTTGGACGTACCCTGTCCAGCCTCTTGGCTTCTATGTGCCGGAGCAGCTGCTGCCTCCAGTCAGCGGGCATCTTGGACGTGATGTCGTCGTGTTTCTGCGCCGCCATGATTTGCCTTATTTTGACCGCTTCCTCGTTGGGTTTCTCCGGGCAGGTGGCCAGGGTGTAGTCGGGGGGCATCTTTTCCAGCAGGGCCGCCATGGTGGGACGAGCCGAGACCGGACGGGCCTAGCGACAAAGGTTTTGTCGTTTATGCAAACGGAAATAAGGCTTTGGGCTACATCTTGCTTACCCCTTATCCCTAAACTTATTTGCCATATTTTTACTGTTTTGAAAAACCTTTTAAAATAGTTCAAATAGCCAATCTACAAGCTCACAACATGTCGATGTAGATCGGCTAGGTGAAAAATATTAGAACATGGAAAATACGTTTAGGGATAAGGGATGGCACAAGATAGGGCCCATAGACTCTCGTGCAAGATCCTCATCCTTTATTCAAGAGCTTTTAAGTTAAATATAACAAAATGTAGACAAACTGCTCTCCGCTACAGATTTCTGTGCTATAATTTAGAACAGGGGTATTCAACTAGTTTAGGCAGGGGGCCACAACTGTAGAATGATTGTGTGTGGGGGGGCTGCAGAGCATGCGCGCGAAGCCTTGTGCGTTCTCAAAATGCAGTTTGTGCTCAAACACGGATATTTAGGTTACGTATATACATTGTGCACAATAATGAGCAGGATAATATATGTCCTTTAGGGCCGCTCTGTGGTGTCTCCTGTGGTTCAAGTTTGGTAGAGACGGCGCCACTCCGTCATTGTCCATGGGGAGGATTTCAGTGCCATATATACAGATTTTGGTGTTTTCTAGGCGAGACTGGGTAGATGTCTATATAGACATATAGTTATATGCTAACTGAGAATAGATGTAGTCCTATTTGAAAGTGCATAAATATAGCCTTGGCATTAACCGCGCGAGCACACACACACACACACACACACACACACACACACACACACACACACACACACACACACACACACACACACACACACACACACACACACACACACCCTCTGCAGTGCTCTAGTCTAGAGTGACTGGAGTTTGTCTCATTTCTCTCCAAAAGCCCTTGAATATGATTAAGGATTAATATCATTATGGTAATCTCCTCTTGTAGGCAGTGTTTTGATTATTTGCAATATTTTTAATGGTTTGCAGCTTATTATTCATTTTGTCTGCACCACTATACTTCCCTATTCTAAATGGGTTCTAAAGAGTTGGCCTTAGTGCCACTATATTTAATATAATTAATTTAGTCCTCGGCTTGTTATGCCCTTTATGCTAATGCAACCATATCCTTTCAGATGCGGTGGGTGTGTCTTGCTTAATTTCCTTCATTGCAAAAGAGCTTGTTCCTTGTTGACCTGCCGATATGCTGTTATATAATACGCCTACTTGATGTTTTGTACTCATACCTGACGAAGACCTGTGAGGGTCGAAACGTTGTTACCTAAATAAAGTTACCTGGGAGCTGATACGTGTGCGGACAACCTTTCTTTTTCATTACGGTAATCTCACACTTCATACCGCACACACACCATATAATTCCTGTAACTTTCATTAGCCCTCAAAAATAAATAAATGTAATTGTTCCAGGGACCATAAGAAGGGTCCCCGTGGGCCGCAAGTTGACTACTCCAGATTTAGAACAAGCAGACAAATAGACAGGTCACACTCCGACATACTGTAGGCATACATGATAGATCTTCACCTGAGATGCTCCGTAGGTCTCCGTGCTATAGCTCCTTGCAGACAGGGGGCGCCGTTGGGTCAGACTCTTGGTAGGGTAACCAATCATTGGTCTCTTCTGCTCCTGGTAGGTGGGGTAGTCGTCGTCATAGCGACCATTCCTCTTGTTGTGCAGCAGCTGGCTTTGGCTGTCAGCCATGTTGGAGAGGGCAGAGGAGTGGTCCAGTAGGGTGGAGTATGCCAGGGAGCGTCCATACAGTGGGGGGTCAGCCTGAGGGATATGGACATGCACCCTGCTTATTTACCTACAGTACAGTAGGGACTGCAGTGTACGAGTTCACAAAGACAGCCTCCTATTAAATGTCAAGTAACATTTTTCACAACACCTCTCTTTGCATAAGGTTCACTTTTTTTCTTTTACTATACATTTTTAAGAGAGAATATTATATTATGTAATATGTAGTGTTCAAGAAGGTTCCCATTTACGTTCGAGATTGTTAGTTTTCGCACACACACACACACACACACACACACACACACACACACACACACACACACACACACACTGCCCCCTAGGGAGTGTCACCGGACATGTTTGCACTATGTTCCATAAATTCTGCACTTTATTGCGAACGCAGTGATTGCGAACGCAATGAGCACTAACTATGAGACCCTGCAGATCATGTCTGTCTGTCTGTGTGTCTGTCTGTCTGTCTGTCCCGCTGTGACACCACCCGCCCGCCACCAGAGGGCGCAGCTGTAGCACACACACACACACACACACACACACACACACACACACACACACACACACAGGGCGCAGCTGCAGCACACACACACACACACACGAGCTGCGTTCGCTTCCCGCGTTTGCGCGTCTTACTTGTATTTATACTTCCTGCACAGTGTTGTATTTGTGTTGTTGTTATTTTTGTTATATGTGAAAAAAGGAATAAGGAATGCACACACGCAATGTCAAAACAAATTCCTATGTGTTTTACACATAGAATAAAGGTATCTGAATCTGAACACACGCACACGCACACGCGCACGCGCACGCACACACACACACACACACACACACACACACACACACACACACACACACACACACACACACACACACACACACACACACACACACACACACACACACACACACACACACACACACACACACACACACACACACACACACCCTTTCCCTACCTGCTTTCGGTACTGTGCTTCCTGCAGTGCCTCCTGTTGGGCTTCATGGACTCTGCGGAACAGCGCTAGCTCCGTCGAACTCACCAACGAGTCTGCTCTTCTCAAGAACCCCGGTCTGGAACGCTGGGATGGGACTGGCTGCTGTGACTGGCCGGGCGGGCCATCCTGATGATTTGGTGGCTGAGGGAAAGAAAACATCTCCAATGGCGGATACCCACGGTATCGAGGGCTCACCAGGTCCTTGGGTAACGTTTTCCCAGGCTGGTTGATATACTCTAAGGCCTTCCCTGATTGGTTGACATATTCCGGTGTGTCGGGGAAAGGAGGTGGTGCCCGACGATCCATGGCCATCTGATGAGTGAGAACGTTTATGGGTTATTTCAATGCTTTCTCGTGTCGCATGCACACCTGGTAACCATGCACACCTAGTAACCATGCACACCTAGTAACCATGCACACCTGGTAACCATGCACACCTAGTAACCATGCACACCTGGTAACCATGCACACCTAGTAACCATGCACACCTAGTAACCATGCACACCTAGTAACCATGCACACCTAGTAACCATGCACACCTGGTAACCATGCACACCTAGTAACCATGCACACCTGGTAACCATGCACACCTAGTAACCATGCACACCTGGTAACCATGCACACCTGGTAACCATGCACACCTAGTAACCATGCACACCTAGTAACCATGCACACCTAGTAACCATGCACACCTGGTGACCATGCACACCTAGTAACCATGCACACCTAGTAACCATGCACACCTAGTAACCATGCACACCTAGTAACCATGCACACCTAGTAACCATGCACACCTAGTAACCATGCACACCTAGTAACCATGCACACCTGGTGACCATGCACACCTAGTAACCATGCAGACCTTGTAACCATGCACACCTAGTAACCATGCACACCTTGTAACCATGCACACCTAGTAACCATGCACACCTAGTAACCATGCACACCTAGTAACCATGCACACCTAGTAACCATGCACACCTAGTAACCATGCACACCTGGTAACCATGCACACCTTTGAGATGACGTCATATGGCAGCCAAGTCTATGGTTTATAATCTATGTTTGTTTATAGCACTTTATGATGTCATAAGGTACAGCCAAGTCTATGGACTTTTAATCTATGTTTGTTTAGAGCACTTTATGATGTCATAAGGTACAGCCAAGTCTATGGACTTTTTCATGTTTGTTTAGAGCATCCATCCCACTCTTTCTCCATTTCCCCCGTCCTTCTCGGGCTCCCCTCCCCTCTATCCTCACCTCAAAAACAGGACGGAACTATTAACCTGGGGATTGTAGTTATGGTCAAAGTGGTAGGCTTTATGTGGAATGGCAGGTTTTTGGCTCTGTACCAGCTGGTTCTGGTTGCTGTTTGGGTTCCCTGGGAAGCCCAGGTCGTCATCTAGCATGGGGGCAGACTGGGACCGGGCCATGCTGGTCTGTTCTAGACAACCAGGCAGATCTGAACGGTCCAAACTGGTCTGCTGCTCCATGGATGAATTGTAGCTGTCCATCGGGATGCTGGGAGAAAGGCAACAATAACCGCAGCGGTCGTAATAAAATCAGCAAACAGTAGCCAGGAAGATGAGAATAGTGAGCATGACTAGGGTTGGGACGAGGAACCATACGGAACCGGATCCAACACCAAGGAACCGGGATCGGAACCGGAATTCCAACTTCCATCACATTTGGAACTGTTTTGGAAGCGTTTTTTTTTATCATGTCAGAGCTGGTGTGTGGACTTCACGTGTGCTATACAAATTCAATACCAGTGGTTCTCAAACGTTTGGGTCCACTTTTACATTGTCAGAGTTACAGACCTGTAAGGGTCCATTCGGAACCCCCTATAGGAATCATTAAAGGGAACCGCTAAGGATTCGGGACTGTTAAAATCCGAAAGGATCCCAACCCTAATCATGAAAGGATGATGTAACAACCAACCAACCTGTAGACCTTGTAGGACCCCATGTCAATCTCGTCAATGCTTTGGGACTTCTTAAACTTGGACCTCATCTCCTTCATCATGGGGGACAGGCGCTCCGAGCTTTTACTCATCACCACGGTCACCTTGTTGAGCCCACCGCCAACGCCCAGCTGCTCCTTCCGGTTTTGCTCCGCCTGCAGGTTGTTGTGGTAACTCCAGTTGCCAGGCAGAGGTCCTGACCCTTGTTCCCGCCTCGAAGCACCAAACAAGGAGGGTCAGTGTGAGGACAAGGACATACAACCGGGAGGGTTCCAGCAACACAATAACAGTGGTGGAAAGTAACTAAGCACATTCACTTAATGACTGTAATTAAGTACAATTTTCAGTTGTTTGTACTTTACTTGAGTATTTCCAATTTCCAGTACTACTCCACTACATCTCAGAGTCAAATATTGTACTTTTGCTCCACTACATTTATTTGAAAACTTGTGTTATTTTGGTAGATTTTGATTATAATTACAAAACTTCAGCCATATATTTCCATATATCTACAAGCTTGTAGATCGGCTATTTTCTAAAGATTGTTTAAGTACATTTTGATACCAATACTTAGCATTCATAGCATAATTAGCATTGATACTTTTACTTAAGTAACAAATGTGAGTACTTTATCCACCACTGGTCAGTGTGATGACAGGGACATACAACCATGAAGGGTTCAAGCAACACAATAATAACCAGTAAGACGCCTGAGGGGGTCTTTTCTCACTGGTTATTATTACCAGTAAGAAGAGGCAGCAGGTCGCATTTACTATGTCACGTGATGTCACGAGACCATCTATGGGGATAATAGGTGACTGACTGACTGACTGACTATGAAATGGACGTTTTCATAGTAAATGCGACCTGTGGTCGCAACTACCATTACAAACAGGGAGGGGTCAAACACCATCAAAGCAATATTGCGATGGTGTACAAAAAGATGGCAGGGTGGCAACTAGCCGCAATTGACAGAAAAGTCCTATCTTAATTGCAAGAGTCTGCATATGGTCTATTGGGTTACCTTGCTTCCTGCTCCTTGCGGTCTGGGTTGGGACTCGATGAAGGCGTCAGGTCCAGCTTGGATGGGAAGGCGGTTCTGTCCTCAAATGGACTGGGGGTTCGAGTCCAGTTCTGCCAGGGGTTCTGACTAGGATGACCAGAGACAGTGTTTTCATTTTCGGGGGTCGAGCGCTGATTGCCATGGAAAGGGAGCGTATTGGTGTCCAGCTCCAGAGGGACTCCGACGATTCGCTCCTGCCTAAGCAGTGGCCGACGCCCATGTGATTGTGATTGTGATTGGCTGCGGGGTTTGGAGCCAAGGGGGGGATTTCCCTGACTTGAGCCAGTGACCGGGGTCTCCAGAGGAGACTCTTCAGCATCAAAGCCAGTGTTGTCATAATGAGGGACCTCGGACCAATCGAATGGCTCGCTGAGTGGCCGTCGGTCCCCGCGCTGCTGTAGAGTTCCTGATGGCGGGGTTTCCCTCTGAGACAGCAGGGGCTTAGAGTCGATGGGCTTAGGGAACGACTGGGCCAATCTATAAATATACAAAATATATAATATAAACATTATACTTTAGTAAATGAAATAATTATGTTATAATAACTGCCACACGCTTAACAACATGAACCCTAGCAGCCCTGTTCTATTGATGATAGGTAGAAAATAAATAAATAATCAATCAAAATCAAAAAATCATTAACCACTTAAAAGCCGTAGGCTACATTCATTTTGGCCATTTGAAAATAGAGGATTGCGATGCATTGTGAGCTTATAGATCTAGAAATACTTTTTAATCATACATTTGAAAAGTTGTGAAATGGAACATTCTGCATAATGAGGACTTTCTACTTTTGTTACTTGATACCAATACTTACCACTGCGAACATCATCGGAAGATAAATTATTATTTATAAAACTCTCGAAAGAAGGACCACACAGAGAGAGAAAGAGAGAGACGGATACAGATAGAGAGATGGATACAGATAGATACAGTACAAATACAGAGTCCAATAAATGGGATGAAGACTAAGAGTAAGAGACCTGAAGAGGGAGTATTATTATTATATATTATACGCAGTAGGAGAGAGAAAACGAAGGCCAGAGAGACACAGACAAGAGAGAACTGTGGAGAACTCTGCAGCATTCTAATGAGTCCCACTGACCTTGACTCAGCTGACAGATAGATGAGAGAGAGAGAGAGACAGAGTGATGAAGGGAGGAAGAGTGGATAGATTGGTAGGATGATAAAGAGAGGAGATGGAGGGATGGGGGGAGGGATTGAGGACGAGATAACAGATGAGATGATGGACGGTTGGAGAGGATGGGAGGGGGGTAGAGTGAGGGGTGAGCATGTGTGCGTACGTGCGTGTGACATGTGTGCGTACATGTGAGCGAGCGTACCTGTTGGTCCAGTGTGTTTGTGGGGCCTGGTCCTTGCTGGGGGCCGGCAGAGCAGGCGTGTGTGAGTGCGCGTGCGTGTGCGTGTGCGAGAGTGTGTGTGAATGTGAGTGTGAATGTGCGTTGGCAGACGGGTTGGAGGAGCCGGAGGAGCCCTGTGAAGGAGAGTAGTCTGAATAGGTCGCTGAAGAGCCACTGTGGTTTAAACAATGGAGCTTATCCACCTCTTCATCGGTTGACTCTGGAGAGAGAGAGAGAGAGAGAGAGAGAGATAACCCAATTTAGCTTTTGATGTAACCACAGTGATGCCCTTTCGAACTCGCTCTCAAACAATTACCTCTACATGAAGGCTCCACAATTATCTTTACATACATACTGCCTCT
Organism: Protomyctophum parallelum; assembly: GCF_964188405.1. Taxonomy (NCBI): domain Eukaryota; kingdom Metazoa; phylum Chordata; class Actinopteri; order Myctophiformes; family Myctophidae; genus Protomyctophum; species Protomyctophum parallelum. Next base: position 34,436,767 of record NC_139701.1, read on the forward strand.
AACGACTTGAAAGGAGTCAAACACAGGAGCGTTGTTTGTTTTTGTGTTCTCTGTTTGTTATCTACAGTAGTCTGTCATAGTCTGCTTGTCTAGCACATATTATCAGGTAGCTGCAATCTAATGTTATGTTACACATTTTTTAAGCCGAGGTCTGTCAAAACACGGACATATTTGTTTTGTATGCTGTCAGCGCCAAATAAATAAAAGTGCCTGAAGGACCTTATTTCCATCAGTGCTTGTTGGTATTCCTCTGAGTGCACAGGTCTGTTTAGAAACTATTCAAATAAGCTGGAGACATGCCCACATTCTCTTGTAATATATTTGTATCTGTCTGTCTGTTCATTAAGTTCTGAGTGTTTTTTTAATACATCTGGTTATTACTTTAACTGAAGGCAGATATATTTTCTTACACTGCTGTGCGTGTGCGTGCGTGCGTGCGTGTGTGTGCGTGCGTGCGTGTGTGTGTCTGTGTGTGCGTGCAGTGCACACGTCTGTCTGTCTGTTATAGTTCGGCAGGTGGGGTATGAAATTTGGTATATCATTTTGTTTTATTGGCCTAAAATATTGTCTAGATACACTGCTTCAGCCAAAAAAGGCCCTTTGGCTGCCGGACAATTAAGGGCTAACCCCGCAAACCGCGGCACCAATCAGCGCAGTTCTTTTCCTCGACTAACAGTAGGCCAAGAAAGACACTCTACTATTCTAAATATTATGTTATTTTAACATAATATTTTTGCATTACTGTGAAAGCAGGGCATTAAAGGTGATCAAAGTAAATCAAAGAACACGATTTTTGGGCATAATTAACAAAAGGACTCTCAGGACTCTTCCCGGAGCCATCATTCAATGTCACTTTAGCCTCGGTACCCAGGCTTTTATTTTCGTTCGCAATTGGCTCAAAAATGAAAGCCTGGGGGAATGAGACGCATTTCCTCGAAATGTTGCTCGAAATGATTGGTGACGTCAGTTTTCTCTGCTGTTTTCTACCAGGGAGGGGAGGGGCGCAGGGGCGCAGGGGCGGGCGCTCAGATTGGTGAACCAATATTATACAGCACTTGTTCCATGCGCCACCTGCCCCTCTAGACCAGAAAGCATGGTGGCTGGGCCAGGCTAATGTCACTTTGACTATGCTTGCACTGCATAGTTCTCCAACATCTCAATGTCACTAAAGACTAAGCTTTAAACCTCCCAAAACAAACTTATTCTCCCAGCATGTGCACTTTTGCTGCCCCAAATGATCCAGAATGCTGCAGCATAGCTTGGTCTTCAACCAGCGAAAATGTTCACATGTCCAGCTCCCACCATTGGCTCTCAGTTACTGCCCGGACAAAGTACAAAACACTGTTGTTGGCCTACAGAGCAACCAAACGTATGGCACCCCCATATCTTCAAAGTACAAAACACTGTTGTTGGCCTACAGAGCAACCAAAGGTATGGCACTCCCATATCTTCAAAGTACAAAACACTGTTGGCCTACAGAGCAACCAAAAGTATGGGACACCCATATCTTCAAAGTACAAAACACAGATGTTGGCCTACAGAGCAACCAAAGGTATGGCACCCCCATATATTCAAAGTACAAAACACTGATGTTGGCCTACAGAGCAACCAACGGTATTGGCACCCCCATATCTTCAAAGCCTGATCTAACCGTATACGCACTCACTCAGATCAGCTAACATTGTGAAGCTGGCAGAACCTTCCCTAAAACATCTGGGACAAAGCTCCTCACGTCCCAGACTCTAAAACATCTGGGACAATGCTCCTCACGTCCCAGACTCTAAAACATCTGGGACAATGCTCCTCACGTCCCAGACTCTAAAACATCTGGGACAATGCTCCTCACGTCCCAGACTCTAAAACATCTGGGACAATGCTCCTCACGTCCCAGACACTTCTTCCTTCTGGCTACAAAACTGTGGAAAGAACCCATTGCAGTTAGACTCACTCCCAATTTTCCACTGTAATCTTAAGACTCACCTCTTCAGACTCCACCTTAGCCCGCAGCACTTGCCGTAGAACTTGCACTAGCCTTGACAACCTTGCAGTCTTATACAGTATGCAAAGGTTAAAATGCAATTTAGATAGCATTATTTATTTTGACCGGCTGGCACCCTATAGTTTGTAAAGCTTCATTGCACAGAGCATAAAATGTTTTGTTATTATCATACTGTTGAGACTTGTCCGTCTGTCTGTCTGTCTCTCCCCCACACACACTCTCTCTGTGGTGTGCTGACATTAATAGTCTCTTTACCATGACTAATTAATGGACAATTTTATAACGAGCCTCAAGCACTTTACATCATACCACATTAGCTCACGGCGTGTGTGCGTGCGTGCATGTGTGTGTGAAAGAGAAACAGAGAGAAGTGTGTGTGGGGGTTTTTTACCTTTCTTTTCTTTGCCCAGCAGCACCACTTTAGGTTTGTACATGGGCGGATCCACCAGGGTGGGTCTCATGTCAGAGATACGGATGTCATTAGGAGATCCACCCATAGAGTCCTGACGAGAGACAAAGACACATTCTGTTAAGCCAGACAACTTAAAGACCTCAAGTCCAAGATACAGACAATATAACTATATGAGCTCTTTTAGAAGTAATACAGTTAGTATTGCATCTACTGCTGCAGAGGACTGGATGAGGATTTCTTATGCTACTGTATGTCACAAAAAGGCCATATTTACTACACTCGACAGCAAAGTGCAGACTGAGAGCTGTGTGGAGAATAATAGGATTCACAGTTCAGCTACCCAAAAAAGAAATGGTGCGTTCGTAATTCTACCACAGGTCGTTTCGAGGAAGCAATCTGATTGGTTGAAACAGCCTTCTAGCCGTGGGTTAAACCAGCACCATTCACCACCTAATCAAAACAAAGAATTCAGCTGCTCTGTTCTCCCAGAGCGCTAGAAAACTCGGTGGCTAGCCTAGCTAGTTTCTTGGGACATTTGTGGTCGTAGTGACTACATCTGTCATTAAAAAAATATATTCTTTCAGCGATTTTCTTAGTTTTAAGGGTAACTGTTGTAGAATTGCAATATTACACTCGAGGGTGTGGTTTAACGTGATTATTGCCACTTCAGTGATGCTTGCGGAACGCGACTTCATCCCATTCCTGACCCTGTCCCTGTCCCTGTCGTGGCAATCATCACGTTAACCCACACCCTCTCGTGTAATATTGCTTAACTGAGCTCTCATCAGAGCATGGCAGAGAGCAGAATAATTTTAATTATGAATTGTGTAAATAATAATGTTACTTTGCAATAACCTGAATCTGTTTTGTAAGATTGGGTGAAATGTGTCAAACATGATGGATTTGTATCAAAGTATGACCTAAATACACCTGTTTACCAGCAAACAAACACATATTTCAATGTGAACTGACAATAAAGTACTATATCATATCATATCATATCATAGTGAGCTCACATTCTGTAGGAGAGATTTTACAAACTTGAAAATCCAAGTATATTTTTGCGTGTGTGTGTGTGTGTGTGTGTGTGTGTGTGTGTGTGTGTGCACCTTTAAATGCACGGTTCTGACCTCAGAGCTCTCCGTCTCTTCCTTATCCTTTCGCTTGGGAATGTCGATGCCAGAGTTATGGATTGATCCCTGATCCATTAGCTGGGTCTGAGCGAAGTCCTGCATGTCTCTGTCGGTCACCTAGCACACATGCACATATAATAATAATCTTTATTGTCCCGAAGGATATTTGTCTTCACAATCTGTTCAACAGTTCAACACCCACATCAAAAACAACACAGAGCACATAACACCAAGACAATACAAAAAAACAAAACATGAGGTCCCCACTGTGTACAGAACCATCCTATCGGCGGGGCAGTTTGTTTAATGCTGCGATGGCTGAGGGGACAAAACTCCTACTAAAACGGACCTTTTTCCATGGCAAGGTTCTGTATCTTTGTCCAGATGGCATGAGGTTAAATAAACGATACAGAGGATGGTCAGTGTCATTTGATATCGAGAGTGCTAGTCGTGTGATGGCCTTATTAAAGATATTTTTTTTTGCGGCTTACGCCTTTTATTGATTTTTGAAGGGACAGACAGTAGGCTGACAGGAAACGGGAGAGAGATGGGGGGATGACATGCAGTAAAGGCCGTGTCGGGTCCGGGAGTCGAACCCGCGGCACACTGCGACTGGATCACCAGTCCGGTGCCCAGACCGTTACGCTACGGCCTGGGCCGTGTGATGGCCTTATTGTTCATATCAGAAAGTGTGGGTGTAGGAAGTCCTATGATTTTGGAAGCAATACGGGTGATACTGAAAAGTTTGTTCCTGTTAGGCATGGACAGTATGGTGTAAAAACATGCAGAACAGTACAACAGAACAGGTTGAATAATGCTTTTGTACAATAATAGCAGAAGATGAGGAGCAACAGATAATGATCTTAATTTACGGATTACATGGAGTCTTTGCTGAAAGCGTGACTGGAGAGATGTAATGTGTTGATCAAACCTAAGTCTATTGTCCATTGTGAGTCCAAGATATGTGAAGCTGTCAACCTGTTCTATTGTTTTACCATTAATGAGGAGTGGGTTAAGTCCAGTGTGGGTTGTTGTTTCAATGACCAGTTCTTTTGTTTTGACCACATTCAACTCTAGATAGTTGTCAGTGCACCACTGTGTGAAATGAGAGATGGTATTCTGATAGACCGTAATAGAGTTATTGTCATGGAGCAGTCAGAGAATGGCAGTGTCATCAGAGTATTTAAAGTATGTGATGTCATGTATATATACATGTCTATACATGAATCATTTATAAATTAAATTATTACCTATCAGACCCACTCTAGTTGTTTCTTAATGCTCAAGGTTCCTCATGCTCAGACAGAGCTGGGCAAGACAGCTTTCTCTGTCAGCAGCCCAACATCTTGGAATGAACTCCAAAATTATTTAAAACTGAGCTCCGGTCAGTTCAAAGGAATGTTCCATAACATTTTAACCATGATTGCTCCTGTTTCAGTTATTTTTGTTTGTTTGATTGACTGGTTGTTCTGCATAAAGTTCCTTTGTAATTTACCCTGGCACTCAGATCGGTGAACCAATATGATTCGATAAAATCATGCTCGAGTATTTCTTTGTGTTAAAGGGACATTTCACCGCTGGAAGAAACTGCAGTCACTCAATGTTAATGGTATTTGTAGTAGATAACAGTGGCACAATTTGAAATTTGCACCCTATGGCCAGAAAAATAATGAAGTCTGTGTGTTTGACTAGGGTTTGACTGGATTGCTGAATTCCTACAATGCCCATAATGCTTTAGTGCACTTCACCTCCTTGTGGAGAGGGGGGAGGCTGCGTGGAGGTGTGACTTTGTAGTCCAGAAAGGAAGTGAGACCATATTTTCACGACAGGTTTTCGGTCATGAACATGGCGTCATGACTAAAATATCTTCCCCCAGGAAAGTGTCTCTTGTGCCTTTGTGTATCATTAAAATAAGCTCTGGTTGCAAAAGAGGTGGGGTGCAAGAAAAATGTCAGAAGTTATGGAGAAATAGAGAAGGGGGATTTAACCTGGATATGGTGTGTTGTTGGGCATCAAATCATAAGAGCTCATTGGATAGCTAGCTCACAAAAAAGTGAGTGGTAGAAGGCGCATACTTACATCAACAAACCTCCAAAATGAGAAAAGTCTAGTGAAATGTCATGTTCTAGGCTAGGCCCTTTAACACTGTAGCTGCATCACACATTACTACTCTTGAATACAGATAACATGGCATTCTACTATTAGTGTACTAACAAACACAGTTCTACATCTGCTGCTTGAGTTTGATATTTCAAAATCAGGTAACGGGCATAGATATTTGATATCAATTTTCATCTAAATATCTTATACTTGCTAGTTTGTTAGAAAACATACGATCAACTTGGTAAACAAGGACATGCATTGCAACTACATGTCGTTAGCCTCATAGGATAAATGCCTAAGTCATTTTTTGGCGAAATTGAGATTTCTGCATACAGGTGATCTCCTGGGGCTGCTGCATCGTTCTGGATCATCGCCTATGTCCTCAGCCAATCACAAAGCTCACAATCTTCAAAAATGATGATCTGCCTAAGTCACTTGTGTGATTTGAGCATTTTTACGTTGCCGCCTAACTCACTTTGTGTGACTTGGGCATTTTTACATTGCATACACAGCAAACAACAGTTACTCTAATAGACCCCCAGGTGTTTAGTATGGAGTTAACATTACTCTAACAGACCCCCAGGTGTTTAGTATGGAGTTAACATTACTCTAATAGACCCCCAGGTGTTTAGTATGGAGTTAACATTACTCTAATAGACCCCCAGGTGTTCTGTATGGAGTTAACATTACTCTAATAGACCCCAGGTGTTTAGTATGGAGTTAACATCACTCTAATAGACCCCCAGGTGTTTAGTATGGAGTTAACATTACTCTAACAGACCCCCAGGTGTTTAGTATGGAGTTAGCATTACTCTAATAGACCCCCAGGTGTTTAGTATGGAGTTAACATCACTCTAATAGACCCCCAGGTGTTCTGTATGGAGTTAACATTACTCTAACAGACCCCCAGGTGTTTAGTATGGAGTTAACATTACTCTAACAGACCCCCAGGTGTTTAGTATGGAGTTAACATTACTCTAATAGACCCCCAGGTGTTCTGTATGGAGTTAACATTACTCTAACAGACCCCCAGGTGTTTAGTATGGAGTTAACATCACTCTAATAGACCCCCAGGTGTTTAGTATGGAGTTAACATCACTCTAATAGACCCCCAGGTGTTCTGTATGGAGTTAACATTACTCTAACAGACCCCCAGGTGTTTAGTATGGAGTTAACATTACTCTAACAGACCCCCAGGTGTTTAGTATGGAGTTAACATTACTCTAATAGACCCCCAGGTGTTTAGTATGGAGTTAACATCACTCTAATAGACCCCCAGGTGTTTAGTATGGAGTTAACATTACTCTAATAGACCCCCAGGTGTTTAGTATGGAGTTAACATTACTCTAATAGACCCCCAGGTGTTTAGTATGGTAACATCACTCTAATAGACCCCCAGGTGTTTAGTATGGAGTTAACATCACTCTAATAGACCCCCAGGTGTTTAGTATGGAGTTAACATCACTCTAATAGACCCCCAGGTGTTTAGTATGGAGTTAACATTACTCTAATAGACCCCCAGGTGTTTAGTATGGAGTTAACATCACTCTAATAGACCCCCAGGTGTTTAGTAGACATGTATTAAAAAATGCCTAAGTCACAGATTATTTTCTTGAAAATGGCCTAAGTCACTTTTTTTTGTTATGGAATGACTCTCATGTTTATCTTTTTGTAAAAAACATTTTGTTAACCCCTCAGGAAACCATTGTAAAAATCTGCATTAAAAACTCTTACATACTTGCGAGAAAATGTGTTTTTCCTTATTATCCGAAAATCATAAAAAATGACTTATGCATTTATCCTATGAGGCTAACGATGTGAACGTGTGACAGTGTATCCTACCTCTTTGGGCGGCAGGGGCCACGGTGGTTCGTAGGGCTCCTTGCTGAGGTGTGTGTGCTCCATGTTGGTGCCTGCCGAGGTGGCAGTGCCTGTGCTCAGCTGGTGCTGATGTGCATGTCCACTGTGCACACCCTTACCCACGAGGCTTTGAACCGACTTCACCATGTTCTTCAGGTCCTCGGGGTAGGGTGTAGGGTAGCGCTTCAGGTTAATCTCCACCTACATAAACATATGTGTATATATATGTGTGTGTGTGTGTGTGTACACACAATATATATTAGTGCTGTCAAACTATATATTAATTGTGATTAATCTTATGATTTTCCATAGTTAATCACGATTTAAGTCCAGTTCACACCAATGATTAGCGGTGCAACATAGGGTTGCAATACGGTGTCTGAATTGTCCCGTTGCAGGTTGCAATTTGTTGCATTACGAATCATTGGTGGGGACTGGGCTTTAGTCGCGCGTAGCCAGCCCTCCAATCTCGCTCCACTCTGAATGGAAGTCTGGAGAAACTCAATTGAAACAGTGGATAGAATGAGTGAGCAGCTCACTCGCTGGGGTGTGGCTCCACTGTGATTGAGTGGTGACGGGACCGGAGTCCATCTGTGTTGTTCACACTGGGTGCAAAACAAAATGAAATCAAACAATTTCTATCTATCAGCTAAATTGGAAGAGAAATGTATGAATATATTGCTTGAGGTTATGTCAGAAAAATAACATGCCTGTGGCAACCACGCTCATGACTCCATGCTAATGCTAATTGAGTAACCGCTTATTACATCTCAACACTATTCTGCTATAATATTGTTCACTTCTCTCACTCTGTGCTTGTTTAATTGCACCACTGTTACCCTCCGTCACACAACTGGAGGTGGCACAAACACGCAATGAATCGATTTGAAATTCCTGTTTAACTCGTTTACTGACAGATTAATTTAATCTTCACTATGACAGCACAACAACATCGTTCGTAATGAGAGAGCTGTTCGTTGCGCGTTCGTGAAAGAAATGGAACAGAAGCACTGAGTGAGAGAAGTAAACAATGTTAGCAGAATAGTGGTGAGATGTTGCGCAACACAGTGACATAAGCGGTTACTTAATTAGCATTGAGTCATGAGCGTGGCAGCCACAGTCCTGTTACTTTTCTGCCACACACAAACAAACACAACAATTAACAGCTTTTGTTGGCATAATGTTAAATGCTGCAGTCGCCAAGACTCGCCATGTTTGTTTCATTGAGCAGTAGTTTAATGTGGACTCTATTGATGTGCACACCTGGTTGAGCCCCTCTCCCGCTAGAACAGCTCCTGCTCATACTGTCAGCCGACCGCCACCTTCTATCCACTTTTCATTTCAATGTTCCCCAGGCTTTCTTTCAGACAAAGCAAGGCTGGCATCCGAGGTTAATCAAGATTAATCGCAAATTCTGTTCAAAATGTACCTCAAAGGGATATTTGTCAAGTGTTTAATACTCTTATCAACATGGGAGTGGACAAAATCTGCTTGCTTTATGCAAATGTTTATTATTCGAACTCCATTAACAATCCAAAACAGTGACAAATATTGTCCAGAAACCCTCAGAAGGTACTGCGTTAGCATACAAACAGGCTGCAGCAGATACTTTTAGCTTCGGTGACATCATGCCATAGTACGTGCGAACAGGGGAAGGGAATCGACCACACGTGAGCGTGTTGGAGATGCAAACAAGTATAGGTATTTATCACATTTGATCAAGATCTCTGTCGTCATGTTTCATGTTGCAGGTCCCTACACTACGATTCTTTTTTGGACAGAAAATATCTCACTGTATACGAGAAAATAATAAAGATATCTCAAACCATATACCACTGGTTCCCAAACAGTGGGTGGGGACCAATTTGTGGGTTGCAGACATTTTTATGGGTCCCTTTATTTTTTGTTTCCTACATTTAGCTTTTAATTATTATTATTTCAAAACATTTTCAAAAAACATTCCCAAAAAAAAGCTAAACGTAAAAACTAAATAGAAACTAATCAATAATTTTTCAGTAATTCCATGAAGAAATCAAAGAAAAATCAAAAATTCCATAAATTAGAATAACAAATGTTAGAACAAATTAATGTTAAGAAGTAGCAAAAAAGAGCTTATCTACAGGCTCACAATGCAGCATGACGCTTGTAGATCTGCCATTTTCACTAGTTTGGGTCTCGGACAAAAGTTTATTTTTTGGGTCTCGAGCTAAAAGGTTTGGGAACCACTGGCGTATACGATCTGTCCCACAGACTCAGTATTTATACCTGTGTTGTTTGCACCTCCAAGACAATGTCGGACTCAGCCACGCCCTCAATTACACGTATGTGTGTCTCAAAGGGTATAGGTTGGTATAATGGTCTGCTCAATTTAACCTTAGTAATATGAGTACTCACACAATGATGTAGTGTCCACCTTTATACTTATAAAGGTTCACTAGAACATTCATTTTGAAATGATGGAATTCAAACAGGATGACACAAAATGAACAAATAAAGTGGACAAAAAACAATGGAAAGCGAGAACTAGGACTTCAATGTAGGATATTGTGACCTTCTTGTCACATACCAATCTACTATTAGGAATTTTGCTTAGAAATAGATGTGGTATGTTTCAGTACGAATGAGTTGTGGGTTAGGGTTGGTATTCTAATCGTAATCGTATACTACGGCCATGGAATTCCACAGCATATATTGTATGCAGCAACACGCGATCGCACATTTTGCTCTCGCGAGGACTAGCATTATAGCAGCTATACTAGCACACTGTGCTAAGAAGTTACGTAGCCTATGCCACAACATATACATTATAAAATAAATAGGCATCCTTATCCACTGTATGCATTATGTGACACAGTCACACATTCTTCTAAAACGGAAAACAACAGCAGAACTGCCCTGACTAGTTATAGTTTTCTACTTCAACCTAACAAATCTACAACGTATGAATCTGTGGTTACATGCCACTGCACATGCGCATGGGCATAGAGAGTGCTGTGTCCTAAACTATGCGTGGGCCAAATGGAAATGTATTTATTTATTCATTTGTTTGTGTTAATGGCAATAAAATAATTAGTGGCGATAGAATAGCATTTTGTTAATGCGTTATTAATGCATGCTGCAGTTGCCATGTTCGCCATGTTAAAGCGTTATTAACGCATTAACTTTGACAGCTCTTTTTTTGTTTATGTATAGGGTCCTGTTTTTCCTCTTTTCTTTTTTCCTTTCTGTATGGGTGAAGGATCACATGTATGCACACACACAAACACACACACACACACACACACACACACACACACACACACACACGCACACACACGCACACACGCACACACGCGCACACACAAACAAAAGTGTAAAATATGATTAAATAACAGTAAATGTATCAAATGTATTTGTTTGAATATGTAGGCTATCGACACAATAAAGTTAAAAACATGTTGACAGCTTATTATATAAAGTATATCATCTCTGTCAGGTGGAAACCTCAGATGTCCAAAACTGTTACTTTTCAGGATTCAAATGAAAAAACAGCAATAGTATCAGATCAACAAGCTGAAAAGAGCAGCGTTTGGAGCTTGTGGAGCTGCTACCTTTGATGCTTTAGGGTGATCACGTAGGGCATTCATTTACCAAGAAAACACAAACGGTTAATGGTACCGTTATATGGAGATTTCTGCCTGACAGCAACGATTTACACACTCAAGAGACATTCAAATTACGTTGTTATTTACGGAGATAATTCTGACCTCTGACGACCTATAGAAAAGAGAGAGAGAGAGAGAGAGAAACAGAGAGAGAAACAGAGAGAGAGAGAGGGCTGACCTTGACTTTCCCAGAGGTATCCTCCTCCTCCTTCTTGTCCTCAAAGTCGAAGGCCACAGTCATCCTCTGCTGTCGCTGCTCCTCCCAGAGCGTTGGATTAAAACTGTCACTGTCCGACTGGTAATCTATTGAAACACACGCACGCACGCACACACACACACGCACACACACAAAGAGTAATAATAATGTCATGTAATAATGTAAAGTATCGCTTTGGGACGTTACACACACATATACAGTATGGTAGTGTTAAAAGTATGAGGCTGCTGTGGGGCAGAAACCGCTCATCTCCATATTCCAACGTTTTGGGTGTTTTTCATAATGTAACGCCCTCCTTGATCATACTACAGGCAGCATCAAAAGGATCAGATCTGCTACAGATTTTTGAATTTGAATCCTGAAAAGATAACAGTTGTTTCCACCCGACAGGGACGATAATTTGAGGAAATTACATACAGATATGAGGATTAAAAATGTATTATGAACCGTTTTATTGGTAATCTACATGCGCACGCACGTGCACGTGCGAGCACACGCCACACGCACACACACACACACACACACACACACACACGCACACACACACACACACACACACACAGAGCACAGCACATTACAAACACAGAATGGTTGTAGATACCCTCATCGTGCCGAGGTTGCTGGGGAAACATGTAGTTGGTGAGGACCCGTTGTTTGGTTTCTGGGTGAGCTTCTGTTTGCAGCGGGATTAGAGCCTTGGACTGTATGAGCAGGCATGTTAGTAGTGACAGGCGCACATGGTGGAAAGAGTACGCAAATGTTTTACTCATGTAAAAGTATCAATACTGCAATATAGAAATACTCCGTTACAAGGAAAAGTCCCAAATTCAAAATGTACTTGAGTAAAGGTACAGGGTTGTAAGGGTAAGGGTTGGCATCAAAATATACTTAAAATACCAAAAGTAAAAGTACTGATTATGCAGAATGTCATTTCAAGTTTTCAGATGTATAAAATAATTTGAAAAAACTAAAATCAATATACAAGCTCACAATGCGTCGCATTATGCGTTACTAGTTACAACGTAACTAGTAATTAAAATAAGTATAGTATAAGTATTGGAAATTGGAAATACTCAAGTAAAGTACAAAATACCTCAAAATGGTACTTAAGTACAGTACTTAAGTAAATTAAATAGTTAATTTCCACCACTGACAAGGGTCATACATAAAGATTAAAAACAGTTGACTAGTTATGACTAGACATGTTATATTTATGATTGATTGATTGATTGATTGATTATTTATTGCAGACTCAGGGGAATCCATATCACAGTACAGAACAGCAACACAATAGATAAGAAGATAATAATATAGAAAGAAATATACAATAAAAAGAGTTCCACCATATTCAGTTTCGAACATACAGACAAGTTCGCCAATGGTTCCACAGTCTGGAGGAGAACCTGACAGAACTACGTATCGGGTTAGTGATGACATTAATGATGTCATTTACTGACTCAGATACCCTACTCATGAATTTATACATAAGATTGCGTAGCACAGCAGAGCAGGTGGGAACCCCAACACTGACAAACATTTGACTTGCACTGGAGCTTCTTGGAGCTCTCAGAAGCAGCCTCATACAGTCATACAGCCTGCTTGTGAATGAAGCAGTGATTGCAATGTACAGTAAGTGCTCCAGTCTACACACTACATTATCCTGAGTGATAACTTAATTAAAGGGTTAGTGATATTTATTTTTTGGTTAAAACAAAAAGGGTTCTATATTCTGATTCTATGGTGATCATTGCAGCAGTATGTTTGTTCAACTGAGAGGGGTCTACCTGTCTCTCCTGCAATTTAACCTTTTCACCCGCTAAAAAACGTAGTCTGCGTTATTTGTCGGGAAGCGACGCTGCCAAAATACCTAGCTAAGTTTATTCAGTTGTATAAATGTGTTTCGCTCTAGTGGAAATACTACTCACATTAGCTTCGGATGGCTATCTGTTGTTAGCTTAGACTTTCAATCGCTTTAGTCTCCAAATCCCCCTCCCATGTGGCATTTCTGGTCAAAACGGTGCTTATTGCACAGAGCCCTTATTGCTGTAATGGCGCCGGCCACTGCTTCTCATCGTCCAGGCAAACAATAACAACCGTTCAATGCGACGACGAACCGTGTGGGTCGTCGTCAGGTATACCTGACGAAGACCCACACGGGTCAAAACGTTGTACCAATAAAGAAATGTCCCTGGGAGCAGTGAAACAGTGTGCGGACATCCCTTCCTTTTCATTGTACGTATATTTTTGAACAGCACCTGTAGAATTTCTGGAGATGTGCGTGCTTCCTGTTGGATCCTATCATCTATGTTATGTCACGAACAAGATGCTGCTTTATGTATAATTATAATTATAATTATAATTTATGTAATGGAATAGCGAGTTTTTGTATGTTGCTTCAATACACTGGTCCCTGACTCCCTGAGTGAGCGTGTGGGAGGGAACAGCACTGTACCTGATTGTCAGAAAGCCACAGAGCTGCCAAGTCCTTCAACTTGGTAAAGGTAAATGGTAGATTCTTTAATCTGAGAGAGAGAGAGAGAGAGAGAGAGAGAGCAATAAAAGAAAAGGTAGAGCAGTCTTTCTCTACCACCCACCCACAGAACAGCCTGATGAGCCCGTCACCATGGAAACACACTCACCCATTCCTATGCTAACAGTAAACCATGAGCACAGAGTCAGACCACTGTCACAGGTGGTGTGTGTGTGTGTGTGTGTGTGTGTGTGTGTGTGTGTGTGTGTGTGTGTGTGTGTGTGTGTGTGTGTGTGTGTGTGAAGGTAGGGAGGAAAGTGACCTGTTCTTCACACCTAAAGACACACAGTGCCATGATTTTGGAACTGTTTCTGTTTTTCAATTGTCTAAGAACTCAACATATTCCTCCAGACGACCCGAAGTGGATAAAGTGTGGGAGGATGTCTTTCCTGTGAATTTTCACTCTCGCATTGCTGTAGGAACAGACTGCACTCCTCCTGGTGTATCAGGACTGTGTACTTAGAGGCAGTACTTTCAGAACCGAAAACCTGAGAGCCTACACCCAACTAAGGCCCGAGCGGATTAGCTCTATTTCCATTTTAAACTCTTTAATCTTCGCTTTTAAAATGAGACATTATGCGTTGTAAAATCCATATGGTCTGTTCCTGCATATTAAATCAGCAAGGTTTATATAGCGCTAACAGATTGAAACACAGCTAGTGTCAAGTGCAGTGCAGTGCCTGACTGAACACTATGGAGGTTTTCTTTAGCGAGGTGATACGCAAACTACTAAACTACTTCATCTGTGTGCAGCACTTCTTCAATTCAAAGTCACTTTATTTTGTACCTTCTATCCCACTGTCTGCCCTCCATTGAGGAGTGTAATTGACAGAGGGACAAAGGAATACTAACTTGTACCTATTACAGCTCCACGCATGGACCCCCCCTACCTAATGGCAGGAACCTTACTCGGGATACAGTACATGAGAGGGGTCAATTGTCTTAGCCTGCCCAATGGTGGATTGCTCGTAGTGGTCAAACATATTCCAAAGTGCCGACAACCACAGGTGCAGGAAGCGCTCCGCACTGCTCCACCCCCACCATTGTAATGAATTCAGACTCAATTTCTCATAACCTTTGCACGCCGGAGCGACGGACCTTTTTGCAATGATGTCATCAAAACGTGTCTCCTATCCCACTCTGTTTGGTGGATTGCCCATATGACTTAAAACGGATTAAAATGTGGATTAAACAATGAAAACATAACTCGGGCAACTTGCGAACGGGAGGGAAAGTGTTCTACAGTCAATTAATTAGAGTAACTCAGGTTCAGTAGTCAAAGTGATAATGTCTGGTTAACTGGCACTGTTAATGTGTGTTTACGAAATATTGCTAGGCCTACAGTATTCCCATTAGAGACAGACATGCAGGGAGAGAAATGCTTTGGTGAGAGTCTCAAGGGGACTGTCTGCAAGTCAGGTTTTCTTATGAACAAAATGTGTGTGTGTGTGTGTGTGTGTGTGTGTGTGTGTGTGTGTGTGTGTGTGTGTGTGTGTGTGTGTGTGTGTGTGTGTGTGTGTGTGTGTGTGTGTGTGTGTGTGTGCGTGCGTGCGTGCGTGCGTGCTCATGTGTATTTGTAGGCCTACCTGTTATCACTAAGGTTGAGGACCCGTAGTTTAGTCATCTGTCCGATCTCATCGGGCAGAAACTCCAGTTTATTGGAACGTAGTGACATCACCGTCACATTCCTACAGTTACCAATCTGAAACACAACAATACAGTGAATTACACTACACAGCGCTGTAGTTTTCACTGCAGGTTTTCAGTTATTTCCCCTTCACTTCTGTGGCGTGTGTGTGTGTGTGCGTGCGTGCGTGCGTGCGTGCGTGCGTGCGTGCGTGCGGCCGTGCGAGTGTGTTTCCCTACCTCCCGGGGTAGCTCAGTAAGGAAGTTCTCGTCGGCAGCGAAGGTCCTCAGATTGTGCAGGTAACCGATGGTGGAAGGCAGCGACTCCAGTTCATTACAACTACAGTCCAACTCCTCCATTAGAGACAGACTGGTAGAGAGACAGAGAGAGACAGAGGGGGAGGTGAGATAGAGAGTACATTAGAGAAGATAATGTCACAGAATCTCTGCCAACAAAAAAACAAAAAACTATGACGACAACATTTTAACTTTATGAAGTCGAGGGTGACTGCATAACTATATTAATGTCACGACACCGAGATAATACACTGTCCGCAGAGAGCCGTCCAAGTGGCCGAGACCCAAAGTACCAGCGCAGACCAAAAGGAAAGGACAATACTGCACCTTCCTGACACCATCGTTACCGTCCAAAAGACAGACAGATGCTGAGTTACAGCCCCAGATCGGAGGCATATCAGCAATGGCTCTCAAAGGTTTTGAACTCTGTGTGAACTGTTCAAAGATGGAATCCGAGTATAATCCGAGCACTCGACGTTGCGTCACAGATCCACCACACACACTATTGAAATGTTACCAGCAGGGAGGGCAGAGACAAGCTACAGCTACAGATGATCAGATGTTCCGATTTGTGCGGGATTGTCCCGCATTTCAATGACTTTTCATGCGTCCCGCAAATTGAGACGTTGTCCCGCATTATGATAGACAGGCTCCAGTTTTCAAATGTGTCTTTATCTGTGGGTCTGTACTGTGGGAGAGCAGCAGAGCTGCAGAGGCTGTTATGACAGGGCCAGGGGGAGGGCCGTGTGTGTGTGTGTAGGTAGGTAGGATTGGCTGTCAATCAAACAACCGGGCAGAGAGGGGGAAATCAAATCAATGCGGTGCGGCAGCGGATAGTTTAGTGAACAGTACACCCACCAAAACAAAACAACGCGCGAAACACAGTACAACGAAAGGAAGAAAGGGGAAGAAAATGAAGTGCAGTTACAACAAGCACAGAAAAACTATTTATCCGTGGGTGAAGACACCATGCAGTGCAAGGCATATTGAAAGAGTCTTCTGTGACATTTGTAATTAGAGTCGTTTCTCAGTGACACGGAGGAGGTGAATATAGCGACGTGAAGCAACGTGGAGGCTTCACGGAGCATGGACACGTTTGTACTAAAAACCAAAACAAGAAGAAAAGGTAACAGCAGCTGAAATAACTAGTGTTTACCACACAGTACAACTGAGAGTCTTTCAGACTTGTAATGGACAACATAAACACCTAAAAGGTGACCCTGGCTGTGCTGCTATGGTGGAGAAGTGTGTTTACAGTTTAATGTATTATGAGTTGCCTCCAATGCTGACCAATTTTGATTTATATTTCTGGTTTAATTTATTTTATCTTTTATTTATTTTACCTGTATAATTTCAAAATAATTTGCAGTAGTTGGCTTTGTTATAGGAGGAGGATACTTTGATAAAGTAAACATTTATGTATTGGTTATTCATGCCTTCACAATCAAATCAAATCCCCTTGGTTGGTTGGTTGGTTGGTTGGTTGGTTGGTTGGTGAATTGTCCAGTGACTCCAGTTGTATTGGTTGGTCTATTGTCCTGTTTGTCCAATAATAGTTCATTTAAATGCATTTATGTTAAGTTTATTTTATTTGCATAGTAGTTCTATTATAGTTATTATCATCATAGTCCTATTATGTGCTACTGAATCAACCAGATGGCATGTGAGGGGCAGAATAGAAATGTCTAATTGAGGAATAGAAATGTTATTATTTTTGTTTTCGTATACACATTATTTACCCGCATGTGTCCCACACAAACACACTCTTTGTCCCACATCGGGTTAGTTGGGATCTGGTCACCCTAGCTACAGCCAATGAGAGCACAGGACAGGTGGACACGGGTGCTTGTTGAGAAAGGACGCTATTGTATTTTTGAGTGGTGCAACCACTCCTACAACCAGGAATGTCCGTGTGTATCATGTATCAGTCAAGTAGCAGTCACGGGGTAATGCTGCGTGCGTGCATTTATTAATACCAGTAGGGGGTGCCAGAAACAGAGAGAGGGGTAGTGCTGAGAGAGAGAGAGAGAGAGAGGGGAATCTGTTTTTAACAGACTAAAGAAATAAAAGCAATGGTGACAGATATGTTAAATATAGTTAAGCTTAGTATAAACCTAGTTGAAATCTGTACCATGTGCAGAACACATAGGGCAGGTGTTGGTCTTCGTCCAAAAAAAAGACATGACAAGAGGCTATTGGAGAACTAATTTGGATAGGGCCACATGATCTGATGCCCATTCTAAAAACGCCTTCTAAATCCTGTTGCTATATACTGTACATAGCAACAACTACCCCAACAGGTGTTATAATGGGTCAAGACCAGAGGATAAGGCAGATTGAGCAAGGCCGTCTGTGTGATCTTTGATCTCAACCACTGGTCTCTAGCCTTTTGTTTGGCAAATCAGTAGAAAATCCATTGCTATATCCATGGAAGCAGAGTGTCCTGACCCGCTCATGCCATTAGCCTGGCAGTGTGCAAACAGCAGGATAATGCTAATGAGACAACCATTCTACATTAATGTACTGTCACGGCTAACATTACATTAGCCTGCTGTTATTGTTCCCAGACGATTGGGCCATCTGGGCCACCATACGGTCTGAGGAGAGGAGAGCAATACTGAGTTGAAGTTAGAGCAGAATCAGTAGCTTCCATCTACACTGTAGCCTGGTAAGCACATATTACTGTAGATTCTACAGTAAAATGTGCTTACCAGGGGCGAATCCGGGAATATAAAGAGAATAACAACAGACTACCTAGAAGCCGGGCAGATATGTCACTGTGACATTGTGTCATTGTGACAGTGACATAAGAATTATTATACGGTAGTTCAGACTTCAGACGAATTCCTCCCACTGCACCGGGCTGGCTTTGTTGAGACGGAGCCTCAGAGCGCAGATACTTTGAATCAACGGGGACTATAAATGTTTCGTCAAATGAACTCTTCTATTTACAGGGAAACAGAGGTCAAAACATTATTTTGATAGTGAAATGCCTCGCAATATGAATTTATTTTGATGTGTTTTGTTTTGTTGGTACTTGGTAACTGTTGTATAATCACAATATTACACTCGAGGGTGTGCTTTACTGTGATTATTGGCACTTTAGTGTCGTGCCAATAATCATGCACGACAGTAACATTTATGTTTGTAGAAGAGGCAAACTAATATTGTTTATGCCGTTGGCCTGTTTATTTGTATACATGTGTACTGTAAAAAGGTCTCTTTTCCGTTGATCTTTATCTTTTTTAGTAGTTTACTATAATGAATACCTTGATCTTTATCTTTTTTAGTATCGGAGGACAGGCAAGACGGGCAGTGTCAGTAGGCCAATCAGAGGCAGGCAGGGCGTTACCATGTCTATGCTATGTGGCTGGGACCCATCACATGGGGGTGCATTCATTCTCTATCACTATACTAGTGTCACTTAATGTCAGATGTGCAGAATTTATTCACAGCATAAAATAAATAAATAACGATAAATAAAAAATAAACATCAACGCACACACCATAATGTACAATGTACAGTAGCCTACTTCTAATTCCTGGTGGTTGTCCATTTTGTATAATTAGCGACACCTGTTGGACAAAGATACATGACTGTACAGTAACTACAATGAATGAATTAATACGGAAAAGGGATGTAACAATAACAAAAAAATCACGATACGATAATACCACAACAACAAGTCCACGATACAATATTTATCACAATATAATAATATATAAAGAAGGATGACTGAAATCTGTAGGACACAGCTAGCTGTTCATTTCCCATTCGTGTGTCATAACATTATGACACCGTAATAAAGCTCCGGCTAGCTTGCAAAGTCCACCCATTTGTGGTTAATGTGACATGCTTTTGTTAGGCATTATAATGACTTTCAGCTTTTGTTTCTTGGTACAGACATTGTATGACTAAATTATGGCCGTGATTCAATGTTATACTTAAGCAGCGATCACGGAAGGAGACGGTACAAAGGGGAGAGATAAAACTATTAGCAGTGCGTATAAGCCACAACAATGCAACACGATAAAAGTCAGCAGGGTAGTGTCGGCAGCAGAGTGAACACAGCCGGCAGCAACAGGACATACCGCACGTCAGCAAGTCTGTCTCTAGCCTGTGTCCACACACAGCGATCACCGTCTGTGCAGAAGATAATTTGCTCAATTTTGCTGATCTTTAAAACATCTTCTAAGGTTTCTTACAGGACGGATGCTGTAAAGATCAGCGTATGTACACAGATATCTGCACGCGATGTGATCGCCGTGAACCTGATCATAGGTCCCTCCGCTGCCGTTCAAACAAAAACAATACAATATTCAGCCTGGAATACCTATTGCAGATGCCGTCACAGGCCAACTGTTGATATCAAGACATCATCATTTGCTATCGCAAAATCTAGGATATTGTTGTATCCCTATTTTGGAGAACCTTTTTAATGTCATGTTTAATATTTTTGGGCAATTGCAGAAACTTCACAAGTTGGACTTGGTATAAGTGGGACCATATGCCCTGAAGCAGGTGAGTTATGAGGGAATAACTGCACTTGAGGATGGTAAACAGCCCAAAATGATGTTCTCATAACTGACTTCGCAGTGCACCATCCGTATACATATCCACACTGAAACATCAAGATAACTTAGAGCAGTATCTTTATGTATAATACATGTACTTATTTACGAATGTAGAGATACAAGTATGGATTCTACTATGGGTTGTGATTAAATTACAAAGCTAATGGTTTATATAGCAAACTTAAATAGCACACTAAATAATATCTATGCAGCGAGCGGGGTAAGAATGGGATGCTACTATTAAAGTGCTTATTATTAAAGGAGAGATGGGGGAGAGTTCTGGATCTACAGTACTATCGATTAAGGATAAAGCCAGGGACTTGTTCAAGAAGACAAAATGTTCCAGTGTGCTGTATAACATGAATAAGTGTCCCTTAATAAATGTCCTACGCTAGTGTCTAGTTGGGAAGGTTATAGTTTCATATAGTGATACCTGTAATCCAAGTATTGAATTGGATTACAGTTTTGCAATGGACTATAATGGATGTATTTCTGGTCTAACGGTAACCTCCATTAAACGCAGTCTGTGTGTGGTTTTCAAACAGGACTGGGCTCGACTACTTCCATTCCAGGAAGTGGATTTTCTTTAAAGAAATGTATATAAAAGGAATTAAAAAAGATTCAACCTATGCCACATATCTGATCAATTTGGCAAATTAAATTCAAATGCTAAAGAACTGCACACAAAATGTCTAATGTAAATGAATTAATTGAACCGAAATTGATTGATCACCAGCCCAGTCCTGTAATAGCAGCTTTGCGTAACAGTTCTGATCATTTCTGTCTCTGAACGCACCCCTGGATCCAGCAGGCTACTGTTACTCACCCCTGTTTGGACTTCGGACTAATGCCATGGAAACAGAGAACACAACACACAGAACCCACCAATCACCAACCAGCAAATAGAACACAGCAACTAATGACAGTTGACAGGGAAAATAACCGCAACAAACACCGTAAACTTGAATAATATAAACCAAATATTATATACAAGGAAAATAAAAACCTGCCAATGGTCCTCAATTCAATCATTTCTTTTTATACGTGTTTGATTGCATGCATGCATGTGTGCGTACAGTATGTGTGTGTGTGTGTGTGTGTGTGTGTGTGTGTGTGTGTGTGTGTGTGTGTGTGCGTGCATGCATGCATGCGTTTGCATGCATGCATGTGTGTGTGTGGTTTTACCTCCCAATGGTGCTAGGCAGTGAGTTCAGCTGGTTGTCATCTACCTTCAGCGTTGTTAACTTCTTCAACATTCCTAAACACATACATAAGAAGGAGATAAAGGGTGATATATAAAGAGAGCTAATCCTCACAGGTGCTACATTCAGCTTGTTAACTTTATTTTTCATTCAATGCACGTTCCCGTTTGTTTCATTCTCGCACATAGACTTCAGCCAAAGAGGTGGCCATGTTATTTCATTGATGTCGGGTGGAAACCTTATTACTGTATGTCCAAAACTGTTACTTTTGGAATTCAAATTCAAAAGCCATACAGTGAGTCAGTGACACTGTAGTATGAAGAACTTTAATGTAGAGCATTCATTTAACAAAAAAATATGGAGATAAAGATTTTAGGCCATTAAAATGAGGGTTCTATTTCGTCCCTGCTGACCGCCAGAGGCGGTGCTTTAAGCACTGAATACGTCCCTTCGCGCATGCGCAGTCGAGTATTTTATACCAACAATGTCGGTTGACCCCGTGATGACCCGGAGTCGTCTATAACTTCCGGCAGTCGTCCGGGGCTCAGTCCCTAATTTCTTCTCGCTTTGCGCAAGTTGTACATAGCACAGAGTTCTACAGCAGAATTAAACTGCACGATAACAGAACTATTGCTTTGCTACTACTAAGTCGCCGGTAGTCCCGCGACCATTGTTGGTCGGAGCTGTGACGCGTGCGTTCGCCCTCCAGGGACTGCGACTTAATACTACTATTATTGTATCGTTTTCGAGTGGAGCTGGGCTTCACATCGTCTTCTTTCCCCGTGGGAACAAGGTAAGCAGACAACCCCTGTTCGCATAGGCTGCGTGCGCGCTGCTTCCCTGCAACACACACGGTCGCGTGCTACAAACGGCGACCTGAGCGTCCCGTTTTAGCACCCGTCAAAGTTGAACGGATAGCTCGTTCTCTTTGACAGCTTACGCTGTCTTGTTTTCCCACGAAGGCTGCGCCGCAGTGCTGGTGACGGCAAGCGTTAGCACTACCCGCTCCCAGCACGTGAGTCGACGCTAGTATTATTTGTTTACTTCTTACCTATACTACTTATACTTATACTACTTATACTTATAAGTGTACTTATCTACTGCTATATTACTCTGCCTCTCTGAGCGAGTCTTTGCTGGCACTGGCCAGCTATATAGCACCGCCGCGTGCTACAAACGGCGACCTGAGCGTCCCGTTTAGCACCCGTCAAAGTGAACGGATAGCTCGTTCTCTTTGACAGCTTACGCTGTCTTGTTTTCCCACGAAGGCTGCGCCGCAGTGCTAGTGACGGCAAGCGTTAGCGCTACCCGCTCCCAGCACGTGAGTCGACGCTATTATTATTTGCTTACTACTTATACTTATACTACTTATACTTATACTTATACTACTTATAAGTGTACTTATTTACTGCTATATTACTCTGCCTCTCTGAATGAGTCTTTGCTGGCACTGGCCAGCTATATAGCACCACCGCGAGGTTACGTCAGTAACCCCGGTTATATGAATTGGCTTGACTGATTTAGTCACTTGTTCTCAAATAGTGTACTTTAATTTCGGCACAGAGCCATTGCCACTTTATAGGTTGGTTTTTCTGAAATTATATATATATAACTATATCATTATATATATATCATATATACTGGTCTCTGCTAGAGCACCCCTTACCTGGCATAGGCGGCGTGCGCGCCCCCTCCCTCCAGCTAAGCGGCCTTTAGCAGCTACAGTAGCCTCTAATGGCACAGGCAGCGTCCGCGCTCCCTTCCTACCAGTTTACGGCTCCACCCCTAGCGACCACTAGCGTCCGCGCTCTGGGCTACATCTGCGGGTTTCCAATGGACGAACCCCGCCACCACCTGTGCACCTCCTGCCAGGCTCCTCTGCGGCCAGAGGATGGGCATGACCTCTGCCCTGGGTGCCTTGGCCCCCAACATCTGAGGGAGGCACTCGGTGACAACCCATGTCACGTGGACGCAGGAGCGTCCAATCTCTCTCGCCGGTAATGAAGGCTAACAAAACCCTCCCCGGACAGAAGATACGTTATCGTTTAAAGCGGCGCTATCCCCGCTAAACAGACGTTCATATGATATCATATACTTATCATGGCATAACCTCCTGTGTGTGGGTAAAGGCTGCGTTCGCGCCGCCTCCCTGCTCTGCATACGAGGTCTGTTCGACTGTGAACGCTAGCGCTTATTATAAGCGACTATAAGACTTGCCGAAGGATAAGAACACTGTCATATTACCTTCGTTTGTTAAACACGCTACTTTTTAAGCTTTGTTTAGCCCCTGCTGGTGATGGCAAGAGCCTTGCTGGCCAAAGCCATATACCGATATTGGCAGCATTCAAGCTTAACTGCTTTTGCGAATAGCTGTGTAGGAGCCAAAACCTTATATTTAATTATATTATTTATTTATTGGCCCTCTGGTGGTGGTGTTCTGTATAATAATGTCTGCTCTCTGCCCACTGCAGGATACCTTATAAGGCACTGTGTGTGACAATAGGGGCGTGACAGACTGGCAAGCAGACAGTCTTTTGACCTTGCAACTGAAGGATCTCTGTACTTTATTTTATCCTACAAGTTTAAGTTTAACGTTTTTTGCATCCCTGTAAAGGAAGAAAAATAAACAACTTTGATTTAACACCGAAACCAACCTGGAATGGACATTCTATCATTTCATTCAAACAACAACAACAAGCAAGCGTCTTTAGTATAGTCAGTCTGCCCAAGAAGTGGCTCACACAAAGGTTTTTAACAAAAGGATAAGTGGTCACTACATTAGTCAAAAGACTCGCTTTGGAGTTTCCATTGGAAAGGAAAGGATTGCTGAAGAGGAGCAAATGTTTGAACGGCGGACAGTGTGGCTGAGAGAACAAAGGACAAGATGGTGGTGCGGTACAAAGCGGTAAATAATACAAACTTTTAAAAAATCATAACGAAGAAACTATAAGCTGACACTGGAAACTGTGAAGGAATTGGTTAAAGGAGGACTTGAAGTTCATTTAGGAGCGCAAAAAAGTGACATTTGGTGCGCATTGAGAGACATTAATTTATTCCATTTAATTATTCTTCAACTGCATGATTTAAAAAGTGCGCTAAACGCCGCCCCTCTGAAATGCAATGATTAAATCATATCTTGCCTTGGATTGGAAACAAAGAGAGTTTGTAGGCTATATTGTTCGGCCTTTGTGTTCATAAAACTTGAAACTTTGAACTTAATGCAACATGGATGGAAATGTATCAAACAATGAAATGGAAGGAACTGAACAAAATGTTGCGGTGCCACTGCTCACCGTGAGTGAACCCACGTTACCCACTGAACCTGAAGTTTCTCAAATGGACGGAGAACACATTGCAAAAATGCGCTCATCGCGCAAATACAAACTCTCCCCACTGACACGGAGAATGAACATTATAAAGGAATTGATGAAAGACAATATGGTTACTGAGGAATTGGATGAAAACGTGCACAAGTACAAATCACTGTTGGTTGATTTTTATGATGCGCACGTGTCTTATCAAGCACTGTTAAAGGGGTCCGAGGAAATGAATGAAAGTGAGAACTGGTTTCAAACAAAAATGAGCAGCATAGATGAATTTATGGATGATGTTATGAAATGGAAGTCTGGCCTGACAACCAGACCTGATGATCAAGATATTGCTCTTGGTGACAGTGCGTCAGGTGCCTGGAGATCCAAGCACAGCTCAAATACTGGTGCGTCAAGCAGGTCTAAAGGGAGCGCGCACTCCAGTGTATCTTCTGCTCGCATACGCGCAAAAGCCGAAAAGGCTGCAGCAATTGCGAAATTAAAGTCATTAAAAGACAAACATGTGTTGGAGGAGGAAGAGGAGAACCTCAATAAACAAATGGAGCAAATAAGAAAAAGAAAGGAAACCCTTGATGTGCAGGCTGACTTGGATGCAGCCACTGCTAAAATAAACGCTCTTACTATTGTGGAAAGTCATGTTCAAAGCGCTCAAACTCAAAGCGCACCTCCACAAACAACGGATGGAATGAATGAATATTGTGACAAAGGTGGCGACATATACATGATGCCTGAAAAGGAAAAGGATGACACAAAAAGGGAAACGGTGCATAAGAGCACTACACGTACACAAAGTGTGCGCCCAAAAGAATCACAATTTCGTTTATTTCCCAACTCCTATCCACAGGAAAAGCCTCCTAAATCATCAGAATATTATATTCAAAAACAATATGGTGGCACACAGCCTGAGAAACCACTATATTCCATGCAGGACAGAACCCAATCACATGCATCAGCATCACAATCCAAAGGCGACAATAAAATGCCCAAGCCACAACCCCCAGTGCATGATGCAACTCTGTACAGTATTTTGCAAAAACAAAATGAAATAACTGCCTCTCTTGTAAAACGGCATCATAATTCCTCTTTGCCTCAAAAAGAGATCAAGGTATTTGAAGGTGATCCAGTTGAATATAGATCATTTATGAGAGCTTTTGAGTATTTTATAGAAGCCAGAACAGCCTCTGGCAGAGACAGGTTGTACTATTTGGAACAGTACACAAGGGGGCAGTCAAGGGAACTTATCAGAACATGCCTGTACATGGAACCAGAGAAGGGGTATCATAGAGCTAAAGAGCTCCTCCAAAAGCATTATGGCAACGAATTCAAAATAGCTAATGCATATATAGAAAAGGCCCTGTCATGGTCTTCTATTAAGCCTGAGGATCCTAGAGCTTTGGAGGCATTTGCTTTATATTTAAGAGGATGCTGCAATGCAATGGAGGAAATCACATATATGGAGGAACTGGACTTGTCTTCTAATTTAAAAGCTCTGGTCACCAAGTTGCCATATAAAATCAGAGAAAGATGGAGATCTGAAGTCTGTGAGCTACAGGAAAAGCGTAACAGCAAAGTCAGATTTTGTGACCTGGTCAGGTTTCTCGAATATCAGGTGAAGATCCTCACAGACCCTGTATTTGGCAACATTCAAGACCCAACAGCCCCAAAAGCTCAGAAACAAAACACATACAAAAAGCCCAAATCCACTGGCAGCAGCTTCGCTACCAGCATAAGCAATATCGACGACAATTCCCAGTCACCCCAGTCACACTCACAGCACAGCTCTCAAACTGCAAACAAACCTTTCTGTCTGTTTTGTTCAGGTACCCATATAATGGATGAATGTCAAACATTCAAGAGGAAACTTCACAGAGACAAAATCACCTTTCTGAAGGAAAGGGGAATATGTTTTGGATGCCTTGTACAAGGACACATGAATAATCAGTGTTTTAAACGCTTGTCATGTAAAGAGTGCAAATTTAACCATCCAACTGTGCTACATATAGGAAAAATAAAAAGGACAGACACAACTGAAATGTCTGAAAATGAAACAGCACAGACGCGCACATCTCCAAAGGCATGTGGGCATATTGGGGCCGGTGAAGAGGAGTGTGTGCTATCTATTGTGCCTGTTAAAGTGAAATCTAAGAAAGGAAATAAAATAATACAAACTTATGCATTCCTTGACCCTGGCAGTTCAGCCTCATTTTGCACAAACAGTCTCATGCATCAGCTGAACATTATAGGAAAAAGAACCAACATCCTTCTCCGTACCATGGGTCAAGAAAAGACTGTCAGTAGTCACATAGTAACAGGTTTGGAGGTGAGTGAGCTTCATGGCAACACCTTTACAGCCCTCCCAGAAACCTACACACAGAAAGCCATGCCTGTTACAAAACACAACATTCCCAACCAGTCAGATATATCCAAGTGGCCATACCTCAAAAACATCAAACTCCCCACCATAGATGCAGACATTGGCTTGCTGATCGGCACAAATGCACCTAAGGTAATGGAACCACAACAGGTCATTAACAGCCAAGGAGAAGGCCCATATGCAGTAAGGACACTGCTAGGATGGGTGGTCAATGGTCCACTAAGAGGAGGTTCAAAGGCCAACAATACAGTCTCGGTCAACAAGATTTCAGTAGTTGACCTTCATGATCTGTTGATCACACAATACAACACTGACTTTGTGGAAAAATCCTATGAAGACAAAAAGGAAATGTCAATAGAGGACAAACA
This sequence comes from Protomyctophum parallelum, assembly GCF_964188405.1. Taxonomy (NCBI): domain Eukaryota; kingdom Metazoa; phylum Chordata; class Actinopteri; order Myctophiformes; family Myctophidae; genus Protomyctophum; species Protomyctophum parallelum. Next base: position 34,464,436 of record NC_139701.1, read on the forward strand.
GTTTTTGAAAATAGTTGAAGATTCAACCACAATGGTGGATGGACATTACAGTTTCAAATTACCATTCAGGAGCCATGATGTTACACTGCCAAACAATCGGCAGGTTGCAGAACAAAGACTTTTGAGCTTAAAAAGGAAGTTCTTGAAAAATGCATCATTTCATGAGGAGTACACTCGCTTCCTAAGTGATGTCATTGAACAAGGCTATGCTGAGGCAGTGCCACAGGGGCAGCTGGAGCAAAAGGATGGGAGCATTTGGTACATACCTCACCATGGGGTGTACCACCCCAAAAAAGGAAAGCTCAGAGTGGTTTTTGACTGTGGAGCATCATACAAAGGCACCTCGCTCAACTCAGAGCTACTCCAAGGCCCTGACTTAATTCAACCCCTCATAGGAGTGCTCACCAGGTTCCGGCAGGAGCCTATAGCCATAATGGGAGACATTCAGTCAATGTTCCATCAGGTAAAAGTGGCAAATGAGCATGTTGATTTTCTGAGATTCCTGTGGTGGCCAGGGGGTGATATAGGTGTTGACCCCCAGGAATACCGTATGGTGGTGCATCTCTTCGGTGCGGTCTCATCACCCAGCTGCGCAAACTATGCGCTCAAAAGGACGGCTGAGGATAACCGGGATCGTTTCAGACCTGAAGTGATTGACACCATTCTAAACAACGTATATGTGGATGATTGTCTGAAGTCGGTGGCCACAGAGGATGAAGCAATACTTCTCATCAAGGAGGTGACAGCTGCATGTCACAGAGGAGGTTTCCACTTCTCTAAATGGATAACAAACAGCCGCAGAGTACTTTCCTCAGTCCCGGAAGTCGATAGAGCTAAAGAGGTCAAAGAGCTCAACTTGGACAGAGATAGACTCCCAACTGAAAGAGCACTTGGCGTGCAGTGGTGTGTGGAGGATGACAATTTCACATTCAATGTCACCACCAAGCCACAGCCACACACACGGAGAGGGATACTGTCTGTTGTTAGCTCCATTTATGACCCTTTAGGGTTTCTTGCGCCTTTCACTCTGACTTCCAAACTGCTATTACAAGAGCTATGCAGCTTAAACCTAGGCTGGGATGAGGACGTACCGCAGATATTCTCTGAGCGGTGGGTTAAATGGAAATTAGATCTGCAGAAAATCACCAACTTCAAGGTCAGAAGATGCCTCAAACCAAAGGACTTTGGTGAACCCATACAAGCACAGCTTCACCATTTTGCAGACGCAAGTGAACAAGGCTATGGTACAGTGAGCTATTTGAGACTGAAGAATGAAACAAACACCATTCATGTCTCATTTATGATGGGGAAGGCAAGAGTTGCACCCCTCAAAAGGATGACAATCCCCAGGATGGAGTTGGCTGCTGCAGTGCTGGCCACTAAAGTGGATAAAGTTCTCAGAAGAGAGTTGCAGCTGCAGCTTGTAAGCTCAATGTTTTGGACTGATAGCCAATCAGTATTAAAGTACATTGCAAATCAACACACACGATTCCACACATTTGTGGCTAACAGAGTTGCTGCCATTAGAGATGCCACAAAAATGACCCAGTGGAGATATGTCAACACAAAGGTGAACCCTGCTGATGTTGCCTCTAGAGGACAGAAAGCAGACAAATTCATGGAGAATCAGAGTTGGATTCAAGGCCCAGACATACTCTGGAAGTCTGAAAGGGACTGGCCACAGTTTCCTGTGGAACTGTTTTCGAACTCCTTTGATGACCCAGAGGTCAAGAGAAATCCTGCTGTGAGTACAATCATTGTAAAGGACAATAGAAATCCAACTGATACATTTATCACATACTTTTCCAGCTGGAGAAAGCTGAAAGTTGCAGTAGCATGGATTTTGAAACTCAAAGAAACTCTGAAACTACTGGTTCACAGGAAAAAGGAATTTAATTCCACTGCAAGTGCTTCACTTCACTGCACTCGAAGCACTAAGAAAGTGATGGACCAGAAAAAGATGGATGTCAAAACCACATTGGGTGGACAAACAGTCACTCTGGAAGATATGGAGAAGGCAGAAAATGCAATTATCTGTCATACACAAAAGCAGTACTTTCAAGAAGAAATAAAAACTTTGCAAATGGCGACATCTTGTGTCAAGAAGACAAGTAGCATCTACAGGCTTGATCCAGTGTTCAAGGATGGTGTGCTCAGAGTGGGAGGACGTCTGAGTAGGGCAGCTATGCCAGAAGAGAGTAAATTCCCTGTCATACTCCCCAAACATTCTCATGTATCCACACTCATTCTCAGGCACATGCATGACAAAACTGGACATGGAGGAAGAAACCACATTCTCTCTGAACTAAGGAAAATATATTGGATAATCAAGGCCAACTCTGCAGCAAGAAAAATAATAAGTGAATGTGTTGTATGCAGACGGCAAAGGGCCAAAATTGGAGAGCAAAAAATGGCTGATTTGCCACAGGAAAGGCTTGAGCCAGACATGCCTCCATTTTCTAATGTTGGCGTGGATTATTTTGGCCCTATTGAAATTAAAAGAGGACGAACCATCTTGAAGAGGTATGGAGTGCTATTCACTTGCATGACCAGCAGAGCTGTGCATATTGAGGTGGCCAACTCCCTCGACACAGACTCATGCCTCAATGCCTTAAGACGTTTTATTTGTAGAAGAGGACAAGTGAAACATATCAGAAGTGATAATGGTACTAATTTTGTTGGGGCTCAAAGAGAATTAAAAGAAGCCCTCGCTACACTGAACCAGCAAAGGATCCAAGGAGCTTTGCTCCAAAAGGGCATACAGTGGAGTTTCAATCCCCCAGGAGCATCCCACCATGGAGGAGTATGGGAGCGACTTATAAAGTCTGTGAGGCAAGTGCTCCATTCTGTTTTGAAACAGCAGACTCTAGACGACGAGGGACTACAGACTCTGTTATGCGAAGTGGAGGCCATCTTAAACAGCCGCCCAATCACTACTGTGTCTAATGACCCACAAGACCTAGAGCCTCTTACCCCAAACCACATCTTACTCTTGAACACCAAGCCCATTGTGCCACCTGGAGTCTTTGACAGGAACGACCTGTATGTGAGACGCCGATGGAAACAGGTGCAGTACATGTCAGATTTATTCTGGAAGCGCTGGTGCCTGGAATACCTGCCCCTCATGCAGGAAAGGCAGAAATGGTGCAAACGGAGGAGAAGCTTTACACCTGGAGATGTGGTCATGGTCGTGGACCCCTGTGCTCCACGTGGCTCCTGGATTTTGGGAAGAGTGCTGGAAGTTATGGCAGATTCTACAGGATTGGTGCGAGCTGTAAAGGTCAAAACAAAGACCAATGTCCTAGAAAGGCCCATAACCAAGATCTGCCTGCTGCTAGAATGTGAGGAGTGACGCCCTTGCTACTACTGATGAATGATGATGGCATGATGACTTCGCCAACCTATGTTGAGTACCACACCACACCAAGTTAATGAAATGTTTACAGGCTCCTTTAAGATACAGTGTATATTGTAATTGTTTTTGTTGCTTCAAAATACAATTAGGGGCCGGTTATGTAGGAGCCAAAACCTTATATTTAATTATATTATTTATTTATTGGCCCTCTGGTGGTGGTGTTCTGTATAATAATGTCTGCTCTCTGCCCACTGCAGGATACCTTATAAGGCACTGTGTGTGACAATAGGGGCGTGACAGACTGGCAAGCAGACAGTCTTTTGACCTTGCAACTGAAGGATCTCTGTACTTTATTTTATCCTACAAGTTTAAGTTTAACGTTTTTTGCATCCCTGTAAAGGAAGAAAAATAAACAACTTTGATTTAACACCGAAACCAACCTGGAATGGACATTCTATCATTTCATTCAAACAACAACAACAAGCAAGCGTCTTTAGTATAGTCAGTCTGCCCAAGAAGTGGCTCACACAAAGGTTTTTAACAAAAGGATAAGTGGTCACTACAAGCTGTATTGTTGTTATTATCAGCCCGGTACAGGAGCAGCTTCCTGCGTCCTCCCAGGGTATTGATGTTGCTACCAGTATAGTTTGTAGCAAAATAGTATTAACAGCTACTGGTGTACATAGCCTGTCTGGTTGTTAACCCAGCTGGCCCCCAGTAGTGGGCCTAGCTGAAGCTGCTACCAGTATGTCTGGAGCTCAAAGCTCCATTAACAGTTTTTTGCATATACAGTGGGTGCAACCTGGTTTGTTCCCACAGGTCGGATTAGTGCCCCTGGGTACCTGTAGGTCCTATTAGCCCAGCTGGTCCCCAGCACAGAGTATCTGGCGCTGCTGACAGCGTAGCTCACAGCTGCTACCAGTAGCTTAAAGTTAAAGCTGTTTATGAACAGGCTATAGCTTGTCTTGTTTTTTAGTAGCCTAGCTGGTCTCCAGCATAGCTCTCTAACTGGCGCTGCTACCTGTAGTTGTAGCCCAAGCGCTTATTATACTATTGAAGATAAAAAGCTATCTGTATATAGCTTGCCTTACTGTTTGTTGGCCCAGCTGGTACAGGGCAGGCAGCGTATGCGCTCCGCTCCTCCAGCATACGGCCAGCTTGATGTTACTTACTACTAATCGTTTGTTAGCTCAAGCATTTATTAACAGCTATTGGTGTATAGCTTGTTATGTTCATTAGCTGCAGCTGATACAGGCAGCGTACGCGCTCCCTTCCTTCAGCAGGTGGCCCCTATCGGTGGAGCTATCGGTTGTAGCCTTTTCTCCAAAACTAGCTTGTGTCGGTTTATTTAACCGAACCTGGCTGGGGTAGGCAGCGGTAGCGCTCCCTCCTCCCAGCATGAATGCGTAGTAGTGCACACGTGACTAGTGTATTGGAAGTGTCTTTTGTTTCGCTCTGGACTAGCAAACATAAATAATAATGCACTGGAGTTTGGATAAGCGTCATAGTGCCGTGATAAACGGTCACATAGGAAACACTACAGCTGCTACATAGCAGCGTCCAAACCTTGACTGAAGGCTACTTTATTATCATAAATTATAAGTAAGCCTCCGCCGGGGGTACAGGTAGCGTAAAGCTCCCCTCCCCCACCGCGACCATGCAGGTCGCACAGTCTATCTAACAGCAACGTTTGTGTGCTGTTTCTATGATGCACTTTACATCTGGTTGAATCTCAAAGTGCTGCAATGAGCATTTGCATAAACGTAAATGCATATTCACATGCTGCGGCAGGTATAGCAGCATTCAGTTTTTCGATTAAGTCATTATATGCCGATCTAAGTTAAAGCCTCTGCTGGCACAGGCAGCGTACGCGCCCCCTCCCTGCAGCATATGGCCAACACCTAGCAAACCAGTAGCGTCCGCGCCCTGGGCTAGTCGGGACTGGTGTGCACCGGCCGGTCCAAAGGAACCGGTGCCACCACAACGGAGAGCACCCACTTTCGTACCTCGAAAGCCTCTGCTGGTACAGACAGCGTATGCGCTCCCTCAAGCATATGGCCAACACCTAGCAACCAGTAGCGTCCGCGCCCTGGGCTAGTTGGGACTTGTGTGCACCGGCCGGTCCAGAGTAACCGGTGCCACCACAATGGAGAGCTCCCACTTTTGTACCTCGTGTGAAGCTCTCCTTCAGCCGTGAGCCGACCTTGGTCCTGCCCCGTGTGCCAGGAGGAAAAGGTCTGACCGCTGACTACAGCAGATCCGAGAGGGCTCAGCTATCTGCAGAGTTGGCCCGCATGAGGGCCATGCTCACTTCAGATAACACCTAGGCACCTCGGAGGGTGCCGAAGCGCCTACCTCTCCGATGCCACAACTGACTCGAGGTTGATGTGCTCTCCCCGACAGCTTAAGCTACGCACTTCCATGACTATGAGGAAGATGCAGAAGGCGGTGCCTCCCAGGCATCAGAGCCGGCCTCCCACTTCTCAGCTCATGCGCATAGCCGTGGAACGCATACTAAAGCAGGCAGTCGGCTCCTCCAAGCGCCTTCTTCTTGCTGTCTTCGCCGTCCCCCACGCCTGTACCTGAGACAGCTACAGGCCTGCCGGGCGAACGATCAGGGCCCTCTCCCATCTCTATACCGATGGTGAAATCCTGGCAGCCCTGCCCTGATTGGGAAAAGTGTCCTGAGACAACCCGTTGCGACGTGACACTTTAATAGATTTGAACGCACAAGGCGATAAGGGCTGGCCTGGGTTACATGCCAGCCACCAAGCCTGTCATTGCATCCCTCATTGTGTTCCCCAACGAGGCCCGGCGGCAGAACGCTAGGTGACCTCGACCCCAGTGCAGGAGCACAGACAACCTGCTCACTGGGGCCTCCCGTTCACACTTAATAGTGGCAACGTTAATACTGGCTCAGTCACCTTTGGTGTGTCACTGGAGGCATTGGCGTCATGTCCTCAGAGCGTGGGCGGCTGATGTCCATCGTATCTCTAGCCCGTCGCCAAGTCGGGTTTTCACAGTCAAGCTTGACTGATGAGCCTAGGCCAACTCTCCGTAGTCTCCCTGAGGAGCCAGGAGCACTAGGTGGTTCAGCCGGGCGAGAATCGCCGGAGCGAACCATCCAGGGGGGGAAGACCAGGCTGCAGCTTGCAGGCCTACGACACATCCCGCCTCCCAAAGGGCCGAGCTCCAACATTGATGAAATCATCTTGACTGCCCTCGGAGCTCGCGTATCACCGCCGGCCCACACTAGAGGCCAGCGTGTTCCCTGGCGTCCCACGCAGGGACCTGACTGTGACTGTGACTTTCCGGGCTGTGCAGTGCCTTCTGACGCCAGCCCCCCATATCCGGCGGGTCAAAATGGCCATTATCAGCAACATGACGAGAGCCCTACTATCAGACCAGGAGTGATGTGTCCTCCTGCCCAAGGGCGCAACAGAGGCTGTATATCCTCAGTCACACTAAGGGAAGTCCGATCTACATACTTCCTCGTGACGCAAGACAGACGGGTGTCGACATGTCTTGAATCTGATGGGACCCATATGAAGTTTATGCCAGTCTACTGGGCCGAACACGGCAATGTGCTGGAGCGGCAAGTGGTGCGCTCCGCTCTATAGCACACATTCTCATACTCATGGGACCTTAACCGGGTACTGGACGCCCTGTGCGGGCCTACCTTCGAACCCCTGGCACAGGCAGAGCTGAAGTGGGTGTCATGCAAGACAGCCCTTCTCCTGGCCATTACATTGGCAAAGCGTGTCAGTGAACTGCACGCTCTGTCAGTCAGCGAATCATGTCTGAGGTGGAACGCAGACGGCTCGGGGGTCACGCTGTGGCCAAACATAGCATTCCTCCCGAAGGTGCTGTCGCAGGCTCACCTCAACCGGCCTATCAGGCTGGCTCGATTCAACCCCCCACCTGGGGAGCTGACAGACAAACTGGAGCTGTTGTGCCCAGTCCGGGCCCTGAGAGCCTACATTGAAGCTACTGCACGCATCAGGCGAGCAGAGCAGCTGTTCTTTTGCCATAGTGGTGTGAACAAAGGCGGCGCTCCCTCCAAGCAGCGCCTGTCCCACTGGATTGTAGACACAATCAGCCACGCCTATGAGGTAGGGGTGCAACGGTTTTCGGTTTAAACCGAAACCGTTCGGTACGGCATGCACGGTTCAATACGCTCTAATGAACCGCGCTATTTCGGTTTGCATTAATTAATTTCTTACAGCTGCGAAGAATGTATTTCTCGGTCACACACCGGCCTACTTAGAAGTCTAGCACTCTATCGGTCACACACCGTCCTACTAAGAAGTCTAGCACTCTTTCGGTCACAGAAGTGTAGCACTCTGTCGGCCCACCCCCTATCCCCCCCACAGACACACACACACACACACACACACACACACACAGAGAGAGAGAGACGGCATGATGAGGAGAATCCAGCCCTCGTCTTTAAACAACTTCTTGAAAAGACCTCTCTGTGGAATAATTATTGATCGTCATACACAGAGACACACACACAGCGGAGTAACCTCGAATGAACAGGCTTCTAAGCACGCATCTTTTTAAGTTTGTTCAGATCTGCTTCTGCATCTGCACTCGCTGTTTGAGTGCTAAAAGGGAGAGAGAGAGCAAAAACAACTCGTTGTTTTTTCGGAGCAGGAGAAGAATATTCCGTCTGAAAAGTCCCAACAAAATACTCCTGTCCAATCCATGACTGTAGATAGAAACCCTTCTTCTAATAATATAAGCATAATATCGCATGCAGAGATCTTTATTGTAAACTTTTGTAAATGTTTCTGTGCAACACGGCACTCTGCTGTGAATTCCTCCCCACTCTCCTCCCTGCATGCGAGCCTGCTGGCTGCTGCGAGTCTGCACCACGTGTGAGTGCATAGGTGCATTATTTTTCCCTTGAACATAATATTGATGAGGCACATTAAAATAGCAATATAAGGTTTTTTCCCCCCTTTAAAATAATGAAAAGGCAGAAATGCCTAATAAAATAATATATGCTAAAAAAAGAATAAAAGAAAATGCTATAAATAAACTATTTTGGTGCAAGCCAGTCCCTGGACTTATGTGTGTGGGTATGAGCATGAAAGCAGCATGGTTGTTTTTCCACCTGTACCTGCAACCTAACACACACACAAACACACGCACATATTAACTGTATATATGATGATTTTGTGTGTGCCAGGAGGCTACAGTACAGTACAGTAGAGGGTACAGTAGAGGGACCGGCACACAGAACTCTGTCATTTCTCAGCCGTTTCGGACACGGGGCGGCATTTCGGAACCGGCCCGGCACCCTGGGCGCGTTCCTGCCCCCCCCCCCCCCCCCCCCGGGAACCCCCACACAGAGTTGCACCACTCACTTCACAAATGTGTGATTTTTTTTATTTTACTGTACCGAAACCGAACCGAAACCGTGGCCCCCATACCGAGGTTCGAACCGAACCGTGGTCTAACTGAACCGTTGCACCCCTACTATGAGGCAAGTAACCTCCCCGTACCATCAGGGGTACGGTGCCACTCTACAAGGAGCATTTCCACATCATGGGCTGCCATGAGAGGGGTGCCCTTGGAGGACATTTGTGCCGCCGCCTCATGGGCTTCGGCAGGCACTTTCTCAAGGTACTACAGGGTGAATGTTGCCACTCCCCACCCAGTGGACGTGGCCCTCTTCCCCGAATCCTCCGGTTCTACCCTTTGAGGTCTGTAATCAGGATTCCTCGTGACTTGGCTGGTATAAGTCATTCAGTGCTTAAAGCACCGCCTCTGGCGGTCAGCAGGGACGAAATAGAACGATAGTTACGTATGTAACTACGGTTCTATGAGTCCTGAATGACCGCCAGAGGCACTCTTGTCACTCAGAATCCTCGTGTTCTCGCGAGAAGATTCTGTAGGGACTGAGCCCCGGACGACTGCCGGAAGTTATAGACGACTCCGGGTCATCACGGGGTCAACCGACATTGTTGGTATAAAATACTCGACTGCGCATGCGCGAAGGGACGTATTCAGTGCTTAAAGCACCGCCTCTGGCGGTCATTCAGGACTCATAGAACCGTAGTTACATACGTAACTATCGTTATGGCCTGGACCGTGGCTCAGTGGTCCAGGCAGGTCCAGCCCGAGTCCCGACGGCCTTTATACTGCATGTCACTCCCCCATCTCTCTCCCCCATTTACTGTCAGCCTACTGTCTGTCCCTCTATAAAAATAAAGGTGGAAGCCGCAAAAAGAAAAAACATAAAAAAAGAGGGTTATCTCATATTTTGTTGTTGTCCGGGGACCATCAGTGTTCCTTGAGGGTGTTCCAGGTGGTCCCCAATAATGGGCCTTGATATGAAAAAGCTTGAAAACCACTGATTTAAAAGATAATTCGGATCATGTGAAGAAACGAGAAAGTACTTAAATAGATACTTAGATACTTTATAACTCTTACGTAATAATTTGAACGACTACTTTTACTTCTATTTGAGTCATAATTGTTAATACCTTTACTTGAGTACAGATTCTGGCTACTCTATTCCAAATTCAGTAGTACAAACTTCGCCTATTGGCCACTGAGCAGATGGCGTCTGTATCTCTTGCTACAGCACACAGTTTACACATTTACGAGGGGAAAGTGGTGTTAGCACACGATGATCATTGTCCACATCGTGTCCCCAAGTATGTCAATCACGACCATAACATTTCAAATGGCAATTAATTGTCACGCATTGTCACACACACCGTGACATGTCAGTTTGTAGTTGTTTCCACTAGTTTTCGTATAGTTACGATTACGCAAAAGTAATTGAGCATAGAGCAGGAGCTTATCTCCTGTTTCTGTAGCGTGAGGCAGCTTGATGTACAAGTACACCCCCTGGACATGACGCTAGTATGTCGCAGGGATTTACCCTCAATCCAACCCTTGATGCTGAGTGCCAAGCAGGGAGGCACTGGGTCTTTGGTATGACCCGGCCGGGGATCGAACCCCCGACCTCCCAGTCTCAGAGCGGACACTCTAACCACAAGGCTCAGGCACTGAGCTGGTAAAATACAATACATGAAATAATAACAATAATAATTGTGACAGGGCCTACTTTTTATCAAGCTACTACCTATTTTTATCAAGCTTTGAAATATATAGATTTTAAAGTAAACATTTTGAACACAAACCTTTGCTTCTGGGGGTCCCTGGCACAGAACATTTTTCAGATATGGGGGTCCTTGACATGAAAAGGTTTGGGAAGCACTGACCTATAGAGTCGGGGAGCTGCTGCAGCATGTTGGAGGATAGCAGCAGGTCTTCTAACGACTCACAGCCCGACACGTCTGTGTCCAACGACTCAATGCGGTTCTTAGCCAGGTCCAAGTACCGCAGCTGTCGAAGCTTCCCTATGGACTGGAGGAGGGCACAGTACATTTACTGCAAGTACTGTTTACTCAAAGTGCAATTTCAATGTGTATAGTTAGTACCATTTCACTTTGTACAAAACCCAGTATTCTCCGTCCGAAGCCACTGGTATGAGATGTTTGTGTGTTCTTACCCCTGGTATACACTGTATAGAGTTGTTATCCAGCCACAACTCTTTCAGGTTGGGAATCTGCTCCAAAACCTCTGGCTGGCAGAGAGACAGAGACAGAGACAGACATTAATACATGAACAAAGGAACTATTCCATCGCTCTGATTAGGAACTGCTCCAATTATGAGCATCTAACAAATCATTCTAATCATTTTTATTGAGACAGCACCAACAATAGAAATTGGTACCTTCATGGATATGAAGACAACTGCTTGTGCTACTATTTAAATATGAAACAAATGTGTGTGTGTGTGTGTGTGTGTGTGTGTGTGTGTGTGTGTGTGTGTGTGTGTGTGTGTGTGTGTGTGTGTGTGTGTGTGTGTGTGTGTGTGTGTGTGTGTGTGTGTGTGTGTGTGTGTGTGCGTGCGTGTGTGCGTGCGTGCATGCGTGTGTGCGTGCGTGCGTGCGTGCGTGCGTGCCTCACCACTTCAGTGAACTCGTTACTACCCAGGTCTAAACGCTCCAGCTGATTCAGTCTGTGGATGGACCTGAGGGAGGAGAGGAGATTCATTTAGTCTGTGGATGGACTTTAAATGTGTTCCACATCACCACAGAGAGTAGTGCCCAGTGTCGTTCCACATCACCACAGAGAGTAGTGCCCAGTGTCGTTCCACATCACCACAGAGAGTAGTGCCCAGTGTCGTTCCACATCACCACAGAGAGTAGTGCCCAGTGTCGTTCCACATCACCACAGAGAGTAGTGCCCAGTGTCGTTCCACATCACCACAGAGAGTAGTGCCCAGTGTCGTTCCACATCACCACAGAGAGTAGTGCCCGGTGTCGTTCCACATCACCATAGAGAGAGTATAGTGCCCAGTGTCGTTCCACATCACCACAGAGAGAGTAGTGCCCGGTGTTGTTCCACATCACCACAGAGAGTAGTGCCCAGTGTCGTTCCACATCACCACAGAGAGTAGTGCCCGGTGTCGTTCCACATCACCACAGAGAGTAGTGCCCAGTGTCGTTCCACATCACCACAGAGAGTAGTGCCCGGTGTCGTTCCACATCACCACAGAGAGAGTAGTGCCCGGTGTCGTTCCACATCACCACAGAGAGAGTAGTGCCCAGTGTCGTTCCACATCACCACAGAGAGAGTAGTGCCCGGTGTCGTTCCACATCACCACAGAGAGAGTAGTGCCCGGTGTCGTTCCACATCACCACAGAGAGAGTAGTGCCCGGTGTTGTTCCACATCACCACAGAGAGAGTAGTGCCCGGTGTCGTTCCACATCACCACAGAGAGAGTAGTGCCCGGTGTCGTTCCACATCACCACAGAGAGAGTAGTGCCCGGTGTTGTTCCACATCACCACAGAGAGTAGTGCCCGGTGTCGTTCCACATCACCACAGAGAGTAGTGCCCGGTGTCGTTCCACATCACCACAGAGAGTAGTGCCCGGTGTCGTTCCACATCACCACAGAGAGTAGTGCCCGGTGTTGTTCCACATCACCACAGAGAGTAGTGCCCAGTGTCGTTCCACATCACCACAGAGAGTAGTGCCCGGTGTCGTTCCACATCACCACAGAGAGAGTAGTGCCCGGTGTCGTTCCACATCACCACAGAGAGAGTAGTGCCCGGTGTTGTTCCACATCACCACAGAGAGTAGTGCCCGGTGTCGTTCCACATCACCACAGAGAGAGTAGTGCCCGGTGTCGTTCCACATCACCACAGAGAGTAGTGCCCGGTGTCGTTCCACATCACCACAGAGAGTAGTGCCCGGTGTCGTTCCACATCACCACAGAGAGTAGTGCCCGGTGTCGTTCCACATCACCACAGAGAGTAGTGCCCGGTGTTGTTCCACATCACCACAGAGAGTAGTGCCCGGTGTCGTTCCACATCACCACAGAGAGTAGTGCCCAGTGTCGGGTCCATCGGATAGCCAGTTATCCAGAACCAGCACAAAAGCATCTGCCTGGCCTCTGGACCTGATCACCCCTATATCTCCATATATGGAGCTGGCTTGTTCTGACATCACAACACATATTTGGGCATGCCTGACACAGAACTCCAATAAAGGGAATAAAGGGACATAGATACAGAAATCGCCACATGTGCATAAAATGCTGTCTCACTTTGGCATGGTCTTCAGGTGGTTTTCTCTCAGCTCCAGGATCCGTAGTTTTGAGAGTCTGACAGATAGTAAGACAGAAAAAAGATGAACAAACTGAGTGAGAACACATTCTACATTTTATATACTGTATAATAGTAAATATTTATATAAAGACCTAGTAAAGTGGAGTCTCCTCTGTCTGTCTGATATAACGGCCGACATGACAGATGATCCTGGTCAGACGCATTCATTATGTTAAGCTGCAGACACACGGATTCAGGAAACGTACGTTTCCTGCAAAACCACCATGAGCACTTGACAGCACAGTATGACGATGTATCCTTCATGGAGTACGACAACATGTCTCGTCATGCTAGCTCACTCTTGGTAAAATGACAGTATGCCAACTGCACAGTCAAATCTTAGTGTCAATTCAACTTGTGCAAATATCCCCAAAAGGAAGGACAATAAACTTCCGACGTCCGAACATTTCTTCGGAAAGGGAAGTGATATAACTACGAATTGACTGTCCGAACCGAAGTTCGTTCTGACGTCAGATTGAGTCTGTCCGTCTGGCCCTTACGAATGAATAAATGAACACTGAGGATTTTACTGTGTACTTCACACTACACTATATATCTATAGCACCGCTAGTAATGCCTTGACTTTGTGTTGCTTACACCTTGGGGCACGGATGCACAGCATAGCATGGCCATGTTAAGGCCATAAAAGGAAGCTGTTTGTGTGCTGAGATGATACCCCTAGAACAATTGGGTGGACAGGCCCTCCTTATTGGCACTGCATTAGAATCCATGTTTGTGCTTTTCAGAAATAAGCTTGTTCCTCCCTCGGGGACTGTTCCCGTGCTTTCACAGGGAAGATAAAAGCAAAACCTAATGGGAAACTGGATTAAAGCACAGTACAGAGAAAGCACAAAGAAAGGACAAGCATGCTTCAATACACTTTGTGGAAAATGACTGACTGGATGAAGCGGCAACCAGAACTCAGAACAAATTACTCCTGACACCACAGTGAAATGGCAAGTGCTCAATAGAGCCATCACATCTACATTATGCTTAATTAGCACGCCGTCACGTGCTAATATGCACGTACATCATTGGTGAGCTATGGAGAGTTCCGAAACCCGTCTACCAGTGACATCATCTATAAGGATTCCAAACGAATGGCATCTAAACCTTTCTTTTACTGGAACGCATGCTTAGCATGCTGAAATAAAAGCCATTGTCCCATTGCAATAATAATAATAATAAGGTTGAAATCTTGTTGAAATAAACAAACGATGCATGGTAGGCAGATTTCAAAACTGTCCATAGCCTATAGGATATGGGTTAAAAAGGCTTCTTAAATATACAACCTTATCTGCATTTACGATCATGTACAGAAGGTGCATTTCACACACACACACACACACACACACACACACACACACACACACACACACACACACACACACACACACACACACACACACAGCTGTACCTGCCAAAGTTAGCAGGCAGATACTCCAAGAAGGCATCATTTAAGAAGAGCTGGGTCAGATTTAGGAGCTGGGTAAAACCATCTGGGAGTCTGAAGTGTGAGCGAGAGAGAGAGAGAGAGAGAGAGAGAGAGAGAGAGAGAGGGAGAGAGGGAGAGGGAGAGAGAGAGAGAGAGAGAGACTTTACTTAGTTTTGTATCCTTGAAGAACCTCTGGAACAAAACACGACAAAGTCAGGTCAATGTTTCCATGACAACCACTAGGAGCAGCTACTTGCCTAAGGATGACTCGCCAAAACAAACGCACACAAACAGGCACATGCACCCACAGGCACACGCACACACAGGCACAGGCAAAGGCACAGGCACACACAGGCACAGGTACACGCACACACAGGCACAGGCACACACAGGCACAGGCAAAGGCACACGCACACACAGGCACAGGCAAAGGCACACGCACACACAGGCACACGCACACGCACACACAGGCTCAGGCAAAGGCAAAGGCACACCCACACACAGGCACAGGCACACACAGGCACAGGCACACACAGGCACACGAACACAGAGGCACACGCACACACAGGCACACGCACACACAGGCACACGCACACACAGGCACAGGCACAGGCAAAGTCACACGCACACGCACACGCAGGCACAGGCACGCGCACACACAGGCACAGGCACACGCACGCACAGGCACACGCACACACAGGCACACGCACGCACAGGCAAAGGCACACGCACACACAGGCACACTCACACACAGGCACAGGCACACGCACGCACAGGCACACACAGGCACATGCACGCACAGGCAAAGGCACACGCACACACAGGCACACGCACACACAGGCACAGGCACACGCACGCACAGGCACACGCACACACAGGCACAGGCACACGCACACACAGGCACACACAGGCACAGGCAAAGTCACACGCACACACAGGCACACAGGCACAGGCACAGGCACACACAGGCACACACAGGCACAGGCAAAGTCACACGCACACGCAGGCACACAGGCACAGGCACAGGCACACACAGGCACAGGCAAAGTCACACGCACACGCAGGCACAGGTACACGCACAGGCACACGCACACACAGGCACAGGCACACACAGGCACAGGCACACACAGGCACACGCACAAAGCCACAATTTCTCGGGCAGAAACCTTGTATCTCTATATTTCAACTTGAATGCCCTAATTTGTCATACTACAGTGTCACACAAAAGTAGCAAATGAGCTTGTAGATCTGCTATTTTTGCTATTTAAAAAAAACTACAAATAAAATAAAGTCAAAGTCGTTGAGTGTGAATATTGTACCAATGAAAACGAGTTTGTCAGTAAATAAAAACTACATTGATCCATTGGAGGAACACGAACTGTGACACAAGTCACAGTTTGGGACATACAAGGTTTTCACCTGACAGCAACGATATGCTGTAATGAAGTTTGTTCTTATAGACAGTATGGTCTTTGTACTGTACTAGCTAGCTATATACAGCTGAACTGTGTGTCTGACAGCACGACAGAGATATAAGAGGAACCTTACTACAATCCTGACACTGCTATTACTTTTAAAGGCGTCTAGGTGTGTCTGGTGGTGGCAGCTAGCGGTTATAAAGCATCAGTGTTTGATGTACTGAAGTATTTATGTGATATGACATCGGTTACAAAAGGATTACTTCATTACAGAAAAGCAAGTGGGGACCGGGGACCCTCAGGCGACCTTGAGGGGGTTCCAGGGGTCCCCAGCAAAATGAGTCAATATAGCATCAACATTTTTATTTTACCACTTTAACCCTATTATATACTTCAGCTATTAAAACATAGTTGTTTTAATAGCACAAGCTCAAAACGATTTGCTTTATTTTATTTATTTTGTATTTATTATATTATTTTTTATTTTTTATTTTTTTACTTCATCCAGATTTTGAAAATTCCTCTAATCTGGTGTTCAGGTGATGATATGCACATTACATGCACAATAGAATTACAAATTCTTTCTTTTATTTATAATGGTCTTCGGTGGACCAAAACTGGTGTCCACCAGGTGGCACTGGATAAGTTGAAAGACTTAAAAAAAATCATTTTTAACATTTTTAACACAACTTGATGAATGCTTTATAATGGGGGTGCAGCCAAATACACATTCAGGATTCCTTGATATGAAAATGTTCTGGACAATCTGGACTGGTGACTACAGACTGCTAACACATTTGACTGAACTTAATTATATGCCAACACATTTGACTAAACTTATGTATTTACTATTTATTATTATTATACATTATCATGTCAATGTGCCTGCACAGGTGGCTTATTATAACATGTATTAGAAATGCTCATGACTTTCCAGTGGGAATTCGGTAAACAGGAGTTAATCTGCATGGTGTGAATGAGCAGTCTGTCTTACTTGGAGATAGGGTTGACGCTAGCCTCGACCACCGAAAGACCTTTACAGCACTTAATGTTATCTGGGAACTCCTGGATTCCTGTTCAAAAGAAAATATGAGAGAGAGAGAGAGAGAGAGAGAGAGAGAGAAAATGCATGTATTTTCAGTTATGCTACTTCTCTTTTTTTAATCATCCACCATGTCAACAGATTAGATTAGTTGGAAAAAATGTGAGGGAAGGAATTCAAGTTTACAGATGAAACTGTTTTGTCAGTCTTTATTTTTTTGTTGCTAAAACGGTTATCCAAAGTATAGTTAAAGTATAGTAAGAATAAACAAAAGTTAATGAATGGGTTTTACAATAGAAAGGAATACAACAGAATACCATATTTTCCTGATGACTTATTCATTTTGGTTTAGAAGGTTGTGTTAGTGGGAAAATTGGACAAAATATATGCTATAGGCTATGTAACATGATATTACAGTAAAGCAGTGGTTCTCAGACTTTTTCATGTCACCCCCATCTGAAAATATTTTGTGCCAGGGACCCCCACACACAATTTGTTTAAAACATATTCCAAAACAATTTTAGAAAATAGCCGATTAAAGTGGCTAAACTGATTTTGACGGTATCAACACATTTTGCTGCAGGGACCACCTAAAAGCCCCTCAAGGACCTCTGGTGGTCTCCAGACTCCATGCTGCAGTACAGTACGTTATCAGCTACAGCACATCACATAATAACGTCACTGTCAGGCAGAAACCTTATCTCTATATTTCAACTTTGTATGTTTTTCGATAAATTAAACTTCATCATAGTCTCGCACAAAAGTAGGGAAAATAGCCTAATCTATCAGATCACAAGTTAACACGCCGCAATGTAAGTTTGTAGATCTATTTTCACTTTTTTATACAAATGTATAAATGGTAATACAAAAGGAACTGTTTTGGACATACACAAGGTTTCCACACGACATAAAGCTCCCCCAGGGCCATACCATTTTTACTGATGTCCAGCTCTTTGAGGTTGACCAGGCTGGCGATGGAGGTGGGTAGGTTGGACAAGTCGTTATCTGGCATGCTCAGCTTTTTCAAGGCCTGACAGCTAAAAAGTTGCTATAGAAACAGAGGAGAAACATAGAATATTATGACATGCCAGGGAAATGACACGAGCATTTAGTAAAAACGGCACAAATGCATAGAGAGTGGGAGAGGCTGTGATTCATGCAGGAACTGAAGGAGTTCTTCCTCCTCGGTCTGTGTCTCATTGGTGGTGGGCTATGGACAGTTTAGAAACCTGCCTACCAATAGTCTTCCTCCTCGGTCTGTCTCTCATTGGTGGTGGGCTATGGACAGTTTAGAAACCTGCCTACCAATAGTCTTGCGTGTCCAGGCTGCTGCCTCCCACAATTTTCAAAAGCTTGATTATGCTTCCTGTCATACAGTCTGGAGCACGGAATCAGCTCTGATCATGAGTAAAATAGAAAGCGGATGTGAAGCCTCCCCCCACTTCCTTTCTGTCTGTACAGCCGCACAAATTGATTCCTAATATATATCAAAACGATTCGAAGCATATATAACTTGCTGCGTAGCAGAAATAGAAATACAAAAATCAATTGTAAAGATATCTTAAAATATATTTTCGGGAACGAAAATGATAGATTCCGCGAGTTGAAGTTCCAGACTCTATATCATTCGGATAGCATATGTTGTTGCCAATACTTGGCAACAACATATGCCATATATCGTTGGAAACGTCTGGACCTCGAGCTGACTGTGGTTTGATCCAAATATGGTAATGTCCTTTGCACCAGCATTGTAACCATGACAATAGAGAGGGTGGATTTTGGTATTATTTGGGGGGTTTTAAACACTATGTTTATGATTTGATATCATTTGAGTGACATGGGTCTGGAGTTGGACTGACGCCCATAAAGTAGGCGTCGGTTACCGGCCTGAGGAGACCTGACGGGGAGAGACAAACAGAACAGTTCTGTTCTTTAATACCTCGTTAAGCAAAGCTATAGCTACAAGAACGATAACGCTCACAGTTGGAAGAGGCTCGAGACATTCTGCAACCGGTGAGATCTTTCGTCTTTTATTTATTTCGACGTCCAGCGAGGATCTGCGTTTTGAGTCTTCCTCTTCCTTTGGAGTAGGCTTACATTACTTTGGATTACGATCGCTTCTGGGATGGATTCAGTTTATTTTACCACATTTACTTTGCTTTGGAGGGAGTTTACGTGAGGGAAAGAACTCTTGGAGGAACAGACTGTTTGTAAACAACCACAGAACTATACGAAACATTAAGCGCGGGCGTGCGTGCGTGCGTGCGTGAGACACGGACACTCGCTACGGATCCACATTCATTCATTGCATTCAACTCTGACTGTATAACTGTTGATTCCTTTATTTGATGAGATAAAAGGTTAACGTGAGTTTTGTTTCTGACTGTTTTCTGCTGGTGTATGCAGGCTAATTCTCTATATTCCCTTTATCAATTGTATCCTAAGAGGAGATCATTCACAACCCGTGATTTAATAATTAGTAGCAGTGATAGTAATATCTGACCGTTACACTCTGTCTGTCCGTCCGTCCGTCCATCTGCGTACAGCTAATCTCCGACACCGTTGGCCCGGTCAATACCAAACTGTGCACATACACTCCCTGGATGCCAACGATGAACCTCTGCCCCAATTTTCACTCAAACAGCCTGTTATAGTGCCACCATGAGGCCGATTTGTGCAAAACACATTTCTTTATATTACTCGTATACATTTTATCCATACATCACGCAAATCGGTATACACTATCTCTATAGTCAGGGGTGCACACAAGCGGTGCGCCAGTGAGCATGCGTCGTCAAAACGTTTGGTGCGCGGTAGATCAAAGGCATAGAGCTGAGAGAGGGATTTAGAGTTTTTTTGATTGATTGATTTATTAACAGTTTGCAGAATTACAGTACATTTCAAGTACAACTCAACAACAACTGTTAACTGAGTGTACGACACCATAAACTCATAAAGCATTACACTTGTTTACAATAGGGCCCACCATTTTCAATTCATCAAAACAATTAGAGACGTACGAATATACACAACTATATACGGTAGTCAAAACAGGAACTCGTCATAGAGGTAAAAAGAGAAAAGAAACATATACAGTGAGGGGAAAAAGGGGTGGGTGGGGGATTCAGATTTTACGGGGGCCAGTTTCGAATTGCAGCCGTCCGTAGGTGCCCTTTGAGGGCGGTTTTGAAGGAGTCAAAGGATTTGCATGTCTTAATGACTGTTGGTAGGGCGTTCCACATTTTGATGGCATAGCAAAAGGAACTCAAATGAGATGTTAACGTCCTGTAAGTAGATTTAGAAATAAAACTAGTGTTTACTAATCATTACAAGTGGCTCTTATTTTGATGAGGCAGTTTCTAAACAGGAAGTCCGTTTCACTTGTAAACAAGCTACGATGGATGAGCTGTCAAAGTGCTAGTCGCTAAACCACGTTAGCGACCATATTTACAATATGAAAACTGTCACTTAAACAATGTAGGTTACACAAACTGGAATTAAAAATGGAACCTGCAGGCAGCATTAGGCGAGTAATTCATTGTATATGTGTCGGACGTTCGTGGTTGTGCTAGAGATAAACGGACAGGTGCAGCCAGTGGGACCTTACTGCTGCTTAACGACTACACTGTCTGTGATTAGGTGTACTATAGTGTAGCTTTGCATCTGTTGCATCTGCCCATGTGAAAGCAGCATAACGTTGTGGCAGGATACGAACGTCTGTACCCCCCCCCCTCACTGTGCGCACCAAACTACATGGGCAGGTAGTACTAGCCCAAAATAATAGTGTGCACCCCTGTCTATAGTCATGTGATCAACACAGACCTGTCCACTTCCCCATATTCCCCATATTCCATCCCGATTGACTTCCAAAGTTTGCAGGATTGGTCCATTTCAAACTAAATGCCTCAAATCATGAACACAGCATGCAATTTCTGTGGAATTATGCACACACATTCCCACTAGGCAGAGGAAGAAATGGCAGTTCAATTATTTTTCCAAATCAGCCTCATGGTGGCGCTATGACAGGCCAATTCATGTTCTTACCTAAAACTGCACCGACCTTTGTACAACTTTGTAGGCGCACTCCCTACAGGCAAAGGAAAAACTTTTGCCCTACATTTTTCCATATCTGCCAGTTATAGCGCCACCATGAGGCCGATTTTGGCAAAACACATTTATGTAGATTACTCGTAAGCATTGTATCCATACATCACGCAAATCGGTAAACACTATCTCTTTAGTCATGTGATGAACACGAATCTGACCGCTTTCCCATATTCCATCCCGATTGGCTAAGATTGCCTTCCACAGTTTGCAGGTCCATTTGGAACGAAATGCCTCACATCTTGAACACAGCATGCGATTTCTGTGAAATTATGCACACACATTCCCACCAGGCAGAGGAACAAATGGCACTTCATCAAATCAGCCTCATGGTGGCGCAATAACAGGCCAATTCATGTTTTCACCTATAACTGCACCGATCTGTGTACAACTGTATGTGCACTACTAAACATTATGAATACACTGTGAGATCATTGCAAAAGAAATAAAAAAATAAAAAATAAACCTGATTAAATTACTCCTACACATTTTGTCCAAACCTGGACCCCGGGGGGCACTTTTTCTAGTTTAAGATCCAGACTTTTTTCCTTGATAGATACACAGTAAGTAGACAGGAAACGGGGAGAGAGATGGGGGGAAGACACGCAGCAAAGTTTGTCAGGAACGGGACTCGAACCTGCGACACACTGTCTGGCTGGATTACCAGCATAGGTGCCTAGACCTCTAGGCCAGCCCAGGCCATGTCTCGCTTTCTTAAGCTTGGTTTTAAAGTGATTTTGGTCCCTTTACAGCTATCACCAGTCTCAGGCAGAGAATCCAAGTCCATTATATGGACCTGGCCAGATGGCGCCCGCAAGGTTGCCAGTTCGAACCCAGTCTCCCCCAGAGTTAGTGTCCTTGAGCAAGACACTGAACCCCTAGTTGCTCCTGATGTGCTGGTTGGTGCCTTGCATGGGTTCCGCCACCATCGGTGTATGAATGTGTGTGTGAATGGGTGAATGCAATGCACAATCTCTGCAAAGCGCCTTGGATACAAGTGCTACGTCAAATGATATTACTGCTCTGTGTCACGCTATTACGAAAGAGAACTGGTGCTCATTCCCAGCAGGCCAACCATGCAGTCGCCTGGGGCCCCTGCCACTAGCGGGCCCCTAAAGGCCAACAAAATGTCGTCCCTGTGGCAAAAGGCACAGTGACCCAGTAGTATCTGCTTATAGCAACACCACTTCAAAATGACATCTCCGTAGGAAATTTGCAAAACCTACATCGATGTCCTGCCGATGTCTGAGTCATTGTGTCGGGGGCTTTGTCAGAGTACTCATTGTACGCGTCCGTTTGTTTGTCTCTCTTTTGTGCCCAATGCCCATATATGGAGATCTCTGTATCTGTCTATAGTTTATCCATTTTATGACCAAAACTTGGAAAAGTAAAAAAATAGACATAGGCTAATAGCATATTCACATATGATAGTCAAAGAGTCATGCCTAATGCATTTTTGGGTGTGGTTGAGTTGCCATAACCTGACTCCGCCAGATTGAAGACTCGTTTCACAAACTACTTCCATCTGGGACCCAATCGCTGAAGAAGACGGGCCCTATTTTTTCAAGCTACTTGGCAGGTGATTGGCAGATCCCACCCGTAGCTGCCGCTGATTGGTCCGAACCGCAGCAGGCTCGGTTCCTCGCTACTGCGTCAGCGATTCCAGATGGAGGCTGTGTTGTGAACTTGTGAATCAATAACGCCCCCATCTGGCGGAGTCAGGTTAGAGTTGCCATGCTGTCAACATGACCTTGCATGTCCACTGTTTTGTCATCAAACACTGTATCAGACGTTACACGGCCAGTCGGACCAACGGTTAGGGTTAGGGATAGGGTTAGTAATGGGGCCAGGGTTAGGGTTAGGGTTAGGGATAGGGTTAGTAATGGGGCCAGGGTTAGGGTTAGGGTTAGGGATAGGGTTAGTAATGGGGCCAGAGTTAGGGTTAGGGATAGGGTTAGTAATGGGGCCAGGGTTAGGGTTAGGGTTAGGGATAGGGTTAGTAATGGGGCCAGGGTTAGGGTTAGGGATAGGGTTAGTAATGGGGCCAGGGTTAGGGTTAGGGATAGGGTTAGTAATGGGGCCAGGGTTAGGGTTAGGGTTAGGGATAGGGTTAGTAATGGGGCCAGGGTTAGGGTTAGGGTTAGGGATAGGGTTAGTAATGGGGCCAGTCGGACCAACGGCATGGAGGAACAATGACATGGCACCGTCACACTACTACTACACTTCACTTAATGCTTTAAATAATGAGGATATATTTGTTATCTCAACATCCCCACCCCACCCCCCCCCCCCAAAAAAGAACTGGAATCGATAAGCAAGTTTGTGTCCGTGTGTGTGCTTGTGCTGTGTGTGTGTGAATCAAAACATAGTCTCTCACTCCATCCAAAAGAACCCTATCCTTTTTACACACACACCTCTTAAACCCAACTACTACTTAAACACACAATCACTTACAGACACTTAAGGAGCACTCCAAGTTCTCCTATACGCATTAAGGCCACTCACACTGGTGCTTTCAATGGCTCTTACATAATTTTGGCAGGACACACACAGGCATGCATGCACGTGCGCGCACAGACTCCACACACAGTCCCTAGACAATCAGGATAGCTGACTCCTTTACATTCATTTATTTTTACCTCATGTCTTGATCAGTCAATTGCAGTCACTGTCAGACACATGTGCAGGCAAGATGTAATGCTAAAGATTGCAGTGGCAATCATTACATACAGTATCTTAAACAATTCATGTAGTTTTTATCGATAAATGTTACTCAGTCAATATGGTCTCTTAAACTCAAGCAGGATATTATGTTAACCTTTTCTCAAACACTTAATTCCCTCCATGAAGTCTTTCATATCGGACACTCGACATACCCACCTGTCTTTGTTTGAGATATGAGTGAAGTCTAAAAAAATCTAAAGTTTTATTGCAAGATTTAGCTGTTAAAACAATTTCACAGTGTCTGCGTGATGTAGCTGTATTTACAATTTAGGCATTTAGCAGACGCTCTTAATCCAGAGCGACTTACATTAAGCAAGAACAAAAAGCATGGGAATACATCACATAAAAATCATTTATCATGAAACATGCGTAAGCTAAGAACGTAACAGTGGAATTTGTTGTTGTTGTTTTGTTGTTGTTGAATTTGTTGTTGTTGTTGTTGTTGTTGAATTTGTTGTTGTTGTTGCTGTTGTTGTTGAATAGCGACATTGGATAGTACTGTAAATGGCAGGAGACAGAGAAGGGCAAAGACAAGCAGCAGAGGGCCTCGGGTCGGATTCAAACCAAATAGTGAGGTAGCTTGTTACTAATGTATTTACTATTTAGATTTTCATAATTAGGTTTTCATAATAAGGTTTTCATAATGAATGAACAAGGATTGTACACATGAGGGACCTGGGACCAGCTGCTCCTTTTCTACCGACTACCGCCTATCTCTTAGCCCTATAAAATGGTTCATTTTCCACACCTCTACTACTGCATTTTTCATACTTTTCTTTAAAACGATGGAGCTTGCACAAAAACAAAGTGTTTTACACATAATTATAAACTTGTCATGTGGCGATAAAGGTGATGCTGATTCTCTCAAGAACAGATTCTGAGCTACATACGCTACTGAATCTGTGGCCAGGGGCATTCAGAACGTGTATACATACATTGTTGTTAGTGGGAATGAAAACATACTGTAGGTGCCTCATCGGAAGAGTAGAGCCTAAGGCGGAGCAAACGGGAAACATCCTCCACATTATGTTTAGAGCCGCCCCCAGAGGCAAATTCAAAGGAAAACAGGTCGATGTTTTTTCCTGCGTTCCTAGATTTAACACAGCTTGATCCAATGACCAATAATTGGAGTAATGAATGTGCTTTTAACTATCCAACCTCCTCAACCAGCAGCTCTATATGTCAATCCACTATTAGAAAACGACCATTATGGGTTAGAGGGTAACAACAGCTATGAGTTATTAATAATAGTTTTCTGAAAAACCTACTGTATGTTTCTATATCAGTGGTTCTCAAAGGAGCCCCAAAATTATATATATTTGGCCGCCGACCCCCGTGTGCAAAGATTTGCACATGCTTTTACGATTTTTAAAAAATTGCTATTTTGCTATTTTTCAACACCTAAAGTTTAAAATAATTGGTGAAAAGTAGGTGACACAGATGAGTTCCAGGTCTTAATGGGTCAGGGACAGTACAGTCAGGTGGTGGGGATGGGCTGATGGAAGTTACCTTGGGTAGTTCCTCTATCTGGTTGGCATCGAGGTAGAGCTCCTCCAGGGTTCTCTCAAAGCTGAAGATCTCCTTGGGGACCTGTTGTAGGCTGCAGTGGGAGTAGTCCAACACCGAGATCACTTCCTCTTCACCGCGGAAACAACGACACGGCACCAGCCGGCCAATCAGCTTCCGCTTAGTGGTCATTTCAAGACACTGCACTGGGGGGGGGGGGGGGGATTGTGTCAATAGAGAGCAACAAAATATTGTTAGCGCTTTTGGCTGCATGTAAAATAGCATAGTTACGAGGGTATGGGTGAGATGTGAGAACAAAACACCATCATGCTCCTGCTTCTGCGCATTATGGTTATATAGGCATTAACAGCTGCACCAATTTTAGGTGTGAGTTTTTTTGTTTTTTTTAAGATATTTCTTAGGGCTTTTCTGCCTTTATTGATAGTACACAGTAGACAGAGAGACAGGAAACAGGGAGAGAGACAAGGAGAGCAAAAGTCGTCAGGCTTGGGACTTGAACCAGCAACTCCCAGTCAGGCTGCATTAGAGCCTAAACCAACCGCTAGGCCAGCACTATATACAGTATGTGCAACTGTTTTTCAATCAGTGGGGCGACTTCTTTGGAGTGTTGAAGAATAGAAAAGCAAAAATGGAAACAACAAAAGAAAATCAATAAAACTAATCCGAACTATCAACCTGGTGCAATTAACGAGAGGAGGGGCAAAAACTTTTTCGAGCAGCAGCCGACATTTGTTAGGTTTCACAACATGCTTTAACATGGCTGGCGCGATGCGATCAGAAATATTATAGTAAATATAATAGTATTTTTCGGAGAAAACAAGCAACAAAGAAAGTGGATCCTTATGGGAGGCGCGCGCATTGTTCCTCACGATGGAATGGAGACAATACAGATAATATGTACCGAATTGTGTGAGTGTGACATAATTTATGGGAGTAGTAGCCAAAAGTGTGTTGAAAAAGAGACGATTTAAAAGGATTTGTATGACGGTTCTTCCTTGGCCTACTGGCAGTGTGTGTGTGTGTGTGTGTGTGTGTGTGTGTGTGTGTGTGTGTGTGTGTGTGTGTGTGTGTGTGTGTGTGTCATGACAAATAAGACACTGTGATGATAGATTTTGTACAAAATGGGCCCATCCTGCAAACTTTGAAAGCCAATCTGATTCGTACCCAATCAGAAGGGCATCTGATAATTTACAGATATATTATAAACGTACATAGTACCATAATTATAGCCAATAGCCACACCATATCAAAGACGAGTTTTACAATGTACATATGCAGTCACAGAAATACCATCAAACTCAAGCTCACAACAACTCTGGTGATTGAATGTGCATACACAAAATACATCCTAAAATGACTCTGGTGATTGAATGTGCATACACAAAATACATCCTAAACTCTGGTGATTGAATGTGCATACACAAAATACATCCTAAACTCTGGTGATTGAATGTGCATACACAAAATACATCCTAAAATGATTGAATGTGCATACACAAAATACACCCTAAACTCTGGTGATTGAATGTGCATACACAAAATACATCCTAACTCTGGTGATTGAATGTGCATACACAAAATACATCCTAACTCTGGTGATTGAATGTGCATACACAAAATACATCCTAACTCTGGTGATTGAATGTGCATACACAAAATACATCCTAAAATGCGGGCTTTCAGATCATCTGGCAATCCAGCACCAAGAGCAACCATGAGTTGTAGCAAGTGGAAAATGAAAGAATTTCTATATATTCAATTTACTGAAGTATTACACAGGTCAGTTATCTGAAGTATTACACAGGTCAGTTATCTGAAGTATTACACAGGTCAGTTATCTCAATGCCACTTCAATTTCCTTTTTGAACTGGCTCTGGCTCTGAAGTGACCCTGGAAGGGAATGAAGCGCAGGAGATGAGAGGAGAGAACGAAAGTGATGAGAGAGATGAGGAAAAGAGTAGGGCTGGGTGATATAACTTCAAATCAATGTCATTTCAAACTTATTATGAAATAACAGATCTACAAGCTTGTAGAACGGGTATTTTCGCAATTGTTGTATGCCACGACATAAAACGCAGTATAGTGAAGTGGTTAATCAGACATAAAAAATGCTCCTTGATTATTCAATTAACCTATTTACTACTGTACATGAGCTTATGATTAACCTATTTACTACAAGATTAAAGGCAGGGTAACAAAAATGGCACTACTTTCTCCTAATATAATTGTGTAATAATTGTGAAAACATTTGCCAATGCAACTTGACGAGGAATTTCCATCAAGACTCATTTAAAGCTAAATTTGAATACACTGAATTAGTCTAGACGAGCTTTGAAGCTCTGAGCCATGCTGTGAGTAACAGAGTCCTTTTCACCTGTCCCCCCCCCCCCCCCCCCTTCCCCTCTCACCTCACTCCTTCTCATCCTGTCCCCCCCCCCCCCCCCCCCCCTTCCCCTCTCACCTCCCACCCCCCATCTTCCTGTATCTGCAAGCAAATGGTCAATTCATCGATTCTGTGTTCTGCCTCTGGGTCCACCTTGTGGGTGGGACTAAACTGCTATATAAACTGTAACTCTGTGCTTGTATGGTTATGCCTGCTTGGGAGACCGGCCTGTGTGCTTGCAGCATCCGTGGACGGCTGTACACGTTAAATAAAGATCAACAAAGAGAACTTGCTTGCCTCCTGACAGACCTGTTGATTCCTTACGCGTTTAGAGTGTGTAAAACCTGCCACGTCAATTTGGTGTCTAGAAGTGTGGATCCTGTGTCGTTGAGCTCCGGAAGATCAAGCCACAACTGACGTCAACGAACCGCTCCAAAAAGGACAGAAGAATCATGGCTGCATCAATGGAGTTCAACGCCTGGATTTAAAAAAAAACCCTGTGGCTACACTAAAAAAACGGTGAGAATCTTCCAAATTTCAGACAATTGAAGAGCTAATTATAAATTCTAAGACCATATTTTGCCAACCTATCTATTGTAATAGTCAAGTATGCTTGATTCAAAATACAGCAGCAAGCCTAGCCTAAGAAAAGAGACCTTGCATTAAGCCAAGTTTGCAAACGCAAAGACACCTTGTTAACCTTGTTGAAAACAACATAAAGAAAACATAAAGATACAGCGTTTTGCATTAAGTCCAGTAAAGAAAGAGAAGTAAGTTTGTAAACACAAAGACACCTTGTTATACTGAGAATAGCATAAGAACCTTGTTGTAAAACAACATAAAGACATCTTGTTACTCTCAGATAAGACATAAAGATACCGTGTTTAGACCAAGTAAAGTTTGTAGCACAAAGATTACCGTGTTACATAGATAGTCAGTATGGGAAATAAAAAAAGTGCGCCAGTGGCAGAAGACAAAGAAAGATGGTCTCCTCTCATGAGCGGGATGGTTGCAAAATATGGTCCAGAAGCATTAGACTGCCTTGATGAGTGGAAACAGATGGGGTTCCCAGAACAAGGCTCTTTAAGTATAAAAAAATTGCTTGACTTAGACCGACTACTAAGAGAAGCTGAGAAGAAAATGAGAAAGAAAAAGTCAGTTAAAACGCACAAACTTGACAGATGTGACCGCCACAGGAAAGTATTGTCAATGTGGATGGAGGAAGCACAATTTAGACAACGGGAGAGTCATATGAGGGAACTTCCAAACATAGATTCTTTGAGGGAAGAGAGCGGGCCACTGGCTCCTCAGAATTCTCCTTTGTCTCCTCCACAGCAGACCCTGGACCTGGGCTGCCTGGGCTCCATGCGGGCCGGTCAATCTGCCATCCAGCTACAACGGACGGCTGTGGCTCTTGCTGCGGGCCTGCAACCCTCTACTCCAGCAGCGGTCCTGATATCCGCTGCGCTCAGCCTATTGAAAACTGTTGCTGCAGACCTACAGCCCTCTACTCCAACGGCAATATTGGTGTCCACTGCGATCAGCCTTCTGGAGACTGTTGCTACGGGCCTACAGCCCTCGACTCCAACGCCAATCCTGGTGTCCGCTGTGCTCAGCCTTCTGGAGACTGTTGCTGCAGGCCTGCAGCCGTCTACTCCAGCGGTAATCCTGATATCCGCTGCACTGGGCCTATTGAAAGAGGCTCGACACAAGGAAGGCTCCGCTCGGTCCAATGACACTACTAAGAGCCGACGTCCATCCTGCACTGGCATCCCTGGCCCAGAGCTGGCCAACAGTGACGATGCGGACACGACACGGAAACCACAGACCTTGCTTCCATCTGTGCATCCGTCCACCCCTGGCAGCCATGGGGGGACAGGGCCCCATCGCAGCAGTGTCGCCATCACCCAGGGCAGCACACCGCCACATGAGCAGGGAAGAAGAGGGCCTGGGACAGCGAGACGTGCACAGGGTGCATCAGAGTATTGTCGCCTGCCGGGCGGGGTGCCCACCTCAAGTGAACTTTGTTCTTACCCATGGATGGACCAGGAGGACGGGGACAACATACTGCTGGCTGACATACAGTGCCCCATGGTAGAAGTAGCCAATCCGCACGGCGATGTAATGATGGTGCAACGCCTGTGGTCTCCAGATGACATAGGCCAATACGCAGCTACACTGAAAACGCCTACTGAAGTGGGAGGACGCCGCTGGACTAAAGAACTGCAGGCCTTTTGTCGTACATACAGACCTACAATGAAAGAAGTACTTGACATCTGTGCCAAGAATATGGAACCTTCAAAAATGCAAGCAGTCCTAGATGTCGCCCAAACGTATCAAGATGAGAGGCCTGTCCTTGTACAATTTGAGGACAATCGCAGATACATGACTGCTGTGGATGCAGTGTGTGAGAAGATTATGACGCTCTTCCCAACGATATTAAATCTGACTGAAGTGCAGAACTGTAAACAGGGCAAAGATGAAACGATCAGTCAGTTCCGCCACCGCCTGGAGGAATCCATACTCATCCACGGAGGAGGAAAAGACCAGAACGACCCGTTTGCCAAAGCCTTCCTGGTCAGCCAGCTAATAAGCAACATGCATGGAAAACTCTCTAAGCGAGTGAAACAATCTCTCATTGGCTACAGAACAGCTGATCCGGCCGACATCATCAAGCATGCAACTCATGCAGAGGACGTCGAAAACGAGATGAACGAAAAAGAGAAGAAACAGGATAAAAACAAGGCCGAAGTCCTTCAGCTTGCAATGATGAGCGCTGTCACTATGCTGTCAAAAGACAAAGAAGAAGACTGTGACAAGAACGAAAACAGAAGACATCATATGCAGAGAGAGGACAGTAGGGACTATTATGACCAACGCAATCCAGTCTACCATTCATCATCCGAGGGAGACCACAGGGATGAAGAAGATTTTGGACACAACAGAAGACATCATATGCAGAGAGAGGACAGTAGGGGCTATTATGACCAACGCAATCCAGTCTACCATTCATCATCCGAGGGAGACCACAGGGATGAAGAAGATTTTGGACACTGGGTGCCAGGGGTTAGTGGACAGGATAACTGGAGCCGATAAGGGACTACGCTTCCAGACAAGACTACAACCGCCGGTCCAGGTTATGCACACATTACACCCCCCTGGAGGACTGTCCTACCTGTCATTTGCTCCACTAACCACACACACACACACACACACACACACACACACACACACACACACACACACACACACACACACACACACACACACACACACACACACACACACACACACACACACACACACACACACACACACACACACACACACACACACACACACACACACACACACACACACACACACACACACACACACACACACACACACACACACACACACACACACACACACACACACACACACACACACACACCTCCCCCTACCAGACAGCCCAATAAAAATAAATAAAAAAAGTGTGGGTATCACTCGACCGTATACCTGGAAAGAAAATTGTTTGGAAATATGATGTTTTCTGTTTATTTGTTATGTTGCTGTGCTAAATACAGGTCAAATTGATTCAACAGGGTACTGTATTAGTATCATTTTTAGGGATTTCTTGGTTTATTTGATTGTCCAGTCACGATTGTAAAAAACCCTTGTCATTCTTTTGCTTAGCTCAAAAATGTTACAAGTACTCCTATTTTTTATGTATTTTCTTCAAATGTATTATGATGTATTATTTTGATATTGATGGAAAATTCACAATTATTGTTTAATTAAGCTGTTGTTTAATTAACAAGAGGAAGGATTTGACGAGGAATTTCCATCAAGACTCATTTAAAGCTAAATTTGAATACACTGAATTAGTCTAGACGAGCTTTGAAGCTCTGAGCCATGCTGTGAGTAACAGAGTCCTTTTCACCTGTCCCCCCCCCCCCCCCCCCCCTTCCCCTCTCACCTCACTCCTTCTCATCCTGTCGTCCCCCCCCCCCACTCCCTTCTCATCCTGTCGTCCCCCCCCCCCCCCCACCCCCCCCCCCCTTCCCCTCTCACCTCCCACCCCCATCTTCCTGTATCTGCAAGCAAATGGTCAATTCATCGATTCTGTGTTCTGCCTCTGGGTCCACCTTGTGGGTGGGACTAAACTGCTATATAAACTGTAACTCTGTGCTTGTATGGTTATGCCTGCTTGGGAGACCGGCCTGTGTGCTTGCAGCATCCGTGGACGGCTGTACACGTTAAATAAAGATCAACAAAAAGAACTTGCTTGCCTCCTGACAGACCTGTTGATTCCTTACGCGTTTAGAGTGTGTAAAACCTGCCACGTCAAACTATACTCTGATTGTGTCTAGTTTGAGTCAGAAGAAGGAGATCCCAAATCCCGAAGCACCGCCCATCCACCTCAGAAAATGACGAGTCATAATAGGGTCACTGCTGGAATCTCTAGACGGCCCCCCATTGACATGCATTGAAAAGTGACTGTGGGAATAACGATATTAAACTAAGGGAGTAAATTAATAAATCTACTAAGGGAGTAAACATTGTTCTTTTTTTTTTTTTTTTAAGATATTTTTTTGCGGCTTACGCCTTTATTGATTTTTTAAGGGATAGAAAGTAGGCTGACAGGAAACGGGAGAGAGATGGGGGGATGACATGCGGTAAAGGCCGTGTCGGGTCCGGGAGTCGAACCCGCGGCACACCGCGACTGGATCACCAGTCCGGTGCCCAGACCGTTACGCTACGGCCTGGGCCGGAGTAAACATTGTTAACGACCATGACCAGCGATATTTAAGCTATGACACGTTATGTTTTATTAATTATTTCTTTCCCATGTCTGAATATATACGTACCCCCAGCTATGGGACGTTATTTGCTAGGTCTGTATATATACGGACCCCAACGTATACTCTGTGCATATAATGGTTGAGCCCCATGGCAGCTTTTAACATAGATCCGGTTGCAACGCCTCCGTCACCACCAGCTATGGGAATTTATTTAATTCCCATAGCTGGCGCAGGAACACATTGTTAGTAAGGAAATAGGTGTGTCTATACAAGGTTAGCATTGTAAAGAGAAAAGGCTATCGCCTCTCTGCTCCTCTGGTGTCTCGCAGCGCGTCATTGAGGTATATTCAGAAGATATTTCCCAAAATGGCAGTGGGGTGTGAAAGAAATTAACAAAATATATAGTTGACATACTTAGTTTTTATTTTTTCTGTTAGAATAAAAGAACATGGTGCCTACACTTTACAGTAAGTCGTTGACTAACCGATTGTAAATATCGTTTTTCAACATATTTGCCCAACCCTAATAGGGAGGTATAAAGTGTGAATTACAGTGAGGGAAGGGGTTGTGGTGAGGAGGAGAAAAACAAGTAGGTGACAGGAGGAGGAGAGAAAGACAGGACAAAGAAGGATAGCAGAGGTGTGGAGAGAAAGAAAAAGAAACACTAATGGTGAGAAGTGCATAAAGAGAAGAGCAGTGGAAAGCAGAGAGTGGAACACCAGGAACCTTTGAGATAAGGCCTGCTGCTTTATCAGATCCCGAGAATACACAGGGAAACACACACGTGTGCACACTGTGCGACCGGGACCACTTTAGATGGTTGGATAGGCTGCTGATAGCATTGTGAGAACACGCTGTCCTCTCTTGTGTGTTTAAAAGCTGCCCAGATCAGATACTGTAGTAGGCAGCAGACCGCTGATTCTCCAGAGCCACCACCACTAGCCAGCATCTATACACAACCACAACCAATAACCACTGAGACCAAGCTGTGCCAGTTCCCAGACTCTGAAGCGAAATACAACAGAACAGGTTCTACAGGTACAATATATATTACACCAGATTTTTCAACATCAAATCATTTCAAAACAAAAATCGCAAATTGGTATAATAAGGCTATGTGTATTTGGTTAAATGTTAAAAACTATAATAATTAGGCTAATCATTATGGATCTGTGGCAAACGATGGCTTCACAAACGATTACATCCTCGTCAATCCAGAGTTTATTTTTTATTGTCCAGACTGGTAAATAAAAACAACTAATAAATCACTAATAAATGCAGTTGATTGTATTATTTGACAGAAATCAATGAAATATTCAGCCAAAGGACAGTCTGGTTTTATTACCTTAAATCACTATGATAGCCTAAATATATTAAATAATAATTTTATTCTTATTATGGTTCTGTGCGGAAATAGTGGTCAGTTGTAGCATATACTACTCTATTCTCTTTTCTTCTATGCTGCCATTGCCAAACCCAGTGGGAGAGCTATTGGGACCAGCCCTGAATCGCTAGCCATGGCCATTAAAAAAATATGAATAATGAAGTGAAACAAAATGCAATTTCAGAGTGTCAGGCTAATTGGGACTATTCCACATTCTCTGTGTCAGTATGTCGTCAGTATGACTCGGACATAACCATAAACAAACCCCAAACGCCCATATATACTGTAGGTAGGACCACCAGCCACTACACTATGATTCAGACACAACCATAAGCAAACCAGATACGCACATCTGCATATATGGGACTGACCGACTTCAAACTCGGCGTGCGCATCGTAAAAAACTTGTCGGAGGTGCGGTTTCCAACGGTGTGTCATACGGATCAAACTAGAAAAATACCTTCTATGTGAAAAGCGTAAGTATAGACAGGCTATTTGCAACCTTAGGCTAAACAACACAAGAATCCCAAAGGTCATCGGTAGATATAAAGGATTGGAAAGAAGTCAGAGGATTTGTAACCTATGTAATGAAGCCAGAATTGGAGATGAGTATCATGTTTTGTTGGAATGTAAGAATACTGGCATTATTAATTTCAGGCAAAAATACCTGCCACTTAATTATTTTACCCACCCTTCTATGTTTAAATTAATTGAATTACTAAAATCTGAAAAACAAAAGGTAATCTATAAATTGGGTGCTTTTCTGAAAAATGTTCTTCCACTGTACAAATAGGGAAAGCCTTCCGATATGTCTATGTATATCGTGTAATCTGTAATGTATTGTATACTTCCGATTGTATACTTTTACGAATCTGTGCTCCAAACCATGTGATCATGGTCGTGAGTCAAATAAATGATGATGATGATGGGATAAGCGGTTGTCCAAAACTGCTGATCCGACTTAGCTAAAACTATTGGGGTTGCACACAAAATAGTAGATGTTGAGATGACCGCAGATGTGTTTGAAAGTGAAATATCCTTCTACCCTAATAGAAAGGGGGTACGCACGTTCTCCTTCTCCTACCAAACCACTCCGTCAGCACACATCACTCAAAAAATGCACAAGCACAAAAAATCCTGCATGCCATCCCAAATCCATATGCACTACATCGCTTCCCCACAACTGCCATATTTACTGTACAAATATAACTTTTGTCAGACACACTGTTATTGTGCAACATTTCGCTGGGATGCAAATTACATCACAACTTCCTCATTCCCCGGCCCTTCCCCTTTTCACTGCACACACATACACATACACGCGCGCGCACACACATACACCGGGCAGAGCCGCACAGTATGCTACAGTACAGTACGGTACAGTACAGTATGGTAAGGCACAGCACAGCACAATACAGTATGGAACAGTACAGTAGCGAACAGTACAGTATGGGACAGTATTGCACAGTACCGTATAGTACAGTACAGTATAGCACAGTTCAGTATGATACAGTACGGTCCAGTATGCTACAATACGGTACAGTATGGTACATTATGGTACCGAACCATACAGTATAATACAGTACAGTACAGCACAGCACAGTACAGTAGAGAAGAGAACAGAGGAGTACAGTACAGTACAGTACAGTACAGTACAGTACAGTACAGTACAGTACAGTACAGTACAGTACAGTACAGTACAGTACAGTACAGTACAGTACAGTACAGTACAGTACGGGTTGCCATGTTTGCTTTTCCAAGTAAAAAAAACAAACAAAAAAACAGTATCGAGTATCGCCCGCCCGCGTGGCGCTAGGATGAGTGGGCAGAAGGCCCGCGAAATTCTAGTCCCTTTAATTAAAAGCTGTGTATCAGTGTTGTGTGTGTGAGTGAGTGAGTGAGTGAGTGAGTGAGTGAGTGAGTGAGTGAGTGAGTGCGTGCACCGTGCGGCCGTGCATGTGTGCAGCCGTGCATGCGGCCGTGTGCATGTGTGTGTGTGGGAACATGTGCTCATCAGCAGATCCAGAGGGTGAATTCCCCGGGTGGATCCTCTCACATGCAGCCTCATGCACTGTCACCATAGTAACCACTGCCATAGAGATAGTCTCACAGGATCTGGGTGTATTTTTACACCAACAGTCTGTCTGTCTGTCTGTCTCTTTCAAAGTAACGCACCACTGAGTGGGCTGCTGGTCTACATTTAGTGATCTGTTACAGTAATAGTTGCTGTCAAGTGGAAACCTTGTATGTCCAAAACCGCTGCTTATTTATCATTATTTGTAATCGTGACGGGTTGTGAGCTTGTAGATTTTTTTTGATTCAGTTTACATTACTTTTTTGTGCCACTCTTGTATGATTGAACTAGGCCTGGGACATTCAATTAGGAAAAACAATAGTTTATATATGGAGTTACGAGGTTTCTGGCCAACAGCAACGGCATGGTCTCTGGTTTAGAGCACTCTTATAATGGCTGAGGAGAGCTTCATGACAGCCACAGTTTTGTTTTCTCTTTCTCTCCGTCTCTCCTCTTCACACGTTTAAAACAACTACATTTTGTTAAGAACCTGTGAATTGGTTTACTGATCTTGTCCCAGGCCTCTATATATATTTGTGTGTGTGTGTGTGTGTGGGGGGGTGGGAGGGGGGGGGGGAGAGAACGACAAGAAATAACAATAGCTTGATTCTATTTATACACAAAAAACACTCTCTCTAATACACTGATGCCCACGCACACAGGCAGGCACGTGTGTCCACAGTCCACACACACACACATGCCTGTTTGTGTCACGTGTGTGTATTGGAGGAGACACTCATTTGTTCAAGGCTATATTGTGTGTGGACGAGGTTTGTGTGCGAAATTTCTCGCCATCTCTGTCAGCTAAGGGGTTCTTGGCCTGAACTACGTCGAAGACCCCTGAACTATATTGATCTATTCAGCATATGTATGTTCTACAATGCATGAACTGTGTTAATGTAATTGTTCTTTATGAAGGCATTTCATTTCAGTGATTGAAAATTCACAGCACAATGTGTAAAGAAATAAGAAAAAATATAATGGCTTCCCTGTACAATTAAAAAGGCTTTCAGTCAGTTAAATGAAATATCTCTAGTTGAGCATTTAGAACCTGATTTGTAAGTCTATTATCGGGCTAACTGGCTTGATACCCTTATGACTGACAAACAAACGTAACTAATAACCCAACTTTACAGAGAAATGTGAATGACGGCAATAGGACAGAAAGATGGAGAGGTATAAAAACATAAAAAGTAATTTGTATGACAGAGAGAGAGTGGAAGACATGGATGGTTAGAGTGGCACGATTACATACGAAGTCAATGCAAAGACGATAGTTCCCCGAACGGGAGCGGTGCGTCCTGACGCAGCACAAACAGGACGAACCGAGGCGAATATATATTCAGGTCTGAACGCAGCTTTACTGCACTAGATTGTAATTTCACTGCAATGAAATTTGAAACATTTGGGGTGACACTGATGTTCCTCCCTGGCCTGAACGCCTACTGAGAGGCAAAAATCTTTCTGGCCTTGACAGCCCATACATCCAAACAGAAAAGTCCTATTTGATTGCATTAAATGACTTTAAACAACATTAAATTCACTTTGTCACTCACTTTGTCACTCACTTTGCCACTCGATCTGCCATTCACTTTATGCATGCGCATACCCTCTATACAAAGATATAAAGAAAAAGTTAAACCTCACAATTCAGGTGGCAGAAATGGGCTTCCATAGAAGTATCTACCCCCCATCCATGTAGAGTATGTATTTTGAACTATTTTCATATATTTTTCTATATGATGTTTTCTGGATGATTGAGGCCACCCTATAAAATGTAGAATAGAAGAACAATAAGTTATAAAAGTAGCTGATCAGTTGGACCTTCCCCAGATAGATAAAGACTTGTTCCAGATCAGACCAGCAGAACTAGTCAAGACCAACCTACCTACAATATAGGATGCCTGATATTAACTAGTCAAGACCAACCTACCTACAATATAGGATGCCTGATATTAACTAGTCAAGACCAACCTACCTACAATATAGGATGCCTGATATTAACTAGTCAAGACCAACCTACCTACAATATAGGATGCCTGATATCATATTATTGTGGAGAGAGTGCAACATTTCTCTTGCGGGTATTTTATCTGCCAACTTTTGAGTGTCATTATACACACCTAAATCCTCATGCGTTCATTAAACTAAACTTTTCCACACTCAGAGGTAAATTAGGAGGATTTTGTTGTGTACAGTAAGTCTTCAAGACCAACTGCTTAGACTGTGCTTGCAACGGTTGCAACCAGTGATTCACTGTTTTGATGACCAGCCCTTTTGGTAGTGGTTGTGGTGTCGTCATAACACAATTTAGTTTGCGTACTCATACTTCATAAAAACTGAAGTTCTCTCATACTGTAATAACATACTGTAAGCAACCGAGGCGAGGAGAACTGTGCAATTTTATAATATATAAATAACTGAAATGCAGTACATCATGTGGTCGTTTATCTAGCATGCATGTAACTGCTGTAATCTGCTGTCCACAGTGGCTCCAGGTGGGCTGTGTAGAAAACACACTGACCCTTATATTATTGATACTAAAAATAAGCACCAACTTCAATAACAACATGCAGTGACCATAAAAATTATAAAATACACACATAAAAGCTTTGGAATCACAGGCACGCAGTACACTGGTGAACACGACCACACCAATGACTTAAGGCTTCAAAACCATGTTTAAAGTCATAACATTACTTTTAGTAGTCTTTTGGCAGTGACAGCATCTGGTCATAGTGTGTTAGAACTGTGATTCCCATAATTCATCTGGTCATAGTGTGTTAGAACTGTGATTCCCATAATTCATCTGGTCATAGTGTGTTAGAACTGTGATTCCCATAATTCCGTTTGAAACAAAGCCACAGAAGTACTGATCCAAAGTCCTAGAGCCAGGATATAACAACTACATTGTCAAAAATGATATGTATACTTTAAAATGTATATATAAATACATTTCCGGTGCCTGCATCATTTTGTCACGATATGTCAAAATATATATAGGCTATGTGGTTATTGTGAACT
Organism: Protomyctophum parallelum; assembly: GCF_964188405.1. Lineage (NCBI taxonomy): Eukaryota > Metazoa > Chordata > Actinopteri > Myctophiformes > Myctophidae > Protomyctophum > Protomyctophum parallelum. Next base: position 34,503,393 of record NC_139701.1, read on the forward strand.
TTTGTTTTTGTTGTGTACGTTTTAATGATGCATAAAATAAGACCCATTTAGACCGTACGACGTGTGGTTACGTCATAACTAATCGAACCGACGGGTTGCTAGGACGTGTACACACGTCCTTCTTTTTTAAAGAAATCCTGGCGCTGATTGTGTTAAAGGTGAGAACTTAAATGATCATAGCAGGTTGTAGTAAATACTCTCAGGCTTTTCTTCCATGCAGGCCTGGTTTCACATCACATGAAGTCTTCTGCTGAGTATTAATTAAGGTAATAAGAGTTGACTTGACACTGACTCACACAGAATTCTGAAAACTCATTCTAGTATTCAGTTTCAAATATCAAGGACTATTGCAGAGACAGATAACTTTGAAATGTAGAGCATGTGTGCTTCCTCTGAATGATTGCCTTGGCCTAGCTGACATAATATACTGTAAATGTAATATAAAGATGTGAATCTGAGCTAGTCTTGCATTTATTTTATTTATTTTTAGATTGCTGCTATTCCAACTCGATTGTTTTATACAGATAATAACTCTTATTGTTGGGTTATGGAACATGATGTTTAAAAACTCATCTGCTAAACAGACTGAATCACTAAGTGAATTTCATAATTCATATCCATGTAAATACACACAGATTTAGATGGACCATCACAATCCCTTTTCTACAATTCTCAGTTTGATTATCTAAAAACCTTATAGATTATGGTATTGTTGTCCAATCCTACTGTACTGTTAAACCCATGCAAAAATGTAAGGTTAAAAAAAAGCAATGGAGGCAGTGTTCATTCACAATCACCAAAGATACCATAAGGATTGTATTATGTGTAACATTCAGACTAACCATGAATAATATTGACCGATATACTAAGCAGATAGTGATTTATGATTATTCATCTGAAGGCTACAATTGTGCAACTGTTCTTAAAAAGCTGTGAAGCAGCATAATCGGAAGGATTCCGTTACAGTTCGACTCTGCTCTCAGGGATATGAACTATATTTGAGTCTTTCACGCTCCCCCTCCCCCTCCCTCTGTCCTTTCTCCTTCCGTCTGTGTCTCTTTCTCATGTTTCCAGGCCAATCTTTTATTTTTTTTATACTCTGTTCTTCCAGGAGCCATTGGCCCAAATCTGCCTCAGACGCCCCGGCATGTCTCTCTCTCTCCCCCTCTCCCTCTCTCTCTCGTCCCTCTATCTTTTTACGGCGTGTTGCAGGAGCGCCGTCTAGAAGAGGGTCTCTTCTGTCTTTGTGTCTACTCGTCTGCTGGACCAATGAATCAGCGCCACATTTATTGTGCACATTACCAGTGGGCCAAGGAAATACCTGCATGTATCTGCATGACATTTACATCTAGTACATTTGGGGCGACGGAAGTCTCCAGGTCGGCAAGTCGCCAAGTCATAGACTGTGACGTATGCGGGCCCATCACATGACACACGCGCTGACACAGTGCAAGGCATGTTGGGTTACAGGTGCATGATGGGAAACCGATTATTATTAAAATGTTTTGCTTATTTGTATATACTGTATATATTTAATATTTAAATTCCAAGCTCCAGGATGTCATATTGTACATTGTGTGATGTATTGTACATCAGCTCTTTCTGCCCTTCTGTCTGGAGTAATTGGACTGCCATAAATGTCCTGTGAAGGTCTTAAGCTTTCCGTGAAGATAAAGGTGGACACAGGAATTCACCAGTTTGTTTGAAGGTTTGGAATGATCCGATGCTAGAGGTGAATGCTTGTGAATTGAATTCATCTTGTATCCATGCAACTGTCACTGTCGCTGCTATTCACAGAATGTTATCATGTAATGAGAGATAAATCAGTTTCAAGCTAGTACACTGGGGTGTAACCACAGCAGAGACCAGGGTCCTGGTCTCTGCACAAACACAACTCCCACAAACACAATTGGCAGTAGTCATGGGTCAGAAACTGGGAAGATGGTGAGGGATCGTGTCCTCGTCGCTGGGGGAGATACTGTGAACCGCCACACATGTTACACTCTCCACGTGGAAGTCTTTGCCATCAGTCACGTGAAAAGAGCTTGCCTGGTGACAACATTCGTATCCGAAGAGGCACATGGTTGTCTGCACTCTGCCCAGGCAAACAGTGGGGGTTGACCGTGACAGGGATCACAGTACACAGTGGGAATTGATAACTTGGGGAGAAATGGGGCGAGGGGGGAGTCCAGCACGAATGTCAATATCTCGATATATTATTAATTGTACATTTATAGCAGAGATGCACCTCTGCTATACACAACATCAACTCTGGTAAAATGTTATATTCCAGCTATATTGCGGTTGTAATACAGTACATAACAGCATGGTACACTATGAAACAGGGAGATGTGTGTGAGATTGCCGATGACTATACAGAAAGTGGACTGAAGCAGGAGGAGGGGAAGGAGAAAGCCACTTTTAAATTTGGGAGGAGGTTGGCAATGACTAATCTATATGCAACACACTGCGTGCGTGTGTGCGTGCGTGCGTGCGTTAGGGCATTAACCAAACGTGATTTTTCATAGTCGACTCGACTACCATCAAAATCGATTTATAGTCGATTAGTCGGCGGTAAAATATGATATTTATTCCATCCAATCAAGCATTAAAACATCGTGTTATGAAACAGCCAGCGAGCGAAGCAAAACCGAGCCGATGAATGCACTATCAATGCAGGCCGAGTGGAATAGTACTAAGAGAGTGGCGACACACTTCCTATGGGCTATAGTTCCAAACATTGGAACTATCCCATTGAGATAGAATGAGCACTTCCGCATTCCATTGTTACAGTGGGAGTCAACGCGAGTGTCGCCACTCTTACTAGATTACGCTGAGTGCCGCTCTGATTGGCCGAAATTAGCTCAGCTGTTTCAAGTCAAAGTTGCAAGTCCACAATGACTCACGGATGGACGCGTTGTGAGCTTGTAGATCTGCTTTTTTTTTTTTTTTTTCGTTCTACGGAGCAGCATAGCATGTTACGTTGTTCACAATGTTTGGAGAGTGGAGACTGGAGCGATGTTTTTCATACAACCCTAAATGTTCAACAACAAGTTACAATCACAGTTCCTTTGGTTTTTAGAATGAGCTACAAGCAAGGAGGAGGTTTGCTAGCTAGCAGGCTGCCAGGCTATGAATCAGATGATCAACTACTTAACTCCATCGCGAGTCTTTTGCGGCTACGTATTAGAACTATGATCGTGCGGCATCGCTGTTTGTTTTTAATAATGCCACACACGGCACGCAGACTTTTGTTGGATAAGCATGAAGAAACATGAAATCACGGCAAGAGCTACTGTAGTTTGACTGTCACCAAACTGGATACTATTGGGCAGAGCGAGGAGGAACTCCTGCTATACTTTACTGTACCGGACGACGACGACACGTCTCCAATCTAACTTGTTGAACAAACTACAGTAATAAACTCACCAATAGTAAAAGTATTTACACACTGTAGTTGTCCCCATTGATCTTATGAGCCTATGAGGCATATCACATATGCTTTTCCCAAAGAAAAACTGTCTTGACTGCTGCTATAGTGCCACCGCCGATACGCCGCCCACCACACCTAGTGAGGGTGACGGCAAAACCCACGTACAGTAGGCTTGTATGATATGAAAACAATCAGCCAGGAATGGATTAGTACTGAAGTTGGCGAACAACCAACAAAACAACTGAGCTCACAGCTGCATGCCTGCATGTCTGCTGTAGAAAAGCAAAAAAAAAAAAAAAAAAAAATCATAAAAAATATTAAAAATAATATTAGCGAATAATCGGATGTCAATTAACAGTGTCGACTAGTGTTTTGCTAGTCGACTAGTCGACTATTCGATTATTATGTTAATGCCCTAGCGTGCGTGCGTGCGTGCGTGCGTGCGTGCGTGCGTACGTGAGCGCACAGTATTTTGGGTCACCTTGCCATGCTGGTGTCCCAGCACCTACGGTAGTCTAACGCTCAGAGGCAGAGGAGGAGAGGAGAGATTGTATTAGGATATAATTTAGAAGAGGTAGAGGAGAGGATCACACCAGATGGGACCAGCAAATTAACTGAACATAGTGTAAAGCCCAGTCCACACCAATGACCTGTGATGCGTTAAAACCATTGCAATAGATTTGCAGAGAGAAATTGTAGGTCTGAAGTTCCCCATCGCAGGTCGGGCAGTTTGGGGATTCTGTTGCAAGTGGTGCCGTAACTTGCAACTTGTCGTTGCATTGCCAATCACTGATGTGGACTGGGCTGAACTCACCATTACTCCCCAACATTCGGGCCATCACTAGCCAAAGCCAAAACGATCGTCGACTTACAGTAAGATGCAGTGTGTTAATTAGGTACAGCCAAATGTCACACCTCTGAGTCCAAGTAAGGCAATATGGGCAATGCGAAAGTCCTAGAACTTGAATAGAACAAAGGGAAAAAAACTGCAATACTGTAGCCTACTCTTAAGTGTGCTACGATTTTGGTACTTTTTCATTCATCTATGGAGTCGATATCACTCCTAGAAAAATATTCTTGACTCTACTCCTACTGTGCCTATCCTGAGTTTTGCGCGCACACACACACTTCACCTGATAAAGCTGCAGTCTCTATACACTGTGAGACCTGCTGCTATCTGGAACAACCTCCCTGCCTCTCTCGTCTTGTCTCTCATCCCTCTCCCCCTCATCTCTCTCTCATCACCATCTCATTCTCCCTAGCCTCAGTACCCAGCAGGCTTTTATTTTCGTTTACATTCGGCAAAACAAATTCTACCAGGGAGAGGAGAGGAGGAGAGGAGAGGAGGAGAGGAGGAGGGGGGCGGGCGGGCGCTCAAATCACTGAACCGGATCCACCGGCTGTTTTCGCCGGCACCCGCCCCTCTAGACCAGAAATCACACAGGCTACTTTAGTTTCTCCCTAATCCCTCTGTCTCTCTCATCTCTGTCCCTCCCTCATCCCTCTGTCTGTCTCTCATAACCCGTCTCTCCCTCATCCCTCTATGTCTCTCCCTTGTTGGCCCACAGTCAGACAATTTTCCTTTTTTTTTGTGCAACCTGATATACATGATGTTCTCTACCTCTCTACTCTGCTGCCCGCCCGCTGATCTGTTCTGTACTCTAACACACCTCTCTCTCTCCCCCAAATGACTTATGATGAAATACACTGTAAAGGACCAATTTATTATTTTTTTACATGACCTTTTGACCTTTTTTCTGGCATACCCGTTCGTGTGGGTATGCAAAACGGCAACACTATTCTGGAGTTTGTGGAACAGTGCTGCTGTGAGGAGCTGCCATGGTATACAGGAACTCACACAAAACAGGTGCCTGAAATTACCATCATCCCCAATTAAAAACCCTTTCTAAGGAGGACGTTTGAGAACATCAAGTGTTTCATAAAGTTTATGAAACACTCCCAAACCGACACCATAGGAAAGGTACATTTCTAAGTCTACCTAATATGTAGAATTAAATGCTTTTCAAAGCCTATTGTACAGAGCACCGAAGTCTGACACAATTTACGCAGCCTACCTGGATCACATCTTCAAATTAGTTCCAAAAATAAACAAATGAGCCCTGGCGGTTTGACTCATATGAAGCATCAACTGAACTGACAGTGAGAAAACTCTAATGTTACTGCCGCCAAATTAGTTACATTTTTGCTAGAGACAGACAAATATGAGTGACTGACTATCGTAAACAAGCCCTGTTTAATGGCACTATCTTAAATTATCAGAATTAATAATGCCCTCCAGTTAATATGTTATGCAATTATGTTAGTTAAGATGTTCATTTCCATTAATATTTTGCTTATATAAATGTTATTGTAGAACATTGGAAAGCCATCAGCCATATTTCCATCAGCACAGACAACTACTCTGAACCAATAAAGTCCTCAACCACAATTCAGAACCCTGTGCCCAGAGCTACCCAGTAGGGCTAGTATGTAATTTTCATTACCACCATAAAAAGGCAACACATCTCAGTGTGCAGAGTCGCAGGGTGTGTGTAGAGAGGCCAGCAGCATGTGTGTTTTACACAACCGTAGTCTAAGGTTATAATGTAGGTCCAGTCAGAGGTGAGAGGGGGTTCTGGGCTGCCAGTCAGTCTTTGGTCTCCAGGTGGCCTGAATCTAATTCATTGCAAATCTGTGATGAACTCGGAGGTATCCATTTTAACCCACTAAGACCTGAGGCCAATTCTACAAATCCCTTCTAGTTCTCACACTTAAAAATAGCATAAATTATGTACAAGCTTGCAGCGCAACACAAAGTGACGTGCTGTGAGGGTGTAGATCTGTTATTGAATGGCCAACACTAAAATCTAAAAGAACACAGGCACTTGACTTTCATCCGGTTTTAATGGGTTAATAACTCCAGTGACAAACCTGCCTTCCTGACTTTTCTTTAATCTTAAAGTATGCTGTATATCCAAGTCCTGTTCATAAAGGCTCAGAGCACATAGAATAACTGGAGGTTATGCAATAACCGTGGTTATATAAGCAACATTTGCGCATTAGGAGAAGCATCTCTGATGCTGATCAGACAGAAAACACCATTTCATACACTCACATCTCGGGCTTTGTGCGTGATGACTTGCCACGCACCCAGCGTCTGGGTACATAAGCATGGCCATGCCTGCACAAAAGTTACCTTTTTCTTCTGCTATATTGCAAGCGAGAAGGGCAACTGGTGTAATTACTCACAAATGTTGCTTAAATAACCACGGTAATTGCATAACCTCTAGTTATTTTAAGGAACATTAATTCTTGTAATTACGCATTAGGAGTATTCATACACTCCCTTCGTTATCACGAGAGACCGAATCCTAGGGCTGCACATGTTCTTAAACAGTGACCACGCCCATATAGGACCATCAACATGCCACTGAGACCCCCGGCCTAGTGGAGTTTCAAGATCAAAGGTCGAGGCCCCGTTCATATGTAAGGAGCTGACAACCTAGGTTGCCTCATATGCTCTGACTCGACCATCCTGGCCTATTCCCCTTGAGTAACCTGACCCTTTGGGCAAAGGACTAGGGGTTTGAGGGCAATTCCCACGCTCCTCAGCAACTTGACTGCATAAGCCACCGAGGGCTCAGTAACGTCCAGGTTATAGAAACTTACAAAGGTTGAAGGTGACGACCAGTTCACCGCCAAACAGACATCCTGTACTGAAATACCCTGTATAGAGCCCTGGATGCCGCCACACTGCGGGTGGAGTAGAGACAACCGTTGAGTCCTGAACCTGTCCACGCCTAGCGTTGCAGTCCCTTTGATGGAGAAGAGCAGGTGACACTTCCTGTTCTCTTCTGTGGCAAATAGGTCCGCCACCGGGAAACCGAATCTGTCCCATAGCTGGGCCTCTACTAGAGGGTGAAGCCTATTGTATGTATTGTGTACAGCAGCACAATATCATGTCATACTTAAACTCAGCTCAGCACAATATTAGGCAGTTGGACACATACAGTAGAATCCACTTGACCACGGGGAACTGGCCTATATACAGTACACCACATTATAAGAGAACAAAGAGAAAGAAATGTGCACATTCATCAAGAGAACCAGAGCTGTAGATTCTCACAGTCACAGCACAGTCACCCAACCCAACATGATGAAGTAACGCTGGATGTATGTACAAAGTAAGGAACAGAAGGGAGGGTGCTGTGTCAAGAGATAGGTGAGATTTTCACAGGAGCTCAGGCTATTATTCTAAAAGTGTTATGACTGGAAAACTCACTGTCAGCATTTCACAATAAGACAATCTCTCTCATATAAACACACACAAACCCAAAGTTCTAGTTACATTAACATGCAGCTCCACACGCAGTTACATGCATGAATATGCACAGATACTGTAAACAGGTCTCACATATCTAAACCCTATCTGCAGTGACATTCAGTAGAGTGCGTCATGTTAACATTCTCACCCACCATCAGTGAAATGCTTAACACACAGCACGTGATAAGCATATTAATACATTCTTAATTAGCCATGCGTCCGATGCTAGACCGTATTAATACGTTTCGAGCACTTTTTTTATTGATTACTTTCAATCGCCTTTCTACCCACACACCCGGATCTGGGATTTCAGATGATGGTCCATAGATTGTGTGTAGGACGTTTCACGCAAATTGCTCAACAATCCAGGCAGAAAATCAGGTATAAGCAATTTTCAAAACTGCTCAAAATGGCGGAAATTCTGAGGGCGGAGCTTACTTGTCAAAGTAACAGATGTGTTCCCCATGAGTCAAGGAACATGTGGAAACAAGTGCCATGAATTTTGGCCAAACAAAGCATGATTTATGACTGTTCAAAGGTTTCATTTTCAAAAAATTGCTATAGCGCCCCCCTTTGTCCTATTGGAGTAAGACTGCTTTCAGTGCTATTTGGCATGGCCCTTCGTGACTTCTTGGTCCCTTAATGAGAGTGTAAACAGCTTAGTGAATCGGGCCCTATGAGAGTAGGAACATGGGCAGGGCAAAAATAATTACTGTATGAAGGACAATTGTGATGAATGAAACGGTTCATCACAATGACATGCCTACCAGCCAAGGGCTCTACGGTTTTTGAGTGGTGCTAGCCTAGCCTAGCTTGTACAGTACAGTAGGCCTACGGTACTACAGCACGAGTACAGTACAGCACTACTCAGTTGTACTACTCAAAATGTGACAGAAACGCTAATTATAAGTTACTGTGCCTGTATAAGACAAGGCCCTAAGTCTAAGTTACAAGTCCCTTATTGTATTAACATACAGCCCATATCATCATTATTATCATTCAAATGTTTTATTTTCTTGTTTTAATATGTTTTCGTTATATGTACAGTGCAGACTAGTATACAGCACAATATGTGGGGAAAGTCCCAACAACATTTTGCTGCTTGTACAGTACCTGTATACCGTAAGTCAGTGACAAATACGTCTTGCAAATTGAATCTTGAACCCTCAGCTGGAGAAGGAGTAAATTTAGCATAGTTAAATTCATTGTTAAACTGGAAAGCGTGCTCATTATAGTGCAAATCTCTACCAGGAGGCATGTGTAAATGCACATCAATTTATACCTACTATGAAAGCATATACTGCGGAATACGAGTCCACAGTGTACTTTTAGTGTATCTCTATACCTCCCGCTCTCTCTCATACAGGAATAGATCAGTGTCTACCATCTTTCCATCTATCTCACTTCTTTGCTGATTGCTGTCACTCTGCAAATGACAAATGAGTTGAATGTAACATCATGCCGGCGTTAAATCTATCCAGTGACAGATACAATGTGTCTAATGATCACTGGGCGTGGAAAAATCTGTGTGGGCCTGAGTTTTTTAAGCTTAGATACTCAATGTCTATTCTTCTGCTTTCAGCCAGCACACAGGACAAAAATAAACCAGGTGTGTATTTTGGGGGGTGCATGGTCGTTGACAGCTTCTGGGATGCTAGTGAAACACTAAACAGGATTATTATTTCATGTCGACATTCAAGTCCCCCCCCCCCGCCCGCCAGAAACATGCTGGTCCACTTTTTTCCCCCTTTTTTTGTCAGACTGACAGCTGGTCCGTGGTAACAGAATGTTTGAGAACCCCTGCCCTAGGGCAACACATGGCCCAACCAAAGCCCTGTGTACTGTTACCCCCCTGCTCTACCTCCTCTTCCAGTCTCCTGGTGGAATAAAGCTGCACACTCCAGAATATTCCAGGTAAAATTTGCAGTCAATTTCAAATGGGCCCCTTGAGCCATTTGTAAAAATGGAACCAAAATGGACCCTTAAGGGAGTCGTACGGACCCATGATTATGGGCCGTTTCCGGCTCCATTTTACTGTATCTGATACCCTCATGGGTCCATTTTTATACTCTGAGTTAAATCAACACTGAGAAGGAGTCTTTCTGCAGTCCTAAATCTACAGGCGTGTTAGAAAGATTTCTTCATTCATTAGACCACTAATTAAAGACAAATGTTATGTGGCTTTCTTAGCAGGAGGAGGATTTTTGTATCATCATAAGTTTCTGGTGCATGAAACTGTCTTTCTTTCTCTTTACTTGACTTTATTATCTGTAAGTCTATACTGATTATGCTGTAATTGAATGAATGGAGTGTTGTATTAAAGCCAGTGCCCCATCTGCTATCAGCAAGCATGGAAACATGGAAGGTTCCCAGGTGCCCAACATGGAGGAACAAACTTGTATACTTGTACACACACACAAAAGGCAATCACATTGAAGAAGTGCTGGGTGCATCGGTGTGTGAAACATTGAGCTGTGTGTAGTGTGAAACACCTCCCCACATTCAGGCCAGGTGGCCACACACACTGTGTGTGGGCAGTGTGTATGTACATCTACAACAGCATGCCTTCTCTCTGTCTCTGGTCTTACTCTGCAACTTCTTCTATTGTGTGTCTCTGCCCCATCTCCTTCACCTGGCCCATCACCATGACGATGGGAGCTGGTTCCATGGATACAATCACTAGGCAACCAGCAGCATCAGCATCAGTTGCAGTGTTACTGAGCAGCAGCAGGACCAACCTAGCAAACACCAGAGCTCCACTGAGTGCTTTGCGTTGCATTGCGTTTGGACTGGGTTCCGGAGCGATTCGGTGACGCCGTCCAAAAGCAACGCACAGGGTAACGTCGGCAGTGGAGCACCCTTCATTGAAGAAAACGGAAACCCTGTCAACTCCTTATATGGTCAGCACACTCTATAGTAAGGAGGATTATCACAACAAAACAAAAAAATAAGTGATATTTGAATTAAGTGAAATCACTGAATATACCTTTAACAAAATCACACCTGTGTGAAGTGAGCGGTGCAACTGTATCGTGTGGGGGTAAAGGATATTGTTGAGGGGCGCTATAGCACCTCCTACATCCAGCTTTTGGTTATCGTCCACAAACTTCGTCTTAAACAAACAATAAATTCCCATTGACAATGAATGGAGAATTTTTCGTCAGTGTCTGAGCAAATAGGCATAGTGTCTATTTTACGTCATGATGATGTACGATGATAGACACTGTCTGTATACAAGCACGGAATGTGCTCAGCTGATTGGCTGAGCACGGAATGTGATGTATGATGACGTATGATGTATGAATCAGGAGTGTGATTCTTTTGCTTAAAAAAGGCTCACAAATTATCCTGTACATCTTCATACAACACCACACAGGGATTTCTGTTGCCTAACTTTAGTTTGGATTGGTTTGAAATTCTACATATAAACAAGACAAAAAATTGTTTTAGCATATAAGTAATATAAGGCTGTCAAAACAGGCCTGGGCCGGCCTAGCAGTTCAGGGCAGGCACCTACAGTATGCTGGTAATCCTGTGTGTCGCAGGTTCGAGTCCTTATCCCGACAAACTTTATTGTGTGTCTCCCCCCCTTTTTCTTTGGGGTGAAAATTCAATGTATTTATTCTTGTACATTATACTTGTGGGGTTTATTAAGAGAAGCTGTTAATGCCACCACTTATTATTTCTCAACTTCAGTATTTAAATAATGCTTCTGTGAAAAAAACAATAAACAAAGTTAAAAAAAGAAAGGAAAAACAAGACCCCAACAATATCTAAAAATACTATATATACTATCAATATATTTTTAATAGTAGCGTATATGATGATGTAAACATTGCGATATGACAGACTCACAGGAACTGCCATGTGTATGCTGCAAGTGCAACCAGGAAATGCAAGCCTGCTTCACAGCAAAGAGCCTAATGTGCCATGCAGTTTTATTCACAATTTATTCTCCATATTCAGTCCATTTAATCATCGTGCAGATTAAATTATGATTGAAATAAATCCCAGATTGGAGCTTCAAGATATTATGAGGGTTTACAATGAGAAAGTGATATGTATGTCATTCTTGCCTTCATGTCATTCCTCAGCCCAGTCTCTCTCCCTCCTTTTCCTTTTATCATCGTACATCATCATGACGTGAAATAGACAGTATGTAAAATTGTCCATTCATTGTCAATGGGAATGTAATGTTTGTGTAGGACAAAGCTTGTGCACATACAACAAAAGCTGGACATATGAGGCGCCCTTCAAAAATGGAAATGGGAATTGCATTACCACAAACTGTCAGGACAGCATCACGTATCCATGACCATGGTTATATTCTACTGGTGTCTGGAACCAGTGGAAGCTAGGTGCACCACTGCTTGTTAACAGAACAAATGTCATGATCCAATTTAAACGTTTGGTTGTCGATGCTGGTGGAACTGGAAACACAACGGTCTCGGGCAAGGTGCAAAATCTCCCATAAGGAAGTGGGTTTAAGAAAAGAGGTAGCTGTAGTATATGTGTGCATGCCCCCAGAATTATAGGCAGGTATGTATAGTCTATTAAGATACGCTTAAAGAAACAATTGCAAAAGGATGGCTAATCTCCATTACTCAGAGAAGGAACTGACTATTAGGTATTCTGTAATAATGCTGTATACTATGCTCAGCTCAGAGACCAATGTGGGTATGTTATATGCCCAACGACAGAGGAGACAATGAAGATCATTAACAGGCTACATAAATGCCTATATGTACCATTACATACCATTACTTACGGTCAGGTGTAAAACAACACCGACAGATAAATCTGTCACCACAAGTGAAAAGGGATAGACAAAACAATGATCATAAATAATAATAAAATAGAATCCCCACAGGCAGATTATTATAATTATAATTAATTAATTATAATTATGGCAGACATGAAGCTATCAAGCCATTAGCAGAAAGTATTGGAGCTACTGAGGCAGCAGGGTAGGCAATATGACATGGGCTCTCAGGGCCCTTTAAAGAGCCCTTGTGGTCCATTTGTACACGGAGAGAGAACACCGAGGATTTTAACAGTGTGTGAGGTCTTGCAGATAAAGACCAAATAATGGGTGCGTGTGTGTGTAAGCCTGTAATTTAAGGTAGAGATTAATTTATCACCGGTAGGATAACATGGCATCACTTTCTTTCACTTCCTAACCCCACCGCAGACCGCAGTCACCGTAGCAGTTGCATTAGGACAGGTCACAGGAGTTAGGATGATACTCATTATAGGTTGACTTGTGTGAATCTAATCCGTATCAAACGCGCTCGTTGCTGGCTGCATGGCATTGCATGGAACAGTCACCGAAAGCATGAATAATCCCCCAATTACCGGCGGTAATGGCACGATGCTTAAGCATTGTCGCACAGATGGAAACATAAGGGTAACCAATTCGGACGCGTTTTTAGGCTTCATAGAAATGACAACTATGGTCAATGTGATTGATTGATTGATTGATTGATTGACTGACAATAGTATAAACTGTCATAATGCTGCATATGTGTCCTGACTTACGTTGCAGAGTAGAGTAATTATCCATCTGGCAGGGTCGTGTTGGGCGCGAAGTTCTCCAGCATTAAAGAATCTCTCTTCTGGCCTGATGATAACCGATCAAGCGGTTATACGAACCAAAAAAAACACTGCCAAGCCACCTGACATCCACGAACAGCGAGCTCTCACCGCGACATCACCAAGCATCTTTATTCCTGCACTGCTCAGAAAACGGATGAAAGGGGAAGATCATAACGGGATAATATGATGTCAAAACAATAGCGACGATATCCAACGGCGTCAATAATCCACTCCCAACTACACCCGCGTCGGACAGGATCAGATAAATGAGATTTATATATTCCAAGTCGTGGTAAACCGTTGGCCGAGTACCGCTCAATCATGAGATCTCGAAAATCTCCCCCCAACAGATGCTGCTGCTTTGGTAATGTCAGTTCGTTACTAGTCCTGCCCCTGGTGGAATGGCTGAAAAGACAACGTACAAAAGAGTTGTCTTAAAATCACATTCGGCAATGGATCTGTTTAGAGGAGGACATTCCTCCGTTCGAAAACGATGTCCTTCCCCGTTAACCGCCGCGCTGCAGGAAAAAGGCTATTCCTCACGATCGGTGTCAAACGAGCGTCTCCTCCCCTTTACCTAGGACTAGGAGAGAGAGGAACGAGGAGAGATACAACAGGGAAGGAGGGGGAGAGAATGGGAGGGGTGGGAGAGGGGGAGAGAGAGAGAGAGAGAGAGAGGCTGGATGGATGGATGGATGGATGGATGGATGGATGGAGAATAGATGGAACGAGGAGGCCAGAGAGAGAGAGAGTATAGTGCGTGTGTGAAAATGAAAACGTGTGTAAATTAGGACTATAAACTATTAGGCCTGCACAGTGCGCGCGCACACACACACACACACACACACACACACACACACACACACACACACACACACACACACACACACACACACACACACACACACACACACACACGCACACACACAGTTTCCCACTACATAGATGTTCTCATCAATAGATGGATGGAGAAAAATAGCTAGCCCATTGGCCATTGGTCCTACAATCTATTGATTAAACTAATACTTTGTCAATGAAGCACTGTGACAAAAAGTAAACTGGATCCACTTTAACCCAATCCAAGCCAGGAACGTTTGGTTACGTTTTTATAGAGTGTAACAAAATCTCCTTGAGGGGGCGTCAACATATGTGTCACGTGGTAGCGGCCGCCATACTTGTTGGCTTGTCTGGTTTGTTTACATTGAGCGACTATCCGGTGTGCTTGTATACGTTCTTTTTTTAAACTGACCTCACAATGGTGCAGACTTGCTCAGTAAATAAGTGCCACAGCAGGTCATGTGAGGGAATGAGCCAGAAAATGGAATTAGATTTTCAGCTTTCCAGCATGGAGACAGCATCAAGGAACCCAGATTGACGAGTTTACAAAAAGACGTAGAATGGCTTGGATCTCGGCTGTACAGCGCACGGGCGCAGAGACATAACGTTCAAAGTATCTAAGCACAGCCATGTTTGTTCACAACATTTTCTTTGTCCTTGTAAGGTATTTGGGCGCGATGTTCTTTCTATCTATCCTGGTGTTGGTTCACTATATGTTGTCGCCAAGAACGAGCACAATATTTACAAAAACATACCACCGTCACTCTATTCTGAGTGATGTGGGCTAGAATTTAAAGCCAACAAGAATGGCTTTTCAGACGCCGCCCCTCTTGGTGACGTACACGTTTTTACACCTTATAGCAGCACACCCCACCTGTGCCAGAACGTAATATTGCAGGGGGTTTTAAATTGTTTTATTTTTTGTTATTTATTTTTTTATCCGACATGCACGCGATGTGCAAACAGACACGCCCATGCTTATTTATTATTTGATTTGTCCCTTTTCTCTGGCACCTGCACAACACTTTCTGTCCAACAGGTGGCACAGACCCAACCCGGAGTCCCTCCAGGCTCTATTCTAGTGAATTTTCAGTTTTTGCTTATATGATTGCGGACAATAGCTCATCTACAAGCTCACACAATGGCGATTTGCTATGCATTGTGAGCTTGTAGATCCTTTTTTTTCTTCTTCTTTGGAGGGGCTCCACTCCTATGCACAGCTTTGTGTGTTTGTAGCACGGAATGTGATTATTTGATTTGCTGATGTATGATGATGTTTGTATGACGATAAGAGCGCCCCTCACTTGACACAAGTGTGATTCATTTTAGGGGCGCTAGCATGGCTTTCCGAAATTATGTCAGCCAAGTCTATGGACTGTTTGTTTAGAGCCTTTTTAACAAACAAAAAAAATCACACCCGTATGAAGGGGGGCAGGTATTTATAAGAATTTATTCTTCTTCCTGCTCCTTAAGATATACTGTATGAAAGACAAATTAATTATGAAAGACAAATGAATTGTTATCTATTATGATTTGTACTGTATTGTGATACACTATGTGCAAAATAAAATGAAAAAGTGAGGGACGCTCTTATCATTATACATCATCATACAGTACATCATCTCATGAACAACTGCATTTATGTGATTGGTTAGCCGATTTACTCGTCTACATATTACGTAACTTTTCACTTCATTGTCTATGGCATTTAATAAATCAATTCAATTCAAACTTTATTCAAGACGCTCACAGGGGGGTCCATAGGGCGGAACACATACAGTAAAACACATAAAAACACAAAAGTAAACAAACAAGGTGGACTTAACTCTATACATACAGGCTAGAAAGCCTGCAGTGACTCCACAGCTTGGATGACAGCCTGACAGGGTTAGAAAGTGCTACAATGATGCTGTTCACAGAGTCTGTTAACCTGCACATAAATCTATACATCAGGTTTCGTAGCACAGCAGGGCAAGTGGGTACATTTATTTCTACAAACATTCGACTGGC
Source organism: Protomyctophum parallelum (assembly GCF_964188405.1). Classification (NCBI taxonomy): domain Eukaryota; kingdom Metazoa; phylum Chordata; class Actinopteri; order Myctophiformes; family Myctophidae; genus Protomyctophum; species Protomyctophum parallelum. Next base: position 34,519,592 of record NC_139701.1, read on the forward strand.
ATTACAGCATCTTGGGGCTTTGAGCAGCGGTCTCATGCAGTCATTATAGGCCACTGTACATTTTTGCAGGCTGCCCTTTTTGTAGTGTCGCCACAAGTGGGCAGTGTACAGCGGAGTACAATAGGCTTTAAAAAGTGAGATTTTCACTGGAACAGAGCAGAAATTAAATTTACGTATTAGTGTGTTGGCTTGAGCATACAGTTTCGCTGTCTAAAAATATCTTTGTCATCAGATAGGTCATTTGTTATAAAATGACCTAGATATTTGGTCTCTTTGCATTCTTTTAATGACATTCCAGACAGGTAGAAGTCAGGAAATACAAAGACCTATTTATAGAAGGGAGCTTTGCATCATTTGATTAAAATGTCTACCTAGACCACACTTCTACAGATTTTTGCAGGCCCGGCATTATGCTCTATATTACCTGGCTTCGCTAATAAGCCTAATGCTAACCCTATTGATGAATTTCTGTCTTTTGACGATTAAGGGCGCCATTTCAATATTATATGATATCATTTCAAATTAGAGGCCAGCGCCCTTAGATAGGATAAAGGCCGACTGGGAACATGATCTGGGGCTCACACTGTCTGATGAAGTATGGTATTCTATTTTTTCTTCTGCTAAGTCCTCTTTGTGCACGACATTTCTTAGTGCAGTTTAAAATAGTCCATAGAGCTCATACTCATATGTCTAAAGCTAGTATTCATCCTGACGTAACTCCTACCTGTGACAAGTGCAAGAGCGGTGATGCAACTTTGATCCATAAGTATTGGATGTGTCCAAAATTACAACCATTTTGGGGGAATGTGTTCAATACTCTATCCAACATTCTACATAAAAATCTAGACCCAGATCCCTTGGTGGCTCTCCTTGGCAGTTGGCACTGCTGGAAGGGATGACCTTCCTCTAACACGCATAGAGTGTCGTATGGTCGACTTGTTGCTCGCTAGTCGTGCCATTCTGCTCAAATGGAAGGATGCTGCCCCGCCCGTGCTCCGTCAGTGGCTTCGTGATATAATGTCCTGTCTCGAGGAGATGTTAAGGTTTTCAATTGCCGGCTCTGAAAAAAGGTTTTACAAGACCTGGACCGTTTATGACATTCTACCACAACACACAAACTGTATAGTGTGCCGTGCCTAATGCCTATGCCTCGGCCAACGCCAAACCACAACAGAAACAAAATCTGCTCTGCTATGAAAATCTGCTTTATTTTTATTTTATTTTTATTGATTTTTTGTAATTATGTATGCATGTATTTTGTGTATATGTGTATATAGATATATTTAATTTCTATTTTCCTCCAGACTGTATTTCCGACTATCCTTGGGATTGTGGGTGGGGGGAGGGTGGTATAGGGGATTGAGTTGTATTTTTATATTTTATATGTCTGTTTAATACCTGCCCCTGGGCTTGTTACAAAAAACCTGAATAAAAATATTTTGAAAGGAAAAGAAATAAGTCAGGAAATACCAGCTTACTTCCTTACTTCTCACAATCAGAGTTATGCTCTTCTTAGCGTTGTACTTGACATCAAATGGAAGCCGTACTGTGAGCACACTCTTAGTAACTGCTGGAGATCAGCACTATATGGGCAACACAATGTTTGTGTTGCCACAAATTTACGTCATATTTCAGGCATATTATGACCTAATTTATCCTTTCATTGTCAATAGAAAATATGAGACGTGTGGGGACAAAAGCTGTATATAGGAGTGGCTAGCGCCCCTCAAAAAAACGTTTGCCAGTCAAGTCTATGGACTTCAATTTGTTTTGCTAGCCCCTCCTATGCCCAGCTTTGCGTGTTTGTGTGTACCAAATAACGATGATTTGATTGGCTGAGCACGGAATGTGATGTTATGTATGACGATAAGAGCGCCCCTCACTTCACACAAGTGTGATTATTAATATATATAGCCTATATAAGAAAGAAATCAAGACACCTGTTCTCTGGGCTATTTGACTGTCTGAATTTGTTTCCGGCCAGTCAGCGCTGCTGCTGCAATCGTTCTTTTATGCCATACCTGCATGCAAAATGAAGAGGAAATGTGGTCATACTAAAGCACAGTCATAGTGTTGAGGTTCTCTTGAATTGACATTATGCAAATCCTAATACTGCATGCATTATAGTGCAAGTGCAGGCCAGTGACTGAATTGTAGATCAGGCTTACAAGCAATGTTAAACATGGACGTGGATGTGGCTATAAACAGGAACAATTGCATTTACCAGAGAAACTGCAATAAATATGTGACTGTGCTGCATTATTAGATGTGGAAAATATCACCTTGGACCAGGTTGGACAATTGAAAAAGAACGTATAATATACAACCATCCATCACAGTGTAGTGACAGAAGAGATGCAATGACATATTATGTGTCTGTCTAGAGATACTGTCAAAATGTTGGCTGTTTGAATACTAGCAGTATACCCAGCATGCACTCACCAGGTTATATTACCCATGTGAAATAGATACATAATGTTCTTGGAGGCTTATTAAATCCGACAGTGGAAATTCAGTTTCCGCTTTACCCAGCTAATGGCTGCAGGTGGTTGGTTATGATCTTGAGTGCTGGGGAGAGCAGTTAGGGGTTAAGGGTCTTGCTCAGGGATACCTTGACACAGACCTGGGCCAGAACTTGAACAGGTGACCTTGGATTACCAGACCAACCACTAGCTATGACCACCCCTTTTACCATTTTGTTTTTGTTTTTTAGTTTACTTCTTTATGGCAATGTTTTAACAATGTTTTAGTTTTTTGAGGGGAGCTAGCCCCTCCTATATTCAGCTATAGTGTAGATTATTGTCCTAACACAAACATTAAATGCCATAAGCAATGAAAGGAGACTGTACATCATATGTAGACGAGCAAATCAGCTATTTCTGTCCCACACAAACATTAAATTCCCATGATGTACGATGATGAGAGCGCCCCTCACTTGACACGGGTGTGAGTTTTTATTTGTTTTTGATCGGGGTCATCTGAGATCCAATGATGCATCTTCACATCTCTAATCCACAATTACCATGCGTCTCACTGTAGGGTACAGCTCAAAGAATCCCTTGAAGAGCTCTGTGCTCTGCAGCACCCCGGTGGTGCAGCACATCTCCCTGATGGAGTGCATGGCCAGCTGGGGGGCCCCAATGTCCAGCACGGGGATGCCAAGACGGGCAGCCAGGATGGGGCCGATGGTGGTCCCGCATGGACTGTCATTTCGCACCATCATATCCTGGAGGGGCACACAGACACGAGCAGCGATCTCTCTGACGATAGAGGCAGTGACCGCTGTGGTAGCGTAGCGCTGGTTGCTATTGAACTTTATCACTGGGCCCTTGTGAAAGGCTGGTTTATGGTTGTCATCGTGTTTCTCCTGGTAGTTGGGGTGCAGGGCGTGGGCCATGTCCGCACTGATCATGAAGGAAAGTGGTGCCGCTTGCTGGAAAGCCGTCAGGTTCCCGGGGCTGGAGGCCAGACGACTAAGAATCAACTCTGTCAGGTTGGACTGGGCCCCCTGGGCGCTCTCTGAACCCACCTCTTCGTTGTCATACAGGGTGATCATACGGATGTTGGGATCGTTGGCCAGAGAATCTCCCACACAGGACTCCACCAACCCCCGCAGGGCACAGTAGCAGCTGTGGAGGTTGTCCAGGCGAGGAGAATAGATGAACTCCTCATACAAACCTCCAAGTGCCCCGGGCTGGGTGTCGGCAAGACATAGCTCAAAGTCCAGCAGGGCATCTGGCTGAACGCTCAGCTCTGAGCATAACAGCTTCACCAACACAAATTGATGTTTCTCTGCCGTGGTGCTAGCACCGCTTGCGTTCCCAGTGGAGGCACAGCCAGTCTCCAACTCTTCCTGGATGGCAGTGGCTAGAATGGGAACCAGGTGGTGCTCCTTGTTGGGGCCAAATGAGTCATTGATGTCCCTCTGGAGGTGGATGGCCAGGTGGGGGACCCTCAGAATAGGCCTGGGGACGTGGACCAGGCGCTGGACCAGCTTGTCTCCACTCCTGACCATGACACGGCCGGCGATGGTCAGGTCGCGGTCAAACCAGGTGTTCCAGATGCCTCCTCCATAACACTCCACCGCAACCTGCAGGAAACCCTGCATGGTCTTTTTAGAGCGGGGTTTCACCCTGAGACAGGGGCTATCTGTGTGCGCCCCGATCATAGAGAAGCCATTTCCTGGGAGGTAGCGCCCACCTACTGCAAAAGCGATGATGCTGGAGTAGTTTCTGGTTACAAAGTACTTGGAGGAGGGTTTGATATCCCATTTCTCGGACTCCTTCAGCTCGATGAAGCCGGCTCCCAACAGAAGCCGCTTGCACTCTTCAACCACATGGTATGGTGACACCCCTTTGTTGGCAAACTGCAGGAACTCTTTAGCTGCAGTCTTCACAGCGTCTTTAGAGCTCTTCATGATCGGAGACTGGATTCATTGACTGGGCATTCAAACTCTGCACTCAATGTTGTAATGAAAGACACACAGTGCTGTCTATATGATGTCAGTCATCTATGACATCTGTTATTTCCATATACGAGTTCCATATTTGCCATATACCGGTATCTATATATTGGGCTAAACATATTATTAAGCCCCATGTTTCATTAATAATCTGTCTTTCCGTTAGTAGTAGTCTTGGCTTCCAGTTCCCACCTGATGTCATGTCGCAGTCCCAATGTCTTCAGACCGTACTGAATAAATGCTAGTTTGCATAACATAGATGGATGGCTAAGATGGAGTCTGAAGAGGTGCGTTTTCCCAATCTTCCACCGCAGTCTGAAAACGCACCTCTTCCGACTCCATCTTGGCCCATAGCACTTGCCCTAGTACTTGCCCTAGCCTCGACCTCCTACAGGCGTATGCATAGGCTCAACTGTCAAGGATGCAGATAAGAGCGAGTTCACACCCATGTGCAAAGTCACAACAAACAAGAGTAGATTTCAAAGTATTTAATGTAGAGATTACACTGAAGTTGTAGGCAGGAATCAGGCAAGAGGAAAATAGCAAAGTAGTCAAACCAGGAACAACAGGAATGCATCGATGACAACAAACAACAAACGAACTGACAATGAGTGTTTGCACTGAGTCCAGTTTTATAGGAGCTGGTTGATTGTATAAGTGTTCACAGGTGGGCTGATGAGGGAGTTGGAGACAGGTGTGTAAATGGGACTGCAGTGTGGTGGAATGGGATATGGGAGTGGCCAGGGTGGAGACACATAGGCTACTGGGTGTAAGCACATCTGGGATTCCATGCGCGGCGTCTCTTCCGGGTTTTTAGACAGCTGGTGGATGGAAATTAAGCTCCACCCACGCGGCTGATTGCCGGAAAAGCTTGCCCCAGCGGCACCTGCCCCACGCGTCAGGTTGTTACCTACCCTGTCTGTGGGAGACGGTGTGAATCCCGCATCGGACTAAACGGTCATCAAAGGACCTACAAATTGTAGCAGAAGTCATTATCGGCCACGATGGACTGACTACCTTAAGTAAGTAAGTAAGTGAAGTGTGTGTGTGTGTGTGTGTGTGTGTGTGTGTGTGTGTGCGTGTGTGTGCGCGTGTGTGTGTGTGTGTGTGTGTGTGCGTGCGTTTGTGTAAAGTAACACACCACACACACACAGTTCCCAGAGCTATCCCAGCGGATCCAACACAGTGCGGCCATGCCAGAGGAAATCCTTTAAACCCAGAACAAAAGCACTGGGATCCTTCAAGATTTACCAGATAAATCAAAGTCTGTCTCAGAAACTGTTTCTCTCTCAGCCAGAGAGTAAGTCAGCCAGCCAGCCAGTCAGTATAAAGTAATCTTTCTCTGTCACCTCTCATTCCATTACCCTGTCTTATAGTGTACTAGTGATTATTATTGCATGGCTCACCTGACATACTCCTCAGCAAGTGGGAGGATGTCAGATTGACCATATAGTTTTATGCACAAATTGTATTCAAGTGCTCCGACAAATCTACATTGTTTTTAAGGATAGCTTGTAGATAATGTTGGCTAAAGAGCTGTTACTATAGACTAGAGCAGGGGGTCTCAAAGTTTTTGGCTGGGGACCCCTGGAAATGCTTTGGCCATGTCTCGCCATTCAGTTGCAATTATTTTTCTTTAATCATCTGGGGACCCCCAAAATAATTGCAGGACCCTCCCAGAAGGGTCGCAGGCAGAAGGCAGTCAGAGCCACTTGGAATGGGATCTGAAACATCAAACTTAACCCATTTTGGGCGGGAACCCCTTTTGGTGTTAGCATTATGTTATGCTTTAGCTATTGAAAAATAGCAGATCTACAAGCTCATAGCGCACCACAGAGTGGCGCGCTACGAGCTTGTAGGTCTGCTATTTTTGAAAAATCGAAGAACGACTGACATAGAAACATAGCTTTTTCAGAAAACGGTCAGGATGTAGAAGACATTTTTAGAATCTGATCTCAGGTCAAAATTAAACATCCGATTGGTCCAACAGTGACGGAGATTAGCTGCTCACACAACCACTTTGTGTCAGGAGGAATACCTTTTATTGATATAATGGTATATCGGTGTGACAGACGGACACACTGTCACGGTCCGTGACATGTTATGTTTTCTTGTGTACCTTTTATTTTGTAGTATTGTTTTGTGCCATCCTGTCTTCCCCTGTAGTTCTGTACCTGCCTTGTCTATAACCTGTGTTGTGATCAGTCTTTGTTTTCCACCTGTGTCCTCTTAGTCCCCCAGCCAATCCCTGTCTTGATTTTGAGTTTTGTTCACCTGTGTCTAGTTATCCCATGTCTATAAGTATGCCCTTGTGTTTTCAGTTCTTTGTTGGTTCGTAAATTGTTGTCAGTGTATTCTAGCTCCTCGTGGTTCCTTGTATATTTCCTAGTCCCAGTGTTTTTCTTTGCTCCTAGTTATCCCTAGTTTCCTTGTGTTTCCTGTGTTTTGTTCCTGTACCTGGTTTTTGGTTAATAAACCACCATGCACTCGACCTGCCTTGTGTCCGCCTCATCCTCTGCCATTGTCCTGCGCTTGGGTCCTACACACCTCTGACTCTGATCGTGACACACACTGACGGATGGACGGACAGGGATGAAAACGGTCTCCAGCGACGCCTCCGGCCTGGCCCGAGACAATGAATTTATAATTATAATTTATAATCAATTTATGTTAGCGGACATTTTACATTGCTACATTTGGTCATATTTAGCAGAATTAGGCCTATCGGGTCTTATACATCATCATGCATCATTTTATACTGGCCAATCAGAATGCCTGTTGCCTGTGATTGGTTAGCTGATTTGCTCGTTTACATATGACGTAAATCTTCCCTTCAATGTCAATGGCGTTTAATGTTTTGAAGTTTAATTTATGTCATGTTTACCGGAATTCTGATGTATTTTCTCTGTTCATTGTCAATGGCAAAACTTGAGACACGTGGGGACAAAAGCTGTTTATAGAAGGGGCTATAGCGCCCCTTAAAAAAAGTTTTTCCTTGAAGGCATTACTTTTCAGATTTCATTTAAAGCAAACATGGATCAATAATTACAGAGTTTGAATGTGTATAAGTTCCATGAACTCAGCTCCAAATATCTATCAACAGTGTGTCCTCCATCCAAACATTGGATTGTATCAGCAGGCACAGTATTGCAGTCATGCAGTGCCATGTTTATAGAAAACTGACATTGCTATGTTTGTTTGCTAATCTAAATCTATAGTGTTATGGTTTACACCAGACAGTTTGGACAGAACTAGACTTAAGGCTGCTCCTCCACCTACAATATTGTTTTGTGTATTTGTGTGTCTGTCATTCTAGCTGGCATTTCCTCCAAGACTGTCTGTTTGCATTACTTTAGCTGTGTGTATTAGCGTGTTTGTAAACCCACTGACAGTGATGCTGGGCCCACATTGATAACTAGATCACACACTACAGTGGGCATTGACTGGGAGCGTACAGAGACTCATTGCTTGCACACATGCACACAGAGGCAGGAGGCAAGGCAAGCACACACAACGCAAACGCACACACAAGCCACTGGTAAGCACATCCTGGCAGGGCTAGATCGCATGTGAAGTTCGTGATAGATTGAGTGTTAAGACAATGTCTCTGTCTCTGTCTCTGTCTCTCTCTGTCTCTCTGTCTCTCTGTCTCTCTCCTCTCTCTCTCTCTCTCTCCTCTCTCTCTCTCTCTCCTCTCTCTCTCTCTCTCTCTCTCTCTCTCTCTCTCTCTCTCTCTCCTTCTCTCTCTCTCTCTCTCTCTCTCTCTCCTCTCTCTCTCTCTCTCTCTCTCTCTCTCTCTCTCTCTCTCCTCTCTCTCTCTCTCTCTTCTCTCTCTCTCTCTCTCTCTCTCTCTCTCTCTCTCTCTCCTCTCTCTCTCTCTCTCTCTCTCTCTCTCTCTCTTCTCTCTCTCTCTCTCTCCTCTCTCTCTCTCTCTCTCTCTCTCTCGATTGGCATTGGATCGCTTTTTGGAGTGGGATTTAGTGATATAATTGTATATCACCAATACAATTGAAGGGAAGATCACTGAGGCCCCTTTTCCACCGAAATAGCTTTGGTTCTAGAAGTGGTTCTGTTCTACATTCTTTTCACGCAACCGGCTGACTTTTTTTGGTTCCAGTTCTGAACCAACCTTTTAGGGTTGGTTCTGAACCAATTCATTTTCAACTGGTTCAATATTAGGCGGGAACAACGGAACCGGTTCAACCCCTGTGGAAAAGGGGCCAGATTGTTTTTCCTACGCCTTTTCCATATAACTGACATATCTCCATTCTCCATATGCCTGCTCACCAGCACTTTGCTCTGCACTCCATAGGAGTAGTATGGATAGGTTTTGGATTGTGGAAATATGATGCTGTATTACCAGCTCAGTAGCCTTGTGGTCATACCAAAGACTGTAAAAATGGCTCATTCAATGCCTCCCTGCTTGACACTCAGCATCAATGGGTTGGATTGGGGGGTCAAATCTACTAATCAAATGATTCCAGAGCGCGGCACAGCTGCAGCTCACCGCTCCTTGGCTGCGGCTCACCGCTCCAAGAGATGGGTTAAATGTGGAGAACAATTTCACTGCGGTAACGTGTGTGACAAATCGTACAACCTTTTGTATTGCAGACAGACAGACTAAGGGAGCTGTGTGAATAGAGGAGACATACTGTAGTTATTACATCTTTTTAATGATCGCCTTTGGATCTAAAACCCATAATATTTATATTTGGCCTGCAAAGCCACAGGTCCAACTCTCCACCTCAAACCCAAACACATGCCTTCCGTACCACAATGCCTCTAACACCCATGCATGGTAAACTATACGACACCCGCCACCCCTCCTACTCCTGGCGCTGGGGTCGTGTATCACCAATTTGTAATGGCCACAAATCACAATATGAAAATAGAAACGACCACCCTTGCCTACAGCCAAGTAGTGCATTCATGGATGCATTAGGTTTACGTGTCACTTGCTGTTCTGTCCTGCTGAAACTGATGAATACAGAATTGTAAAGTGGGGTACAGGCTTTCTGTAGAACACAGATGATGAGCAGGGGCACCAGTACAGCTTCATAAGAAAGTCTCATCACATATTCAGCCTCATCTCATATTTACACGGCAGGCAGAAGAGCAAAGAACAGAAGATCAAAGAGAAGAGAAGAGCATAACAGAACATTTCTTAATGTGCCGTATAAAAAATATAAATCAAATGTACATTTTTATCTGAAACCTGAGCTCAAAACACACACGTAAAGACTGTGGGCTGCTGCAATATGTGAACGATTCATTGCGGTTTATATTTATTAGTTTATGAGTAAGTGACAAGTACATGAATTAATAATGTGATTCGAAGAGACATATTCACACATCACTCAGTAACCACAGGCTTTTCCCTGCCTATTCGACTGTGAGGCAGTCCATTACTGTAAGTGCTTTGTCTGCCTGTCTAAAGTGAAATAGGAAATGTTTAATTTTAAAATAAGAATAGAACACCTATAGCATTAGGGTTTCTGAATTGTGGCGCACTCCTGTTGCTTAAAGCAGGGGTCTTCAACAGGGGGCCCGGGAACCCAACGGGGTCCTCGGAGTTAGGGGCTGCCAAATCTTTGGATGATTTTCTTTTTTACATTAACCACTTGAACCCTAGCATCCATACTCTGTAGGGATCATTAGCCAAAAATAGCCTATCTACCAGCTCACAACACCTCACGCTGCGAGGCGTTGTGAGCTTGTATATCGCCTATTTTCAGCAAAGAGGAAAAAGAGCAGACCAAGTACAGAGTGAAAGGTCAAGTTTACTAAGTGTCGAGGGTTTAGTTAAATATCTGAAAATACACATTAACATGAATCCAACATAGACTAAACTGATGATAGTGCTGTCAAGCTATCTATGAAATTGATGAAATTATTTTACCCGCAACGCGTGTAATTTTATGCAATATATATGTGGAGGTCCCCTTTTCACCTCGCTCTCACCTCTCAGCTAGGGGGTTGTTGGGCTGACAAACATCGACCCCTGGCTTAAAGCAACACTTCACCTTTCTTTCAACCTCATGACCATATACCGGGCACAGGCCAACAGGTCCTCACTCCTCACTACAGAATGGTACAATTTCTGTTTACTCACATGTCTCAGTCAGAAGTGGGCTGTCGATAGGGATGGGTATCGTTAGGATTTTTTCGAGTCCGGTACCGATTCCGGTTCTGCTTATCGATTCCGGTTCTTAACGGTTCCCTATTTCGGTTCCAAAATGATATAAAAGAGGTCAAATGTTTAACAAAAAAGCTCAATGTCAATTTAAGACATGTAATGAATAAATAGTGTAACATCCTCTTCCTCCTCATTCAGTTGAGCCATTTGTGGATAATATAGTAAAAAAATAAATGGTATAAACTTAAGGTCAATTGTTTTTCACAAAGCTTTTATTACAAAGACTTTGCTTTAAGACAGATGAATAGAGTATAGACCAACATCCTTTCCTTTAACAGTTGAGCCATTTGTGGATACTACAGTTACCTCTTACTACTACTGACAATGACAACAAATATGCCTGAGAGACTACACAACATAAACATCACTGCAACACAAAGTCAGAAATCTAGAAAAAAATAGCATGTGGTGCACAGTCTGCATGGCATGTCAGAGCAGAGTGTATACTGTATACAGTATACTAAAGACATGTATAATGAATAGTATAACATCTTCTCCTTTATTGAGCCATTTGTGGATAATATAGTGATTCTTTTAAATGTATCTATATAATATCGATTCTGTATTTACCCAGGGCAATAGTGTTGTAGGCTACTTCTCTTACCAATAACAAATAAAAGCATGTCTGAGATCTGAGAGCAACACACACACGATTGACTGTGTAAATTAGCATCGCTAATGAAGGGGAAGGGGCAGCGCGTCAATGGGGGATCATTGAAAACAAAGGCTGTGGTTTGCTACTAACAGAAATGTGCATGCACACGGGCTGCCCAAAGTAGGCTATCTTTTGTTGTTTTTTCGCCACCTCTCGAAGTTAGACTGGGTATCTGACACACACACACACACGGGTGCGCACTCGAAGTGAGTGCACCGACGCTTTCTCTCCTTGTCTCATGTTGATTCAATGCTGCGCACGTATGCAGTAGTGAAGACTCATACAAGGCGCAAGATTCCTGTCCCCTCTTAAAAGTTTCCTCCCATAAACTTTACTTGAAAATTACGTTTAAGAAACTTTAATAATGATGTCGCCTCAGTGCCAGGCACAGCGCGTCTCTCTGTCTCTAGACTCCTCGACAACTAACTCCATGCAGAGAGATGGCTCCGCCTCTGCAAGCCACAAGCCCACAACTCGGCGCTGATGCAACGCGGTGTAGGCTTGTAGATCAGCTCTGTTCCCTGCACATCTATTAAGGGAAGAAAATAAATAAATTGCGTGTGACCGCGTGTCTGTGGGAACCGATAGAGAGAACCGAAATTGAATTATTGTAATGGGTACCCGGTACCCAGGCACGTTCGGTTCGGTACATACTTGGTACCGAGATTCGGGACCCACCCCTAGCTGTCGATATAGCTCACAAATGTACCTGCCAATGACATGTGATTGAAGCTAATGGGAACCTCAGCCTGTCTCTTCCTCTAACACTAGAACACTGATTGTTGTTGTATCACAACCCTACCCAGCCCGAAAACTTCAATTAAAAAAGAATATGGGCATTCCCTGACCTGTTGTTATGGAGCAAGGTCGCTTCTCGCCCTCAGGGTGTTTTACTGGTTTTAGAACAGTGGTGAGTCTTTCTATGTTATTTCAGACGGATAAAAACGCAACACAGCCCAGAGGCTCGTTTCCATTGTGGTCCTTTAGTTAGTTATAAGTCCTTAAAGTGGTGAGCGGTGCTAAGGACACTAAACAACCTGATTTGATATTTAAGCATATAGTTGCAAATGCTAATTTTAGTTCTGATATTTAGCTGAATGGCAGATAAAGCTAAAGGGCCTCTAAGCAATTTAGACACCCTCTGTGAGATACAGTATGTCATCTCAACCTGTTCTCAACCTGTGAGCCATGGGCCCACAAATATTTGACCAAACAAACACTTCATAATATAAAATAATAAATAAATAAAAAGTAATGGTATTTTTTCTTTAAAACCTCATCTCATTTTTAGGGGGTCCTCAACACAAATGAACAGTACATACAATACATACAGTACACAAACACTACAACAGAACAAAAGCTCTCCCACCCCACAATAAAACCATGAAAATGAGTACATACATGCGGTACCAACATGCAAATGTTGGTACCGCATGTTTGTTGTGGGAAGACACAGTCCAAGAAATATTAACGAGATTAGAAGCATGAGCACGGTGTTAAAAGTGAAGTGAAAATCGATTATTTAAATGCATTGAAAGAAGTGATGAACTTGGTAAGTCGTTCCAATCAGATGGTGCTTTAAATTTGAATGCACGGCGACCACTTTCCTTTATTATCCTGGTGTGAACCATAAAGTAGGGATGATCAGTATGCCTTACTGTAGGTTGTGTGATGGTGTGTATGGGACAAGAAATTGTTTCAGATACTGAGGATAATTAAAGAAAATGCGTGAATATCTTCAAGATTTAGGTGATAACCAGTTTAGAGACTCATACATAGAACAGTGGTGAGTTCTATAAGGACATCTCAATATGAATCGACACAGATTGTTATAGGTTACATTAAGGGGGTAGAGATTTGTTTCTGTGGTATTCTGGTATATGATGTTTGCATAATCTATTGGTATTAGTAGCTGTGAGATTTTTCTTTTTCTAATCTGGAAGCTGAAAGCTGAAACTGTTGATGGATCGATATAACATCGATATAACGTTTTCAGACTTTAGTTGATTTTTTTAACAATTGAGTTTGGTCTTGGGGCGAACAGCATACTGACAATTCCCATTGACAATTAATGGATAATTTATGTCATATGTGCCTGAGCAAATCGATATTTTTGTTAAATTCCCAATGACAATGAATGGAGAATTTACGTCATGTGTCTGAGCAAATCGACATGTTACATCATGATGATGTACGATGATAAGAGCGCCACCTCATTTCACACGGGTGTGATCTTTTTCTACTATGTTAGTTCCATTGATCCAAGCCAGAACACACTTGACTGATTGATCATTAAAATAAACATGCTGTGAAAATGCCTGTGGCCCACGCATCTGACCAGTTAATGAGGGGCTGCCTCGTTAAGTGGTCGGATTGGATGGATCGTGAACACTTTAGAGATTTTCAAGAACCTGATCTAGAGAAGGTTGAGAACTAGCCTGAGCTAATGTGTTAATGCTAATGCTCATTCATAGTTTGGATTTTCGGTGTTGAGGTGATCACCGGAGCTGAAATAACGTTGAGCGGTGGTGCGTAAAAACAGAGAGAAGGGCTGGGGCGGTGGCGGTGGTTTGCTCTTCACCGCGGCTCGTGACGTCATGTTGTAGTTCGGTGGTCACCTCACCACTGAAAATCCAGACTATGTATGAGCCTTTAGGTTTCTGGTCTAGAGGGGCGGGTCGCGGTAGAGATTTGCTGATTGGATCTCACCAATCTGTCAGTCCCCCCCGGCCCCTCCTCTCCCCCCAGTGCAGCGCTACATCACATAATTTGGAGCGACGCCCACCCGGAAGGGTTGACTCCCACTTCTAGACCAGAGCGGCCAATGCGTTCCTCCAGGCTTTCATTTTTTGCACTAACGAAAATGAAAGCCTGGTGCCGAGGCTAGTTGAGAACTAGATAGCCAGCCCTCCTCCGCCCCCTGTTCCCCCCTTGCCAGCCTTTTTTGTTATATCTTAGCTTTTCAAGACATGTTGCGTTTAGCGTTTTTTTCTTAATCGCTCCCACAGACACGTGTGCTGTGTTCACGGGGGGAAGCTCCAAGCGGAGCTTGCGTGCAAGAGTTATTGTCATGGCATGCCTCACCGACAAAATACAGCAGGAAAAAACACCCCGACATACAGCCATTTCTGCATTTCTGTGAAAAAAATGAACAGGAAGCGGATCAGGATCAGATTTTTCGATCGCGTTCCGTGACTCCGTCTCCTGTGAGACTGTGACTCTGGTGTTTTTACACAAGATGGTGCTGTTCGCTGACATATGACAAATCAATTCTGTAGCTCACAGGGAGCCAATGTAGGGTAGTCAGGAGACAGGAGTTTCAGTTCAAATGTTGTCTGCTCATTCTGTGTAGAATTGTTAGCAAAATGGCAAGCTTCATTAACTAGAACAGGATCTGTTTGAGGGAATCTGTAAAAGTGATGTTGAGGTAGAACCTTGGGTTGTATAGTTACGTTGGAATTTATTCCTTCACTTTCAACGTGCAGATGGTCTGTATTGTAAAAATCACACTTGTGTGAAGTGAGGGGTACCCACTGAATTTATACGTATAGATATATTTACATGACGTCTTACGTCATCATTTAGTGCCCTAAACAAACATTAAAGTCCATAGACTTGGCTGGCAAACAATTTACATCATAAGTGATCATTCTAAACAGACACAAAAATCTATAGACTTGGCTGCCATAATGACGTTTTCTTCAAAAGCCATTCATACTGAAGTTGTACAAACCATTGATTTAAACGGAAGCAAGCAGAACATAAGAGGAGAGCAGAGCAGTAAACAGCCTCCTAGGTCTCATTCCTGCCAATATGAAATATCCACTGTTACCATGGAAACATGGTTTCATGAATAACCGTTTTCTTTTCTTTTTTTCCCATGCAGGGCAAAAGCGGAAGATTAAAGAAGCTATCTTGTGTGACGTAGCTGGTCTCTATTCTAAGCCTGAAGATCTGTTAAGTATCATAGGGGAAAGTCATGGGCCAGCCAATCAGTCAGTCCCACTGGAGAGAAAGATTGGCTGGCTCTTGGGCTGAATGGCTGGACTGAATGGCTGCGTGGGCAATATAACGCATCTCAATAATGCTGAAATGTGGTCTTGATGTGTTGGTGGCAAATTCATATCCATCCCGTAAAGAGAGACAGGAAAATGTGAGCTAATATAGATGGAATTGCATCAGACACAGGTTACAAGGTGAGCACCTGCTGCTTGCTCAAGCTGAACAAAAGTGGATTCTGACTCACACACGTCATATCATGAGATTGAAATGGAGTTATTGGCTCCCAAGCGTTATGCTAACTTGCCCAGCTTAATGCGAGGGTCTACAGCCCACAGCAGCATCAACATTGCACTATACCGTTACTGTAGCATTATCACTTTCACCAGATCTGTCATAGTGAAATGGAAGAACTATGAGGTCCCTTAACCCTTACCTGCACTGCAGTCACCATAAACCCTAGTTTCAAAGATGACAAATGAAATGAAAATAGGGGACAAAAGCAGCAAGAAAACAACAGTAAGAAACAATTCTTCCCGTCTGCTCTTCCTAGTTAACTTTCTTCCTTGTTGCTCGCATCTTTCTCTCACTCTCACCATTCAGAAACCATACTGCAATCTGCCTTATATGGCATTTTGTGAATGGGTGTTGCTAGGTAACGGAGGAGCAATAAAGCGTAGCCACTGTCGGTTCTTGCATTAAAGATGATTAAGACAACAGTTTTTAAGCACAAGGGTCGTGCAGGGAGGGAGGGAATTAGTCTGCTGGCATGAGTATTGTACAGTGTGTAAACTCTTCCAAAATATTTTCAACACATTCATAACTGGAACAGCACTGCGTGGTAGATTTCAATGTATTTCTTATAATATATAATATCTGTAGTGATGCACGATATAATCGGTAGCATATCGAAATCGGCCATGAAAATGCCATATCGGTATCCGATCATTATTGGATCATATTATTTTCACAGATATTGGTGACACAATATGACCGCCCATGACTGTCGCTTTTGCTTTGTGGATTTCTAATATTTGGAGGCAGCATAATCCGTATGATACGATAAGTGTGATCGTAGTGTATGTAATGTATGTGATAATCTTTTTAAATAAAAATATTATTGAAAAAAAAACATATATATAATATAAGAAAGAATAAATTATTCAGACTAGAGTGGAAACGCATATAGTCAAAATGCATTATGTGCATAATATGCCACAGATGTATTGCATACTGTAGGTTCAAAGTACATGAAACAAGGCATTTCTTTAAAACTGACTAACTGACTAACCTTCCTTTCCTGACCAGGTACAGTCTGTTGTAGACTGACCTTAAGACATGCCTTGTGTTTTTCAGTTTCCGTAGATATCAAAACTTCTCATTCTCTTCTTACCATTATGTCTGTTTTTTATAGCAGAAGATGCTACCAATCCATCATCTAAATACTAATGCACCTTCTCTTAAAGGTAACGGGAGAAAACACTGTGATTCATTTAATTAATGTAACACACCAATGTCAAATTCAGAGGCTTAATACAACCCCTTGGTGTACCACAGCAAACGTAGCGCCCTATAGTGAAATTGGCTCCCTTGACGCAGGGCCGATTCATACTCATATTTTATAGCCGAATAAAAGTCGGTTTGGCGCTGTAGAGCCTACAATGTGACGTCATTTGAGGTTCGGGGGGGCGGGTACCGTCCTAAAGTCGGCTCTTCGGTGCTACTGAAATTTTCAAAAAAATTCCAAAATCATTTCGGCACTACAGTGCCGAAACAGCGGTAAAATAGGAGTATGAATCGGCCCTTGATCTTCATATGAAATGTGCAATACACCACTAGGAATCCACATTTGTCATGTGCGTGCGTGCACATGACAAATGTGCACATGGCACACACACACACACACACACACACACACACACACACACACACACACACACACCTTAGGACCTCCCAGCCTAGGATCATGTCAGTCAATTAGCTGACTAACTAACCAGTATGTAATCACCATGCAATTAGTCATGTAATGGCCCCTCTACAGCCCTAGGAGACCGATATATGCCACTCTCTATGAGCTCTATGGTGACTGGCTCACACAATGGACACACTCCAAGAACATTATGGGAAGGACAGGCATGACCACGGGTCAGTGAATTGTCATTGTTCTTTTATCTTTTTTTCTAGTCTCTTTACCACTCGTTCTTCTCTTATACCTTATAAAGTAAGCCCATGTCTCTTAGCCAGCTTCACACATCTCTCTTCCCCCTTTCCATGATGGCATCTATGCCTTTTTATCAACTCCTCTCAACTACCGTCATTTGTCAGATTTTTTACCACTCATTTCAGTCCCTCTGCTTTACGAGTATGTACAGAATAATATTATGGTGTTTTGTTGACTGTATCCAGTTATTAGTGTGGGGCAACCAGACTATTGTTATTGTAAATGAGCGATACTTTGCCGCGCACACTCGAGCCATATGTCAAATCGACCGGCTTCATCGGGAATCGTGTGCTTGTATTTTGCTATCTACATCCTCGAAATGCTGTCCCCACCTAAATCTGAAAGCATTCTCAGATCATGGGATAAGGCCCTCCTTGAGGTCCCTATGATATAGTCACTAGAGGTGATCGGGCCTTTGCCGCTCGGGCACCTAGGAATGCTCTACCGGTGCATGTAAGGCTAGCACCATCTGTGCCTGTGTTTAAGTCACTTTTAAAAACTCACCTTTACACAGTGTTTTTTACCCCTTCTATAGGTGATTGTACATTTTGTGTTTCTCGTTTTCAAACTGCTCTTGATTGTGACTTTTCTAGTTTTGGAATGTATTTCGAATTTATGCCGTTTGTGTGTTTGATCTTGAACTAATTCATATGGAAATCAAATAGTCTGAAGTGGTTTATTGTTTCAAGCTGAAACCAAGATGACAAATGGAACAGAAAAGACAACTGAGCCCAATAAATGAGACAGAGTTAATTAATTTCAAGATCCTAAACATCCCACCTCTCTCTCATATATTATAATTAGCACAAATAAATCGATTTACCTGCAACTCTTCTCTGACTTTCTTTATACCGACTTTCTTACCCCCCCTCTGCAGTCCCCACACACACACACACACACACACACACACACACACACACACACACACACACACACACACACACACACACACACACTCTTCTCTAACACTTGTGTCAGCATTTTTGTCTCCTGAATATATGAATGAGGTTTTGCGTCCCACAAACCTGCTTTTAAGTTTAACTATGTAACTTTCCTCTTCTACTCCAGACTTGACAAGTGACTACGTTCTGACATTTTTACCATCGAGCTAATAGAGCATGCCTGCTTGCTCAGGGGATAAATTGCATCTTGACCTTCAGGTCAGATCCCACTGTATGTCCAGGTGAGACATGGCCTTTGACAGGAGCTGCCAATGATGGTACACTCACAGTAACACACCCAGAATATCAATGACACCTCAGAATGTCTGCAATGGTCCAGCAAAACAAATGGCCACAAATAGAATATAATTCACCCGCAGGAAATATGTCTCACTTACTGTATCATGAGATGTACTTTGGACATGGATACAAGCAAACTAGCTCAACATAAAAGCTAGACCACTACAGAACGGCCCTATGTTAAGCCCCATGTTAAATAGACTTGGGTCGACTACAATGAGTGTATGTGTATTCTGTATTAAAGCACGCTCCGAGGTATAACAATGTCCTTATCTGTGGAAAAAGGAGAAAAAGAGAGGGATGGATGCAGGTATGGTGGGATCATCATCAATAGAGGAGTAGAAAAGACTCCCTCAGCTTGAATATCCAATTGTAGTAAGAAAGGCAGATACTTTTAGCACTTAACTTCTCTCTCCTCTCTCTCTCTCTCTCTCTCTCTCTCTCTCTCTCTCTCTCTCCTGTAGGCTCTCTGTTGCTATGGTAACCAGCTCAGAGGAGCAGGAAAGACAACTGAAGGAAGAAAGTGGAGGACAGATGAAAAGAAAGTGAAGGACAATGTATTAATGTCCTCTTAAAGTGGATCCACTGTCTTGTGTAATCAGGCGGGATCAATGGCAGTTAAGGTTGCAGTTAAGGACATGCAGTCAAGTCTCTAGTAGAGTCCAAGCAGATTGTAATGTGTTACGTTCAGCAGTGCAGTGGCATCACTGCACTGATGATGAAATGACTCCAACAAAAGTCATTCATCTCTAGTCTGGTGAATGTTTAAGGTTAGCTGGGGAGGAACTCGTAAACAATCATCAAGATTCGACTTTTTTGGATTTCTTTGCTATGGTGTTAGGTACAGTATGGGCATAAGGTGTAACGATTTGGGCATGCGCCCTAGTGGCCTGTTTGCAGTGATCCAATATTAGCTATAGGTATGGTTGAAACCCAAATAATTGATAGAAGGAAAATTGGGGAAATTAATTCTGGAAAGGCATCATTTTCAAGATGGCGGCCACGATGGCTGGGGTCTAGATAGCCCAACTCGTTTGTGGTGGTATTTTAAAACCTTATGCCCATACCTAACACCATACCAAAAACCACAAACTTGACACCAAAAGCCAAATCTTCACGAGTTCCTCCCCAGCGGCATGCAGCTAGGTGTATTTGGAATCTAAGAGCCAAGTTTCAATTGCGTTTCTGCTGAGGAAACAAACTAGGTTAAAGTGCCTCCGGCTTAACAGAAAGTTATTGCACACCTGTCATTGAGTGACTCAATGTGGAATGATGGCTTGATCAGAGGAGGATATGAGGGAGCAGATCATAGACGACCAAGGAGGACGTGCGGAATGAGAACAACAGTGTAGGGAAGAGAGAACAAAGGTAGTGTGTGTGGGGGGGGGGGGCAGAAGACACAGTAGGTACTAGTAGAGAGTAGGCCAGCTGAAGTGGTTGAGAGAGGTAGAAGGAAGAGATGCAGAAGCAGTGAGATCTGGGTGGGGAATCACGTTTGAAGCAAGAGAAAGTAAAACATTAGCTAAGCATTCCACTGCAGTTGTAGCCCGGAGACACAGCTACCGTGTATTTGCCCTCATCTCAAATATGAAGTCCCACAAGGGATAATTCCAGGCAGCCATTATTCAATGTAATCATTTGTTCATTTATTTGTTCACCCATTTATTCATATTCGCCTATATTTCGCCATAATACAGATAGTCATACATTCAATTCATTCACTCTCTTCCTCTAATGCATTCATCGATGCATCCTTCCACCCGTCGGCTGAAAAGGGCACAGCAATGTGGAGCTCCTGAGAGGGTTCTCTTCTCCTTTTCCTGGCTCACATCTCAAAGAAACCTATCAGTTATTTCATCAGCTCCACTTGAAACACTGAGATGTTCTTACTGGCTCGATCATTTTCCACTCTGTTAAAAGGTTGTCAAATAAAATCACTTGAACCTGCCCCTGGAGAAGATTGATTGTGAGTTGCAGCTTGTTGTATTGCACCTTGATTTATGTGACAGAGGGCATGTTAGGAGGAACAGGTGCCTTAAAAAAAAAAAGCTTAAATTGCTTTTTCTTGCTGGGATTAAGATGAGATTTTGCATTTACTAGGTTTCTGTAATGTGGCCCCAGAAGCTGCTCATACATGAATCATATTATGTTGATGGCTCACGTAGGCCGGCTACATGCAGTGACAATCACGTGGTAATCATTTGAAGAGGAAACATTAGCCATGTACTTGCCCAGCTGGAGTCATTAATGGAATCCAATTCATAATGTGACTCGTTTAAAAGGAAAATAAATAAAAATATTTTTTTGAAGCGTTTATGGTTGCAATTAAAGCTGGAACATTGTTCCCATACATTCCCAGTCTTAAAAGCCAAGGCAACAAAAGTTGAGCTTCATGGCATTCGTTTCGTTTTAGCATTGTTTTAGCATTTTCAGCGCTGTTCTGTATGGTAGACACACATTTTCTGAGTGAAATACTGTAATAGGCATATTCCGATGCTACCGGGTTATTGGGATCTGGTGGTCTGATCAAGTCGTATTTTAAGTTAGTAGGATCGATACATTTGAGTGTTTTTCAGCTTGATCAAAGTCAGACCTTTTGTACATTTTACCTAATTGTGGTCCATCTACAATTCTACATCATCTGTCATATTCAATATACATACACTATACACTATACAGTATTCATCTTTTCCATTTTAAACACTGTCTCTCACTTCAATCCGTTCATGTGATGCTTCTTTTTATCAGATATTGATGCATGCAGTGCGGCTACATTTTTTATTTTATTTTGATCAATTCTTTATTTATTTTCTAACAAGACAAACATGTAAATCACCAATGCACATAGGTGGCCTTACACAGTAACTCGAAAAACTCATGAGTCAGCAAAATATAATAGGATTGTGCGGCTACATTTGATGTGATATAATGGAAAAATAAAAGCTATTGCTAATGTATTCCACAACGAATGGACAGCAAAGTTTTGCTTGTTAAAGGTACAAAGAAATACACATTTATTTCCATCAAGCAAGCAAAGGGCACTGGATAATTAAGAAGGTAGCTAGTTGAAGGTCAGTCAGACACGTACTGCTCCCACTGGTGCAGGTGGGACGAACACAATACGCTAGTTTTACAAACAGTGTTCAAGTGTTGTGTTCAGCAGAAAGTTGACACTGGGGGCAACCACTTAACTTATGTTCAAATTGTCTAGTTAATAAATGGGATCATCACAGAGAGTACACTTATGTTGTTTTTGCAGTGGTTTACCTTCATGTTGCCTCATGTGTGAACTGCTTACAAACACCCACAACACTTCATACCTCAACGGCAGAACGGGTGTTGTTGCGGACATTAACCATGGACTCGGATAGACGGGATATAGCGGCGTGACTCCCATCGCCCTCACACACCATACTCCTATATGTGATGACTCATCTATGTTGCATCACTCCAAATTTGGGCAAGGTTCCAGCCCGACTTTGCTCTTGCCTCCTTTGGCAAAATAAATGTGGCACTGATTGATCGAACGGCTCATGAGATTAGCCCTGGACGCACGCACACACACACGCACACTCACAGAGTAACCAGTTCCAGATAAACGTGCCACAGCTGTAAGACTATTGGACATTGTGACATCACAAAATATTGTATAGGTGATTTTGGTTGACCGAACAATGTGATCCTTTAAAACAGGATAAGTGCCAGGGACGTAATCCCGTATCCGATACGTCTTTGCACTGAGTGCCATGCCCGTAAAGACGTAATTAAAAAAAAAAAAATATATATATATATATATATTATTATTTTTACATTTTTTTTTAAACGCCCTCTAAGAGTCTCCCTCTAACTAAGGATGGTGAGTGATGTTTCAGTAGAACAAGATGACACCAGGCAGTATCACATGACCAGTTCTGCTTTGTGAAGTCCTGTTTTAAAGCCTTGAGTTTTGCATTTTGAGTCCCCAGACCCCACTTTGAGAACCACTGGGTTAATTAACTTTGTTAAGCCGTAAAGATTTATATTAGATCAAGTCATATTCACTTATCAAGTCATATTCAATGATACATAATCCATGTATGGATTCTGTCACGATTACATATTTAAGTTGATGATTAATTGTCAAAAAAAATATTACGATTAACGATTTGATTGCGTTTTGGCATTGATTGAATGTTGTAACATTATGAATAGAAATTACATTTCTGTTTGTCTTTTAGGCTTCATAATAAAAAAAGTGCACAGGGCAGATAATATGACAATTTTATGAATGTTTTACTTTGATAAAGGTAAAGCTTGTAGATCTGCTACTGCTTTTTTATGTATGAACATCTTTAAAGTTTCAACATGGAAATGATTATGATTATGACAAAATATTTGTGATTATCTCAAATAATTGCGATTAGACGATTATGTAATAATTGTGACTACGGTTAAGATGTAATATTTTCAATAGTAAGGATCGCCAGCATAAGCAATAGTTTTCCGATGCAGAGCTCTAATGTATTGCACTGTAGAAGAGCCTCTGCTGCATGACTAATAAGGACAGGCACAGGGGTTGAATTCATTAGTCATTTCTACACCCACAAAAATTACATTTTGTGGGATTAGTTGAATTAAAGTGATATTTTCTAACTGGCTATAGTATTAAAGGGATCATGCACAGCAAGCCAATCATTATTGCAAAGTAAGCCAAATTGCTAAATAAGCCAGGTCGATGCAGGACCTTGACAAGAATCAGAAGGGTCCGGCTTTACTAGCTTATTACATGGCTACTTACAAACTGAATCAATCATTTTGAGACTATTAACGGTGAGGCCTTTAGGAGGGCCATTCAAGCTGCAAGCGGAGCCTGCGGCACCACCAAGGGCAAGTTGGAGCCTGTGGAACCGTTACGGCTCGAGAATCCACCATTCCTGAATAAAGTGCCTGATGCTGGGAGTCTGGTGCAACGCACAGGGCCTGACCTGGTGAGAGCAGGAGTGGACCTGGTGAGACGTAGGAGGGGCCCGGACAGGAGTCAACCCACAGAGCCTAGTCCTTCCACGCGCCAGAATGGTACCTCCCAGTCCCGGCAGAGTAGTTCAGGAGGAACGGATTGTGTGGCCCTGGTTTTTCCCTAACGGGACTGATCGAGGGTAGCTACTGGGACGTAAGTCGGGACTTGATCACCCCGGCTGGGTCACCTGAGCGAGGGGTATGATGTTGGGAGACCCGAAACCCTGATGACCTTGGGATACATCACTGAGGATACGTCCCAGGTGCATCCATCTATGTATGTTTTTTTTTTTAAAACATATTAGATTATTTTAGAACTGCATTCCTAATAACATACACACTGTAGAAAGGTGGTCTGCAGAATTCCTTAACTGACCAATCAGAATATAGTAGCGGTATTCAACAAAGCAATGTACTGTAATAAAAGCATGATGAACTCAGGGTATGACTATAGGGCTTACAGCTAAAGTTCTTTAGTGTTGTGGGGATTCCTCAGTGACAGGGTAAACATTTCACATACAACAAGACAAACTGGAAGAGGTCAAGTGTAACAGCTGTTGGATGTATTTATTATTATGTTCGAATTAGTAGTAATAAATATAGAGCTAATGCTATTATATCTATATATATTTATTAGTAGGCTTGCTTAGCTGTACTAGGTTATAGGGACGCCTATTATTATGCCTGGTACTGTTTGTTGTTCCTGTCATCCCTGCAAGATGAGTGATGTGTCCCATGAGTTGCCACCTTGAGGAGGGCCTGGCTAACCAATGCTTGGATCCTATTGGCTAACCGGTCCTGTGGCACCTCAGAGTCTTGGCTACCTGCATGGCTACAAAGCTCACTCTCTGTCAGCACTTCGATGAGGAAACACCACTTAGCATTGGTCTTCCCTCCAGCTGCCTACGTACTGTTATTTTCATCATGTCTGCTTTATTTCGTTTAGTTTGTGTCGGGAAGGAGTGTTAGTTTCGCCCCGTTTAGTTCTGTGCAGTTCTTGCTTGATAGGTTCAGTTGTAGTTTCGTATTTGTAGATTTGTCAGGGTTTTGAGTTAGTGTTATCCGTCTTGTCATCACCACCTTTTCTTTTGTTCATTCATCATTCTGTCATGTAAGTGTTCAACCATTCATTCAGTGCTCACAGAGCCATCCGTTGTAACTATTCATCATGCACTTAAGCCACTTTGTAATTTGTCTTTGAGTATTAAAAGAAATACTCTTTTATGAGCGGTGTTGTTCTTCCATACATGTTGCGGGCAGGTTGCCCCTAGACTTCAGTCCGTAACACAAGCAAGACTCCTGCCATGGTTTTTGTACTCATAGTACCTGATGATCATGTTTTAGAGGTGGGGGGGGGGGGAATCATGACACTCCATCTTTTAAAAAGAAAGACTATTCTGACTCTTAGAATTTACATCTGATTACAACTTATCATCTTGTACCAATCATATCATACACATTGTTAAGTGGGTCTCGGATGCCACAGTGATTCTCAATGGACCACACCGTTCAAACCACACCCATTCTCTGTGGCTCGGGCAATGGGAGTGAGTAGGGCAGGTTCCCACAGCAACAGCAGCAGATGGAGAGAGAGAGATGCACCGAGGGGTTGCTGCAGTCATATACAGTACACACGCGCACACAAACACGCACTTAATTTAGTATTTCCAATCGTTTTATTTCTACTCTATTACATCTTGGGTCTAAATATTTTACTTTTACTCCACTGCATTTATTTGAAAACTTTAGCTACTACGGTAGTTGCTTTGTAGATTTGGATTATTATTACAAAACCTACACTTCAGCCCTACAGTATATACATTTCGTTCAGTTGAAAATAGCCGATCTACAAGTAGTACTTCTTTCTACTTTTGAAATACATTTTGATAGCAATACTTTTGTACTATTACAGTAGATTTTGAATTCCTGACTTTACTTGTAACAGAGTAGTCACTCATGTTAAATACAACAACAATGTGAGTACGTTTTCCACCACTGTCCAAATTAAAGTGGAAGCCACTGACGAGCATCCGCTACAGAACAGTAAACAGATTGTTGGCTGCCGTCAGTCACCGGGCGTTTTTGATTAAAACAGATTAGAACAGATTGACAGCTGCCATAGTGTAATCTCTCTGTGCACTGACACATGATCTGACCCTATTACACCAACTACTGTACACACTGCTGCCTGGGAGGACCACAGTACTACACAGTGTTCATTTAACTCGACCACTAGAACCCAGCATCTATATTCTGTGGGGGAAATAGCAGATCTACAAGCTCACAGCACACTTACAGATCTGTTATTTTTGTCGAAGAGATTTGGGGCCCTATTTTCGTCAGTGCTAAATCTCTATATCTCTAAACTGCTTAGCCTTTTTTACTATTTTGAAAAACTATTTTTGAATAGTTCAAATAACGGATCTACAAGCTCACAACATGTCAATGTAGATGCCCTAGTAGTAAGCGTAACAATTTGAATATATTTGTCAAAATAATAAAAAAATAAACACGCTAGAAACACAGAGAGAGAGATAGTGTTGCACTGTTGCCTGCTAATTACAGAGAGAGAGGGGGGGAGGTGTCTGCTAACACTTGATTTGAACCCTGCGGCTTATACAACGGTGCGGCTAATCTATGGATTTTTACAGCTAACGCAGAGCCATCTAAGGCTCTGAGCTAACGTAACGGCCACTAGGGGGCCACCTGCGGCTTATAGTCCGGTGCGGCTTGTATACGTACTTCCTAAAACTCTGCACTCACTCTCTCTCTCTCTCTCTTACCGGACCAACACTTTGGGACATTGCGTTTTTTTATGTGAATTGTTTTAACTTGTTAAGCATTTTTTGTCTAGCATTTTGATCTGTACAATACATAATGAAATATATACATTATACATGCTATAAATATTCCAGCAATAAAGAGAACACACACACACACACACACACACACACACACTCTGAATAAATTAGTGGAGAAGCATAATGAATGAAATTAGTGGAGAAGCATAATGAATGCAGATGCTTCCATAAGTTTTCAAAAAAAGCAAACATCCTATGCTCTGTGACATGCATAACAAGCTGAGCAAACACTGTTCCTTGGAACAGCTATATAGATCTGCTACTTTTGATGCTTTTGTGTAGGGCATAAAATGTACGAGAAAAAAAAACACAACATAAACTATGGAGATGAGAGGTTTCTGCCCGACAGCAACAATATGTGAAAGGGTTGGATATATTGGGGCACAGATGGCAGCAGCAGCATCACATTTGAGAATGCAGCGCTACAATAACCATGGGACACTGTTCTACAGGGATGTGGTCTGATGACTCATCATTCACCACATTCTCCACAAGAGAAGGGGGGGATAGGAGTGCAGTAGTGCACGTGAGGTGTACGCCAGTGTTTCTCAACCAGAGGGCCACGGCCCACCGGTGGGGCCGTGAGGATATTGCAAGTGGGCCCCCAAATAATTGGGCGGCAAAACACTACGATTTTAACGACAACATAGCATTAACCTATTAAGATTCTACAAAATGCCTTCCAAATCAGTAGTTCTCCACTTTTAAAACAAAAGTCCAGCAGACCTCACTCATCCCCAAGCAGAGACGGATTCAAATTCTGAATGAATTGAAAGAATGGACCCCATATCCTCCAAATCGTAAGAACCATTCAAGGAGTGTCTAATCTTCTCCAGTTTTACACAGTACAAGGTGTCCCTAACCCAATGAGTGTGAGAAGGGGAAGTGGGCGATTTCCAGTTGGTCAGAATTAGTCTCCTCGCTAACAAAGTGACAAAGGCCAAAACATCCCTCTCTGGTTTAGAGAGCGACGGTATTGAGGGAAAAACACCAAACAGGGCCCCCAAAGGTGTGGGCTCCACTCTTTGCCCGACTATCTTTGATAAGGAATTGAAGATATCGGTCCAATATTATTTTGTGTAGAGACGGGCAGAGCCAAAACGTATGGAGGTCTGCGGGAGCCTGCCGACATCTATCACACTCAGGAGACACATCGTTATATATTCTAGACAACCTGGCCTTGGTGTAGTAGACACGGTGTAGTAATTTACATTGAATAAGAGCATGCCTCGCACAAATAGAGGACCCATGTACCCGATGTAGAATTGTATCCCAAACCTCCTCAGTTATCTCCTCTCCAATATCCACCTCCCAACGAGCCTTTAATGAATCCAAAGTCTCTGGGCGCAAACAACAAATCTCATCATAAATACATGAGATCGCACCCTTCAAGGTTGGCAACGGAGTCAGAAGGGTGTCTATAACATAATAGAGTCATTAGGTAAATTTGGAAACGTGGGAAATGTTTTCTGAACAAAACTACGGACCTGTAAATATCAAAAAAAGTTCTGTTTGGGAAGTGTATATTCGACTGAGAGTTGCTGAAAGGATGCAAAGACCTTCTCCATATATAAGTCCTTGAAAGTATAAATCCCAAGACTTTTCCAGGTTGAGAAGGCACCATCTATCAAAGAGGGATGGAAAATATGATTGGCTGCTATTGGGGCATTAATAGAGAGTGAGTGCAATCCGAAATGGCGTCTAAATTGGATCCATATTTTTAGAGTCTTTTTAACAATAGTATTTTAGTGTACAGGGCGGTTGAGGAGAGAATGGGAGAGTATGTTAAAGGCTTCAGTGACACTGGACCAGCCGAGTTTGCCTCCATAGCTAACCACGTTGGAGGGGGTTCCGCTATTTCATATAAGATCCAATATTGGAAAATCCTAATGTTGGAGGCCCAGTAGTAAAATCTAAAGTTAGGCAGAGCCATTCCCCCAAGAGATTTGGGCAATGAGGTAATATCTTTAGTTAGAATGGTGCTCCATCCCTCCAGTAAGAGTTTCAGAGAATTGTACAATCTATGCCAAGGCATAATGCTGTTCTGGCAGCTTATGTTGGCCCAACACCTGACCGAGACACATTGCCTTTAATGTATCACCCCTCATGAATACAATAAAAGTCACACGCTGCAGGGTCATGTGCTTTGGTACTGTAAAGGTTACAGTACAACACACACACACACACACCAACAGGTGCACAAAGCTGCATACTAGGTATAATGCCACCACTTGAATCAAGCATTTAGTAAGACTTAAATCATCATCTTTGAGACTGAAAAAGCACACACACACACACACACACACACACACACACACACACACACACACACACACACACACACACACACACACACACACACACACACACACACACACACACACACACACAGTTTAGACCATAACCTCAAATGTTTATAGGACCTGTTAAAGACCCCCCCCCCCACACACACACACGTCCCGTCCACTCACACTCTAACACCCATAGCAGTGTATTTGGTACAGAGCCCCCAGCTGTGATCTTTCACACAGACTGTTAGACACAGCTGATTTACCTGCACTGCCTGCGAGCAGTACTGACTCACTGAGCTAGATGTGTGTGTGTGTGTGTGTGTGTGTGTGTGTGTGTGTGTGTGTGTGTGTGTGTGTGTGTGTGTGTGTGTGTGTGTGTGTGTGTGTGTGTGTGTGTGTGTGTTGCAGTGCACACATGCGTGCGTGTGTCATTAACAGGTCCTAGTGAACATCTGAGGTTATGGTCTAATCTTCCTCTCTTTGTGTGTGAGTGTGCGTTTGTTTAACAGGCCCTACAAAGTGAACATTTGAGGCTATTTGAGGTTATCTTTCTCTCTGTGTGTGTGTGTGTGTGTGTGTGTGTGTGTGTGTGTGTGCGCGCGTGTGTGTCAAAAACCACCCAAACCCTCCAGTATTTTACATGACACTAAAAGCAGGCATAAATACAGCTAGTAACTTTTAAAATGATTTAAATTAAAGGACGGTACGACTTCACCCACTTTCAACCCAACTTTGTATAATTGGTCCTGCCCTCCTTATGCTCATGATAAAAATGGTAAAACTAAAATCTACTTTGTCTGTGTCTTATAGAAGGGCTATGGACATTTAGGAACCCACCTACCAGTGACATCCTCATTAGGAAGGATTATTATTATTATTTTCAAACTTTTCATTAATGCGAGTGGCTTCTATTACTTTCCAGGAATAGAAAGCCTGCAGTTTCTATTAGCCTGGATTCCCCATCGATGATGACACTGGTAGCTCTCCTGAGACACAGATCAAGTAGACAACAATGGTACCATATTATCATGAGCATTAGTGAGGATCAATTATACAAAGATTGAAAATGGGTTGAAATGGGTGAAGGCGTCCTTTAATAAAAACATGATTATATAACCAATCTGTATAGCAGATGTATGTATGATCACACTCGGTCACACCACACCTCACCTCTGCTTCCACAAATACAACAGAGTGCCACACTCCGACATGCACTACAACGTCTGTTGTTGGATTATTTCAGAGCGAGCATAACTAAACTAAACAACAAGGAAACATCATTAACCCATTTAGACCTGAGGTCGACTCTACAAAATCTCTTCTAAATCACGACAGTTTTCAGAAAACCCTTTTTCTATGCAAGTGGTTCTCAAACTATTTCATGTCAAGGACCCCAAAAATTATATGTAATTGGCCGCCGACCACCATCTGGCCGGCGGCCCCCTGGGACCCCCTCAGAAGCAAAGATTTGGGCGCAACTGAAACCGGTTTTGCCGAATTGCTAATGAAGGACGTTGGCTATAACAGAAATGTGCATGCACAGGGTGAGGGGCTCCGAGGTAAGGTAGAAAGTCTGGTGACGCGAGTACGCCAGTGGTTGGGTACAAAAATATTCATCTTATATTCATTCTTCATTTCCTCTTTTATTAATTAAATTTTTATCCCAACGATTTTGTAACCCATTTCTCACCCCTGTGTCAAATATCTAATATGAGGCGACAGAACTACCAACTGTGCCACCGTGCCCAGTCATTCTTCATTTCCTGAAAAAAGTTTTTTTTAATGAAAAATGGATATTTTAGAGGTAGCTGGTTTTTGCCCAACAGCAGAGATATAATAAAATACGCTTCTCGATTATTGGATTAATTGAAAAGGTTATCGATTGAATAGTCGCTATGAAAACAATCGATAGCTGTAGCACAACGAACAAGTATAAGTCGGGCTCATTCCTACCTGTGCTGTCGGCCAATTAGGATTCAGACGCCTGTGTGCGAGGTGCTGGGCCAGCTGTCAGTTACCATGGAGATCACTAACGAGTGGAGACTCTATCCCCGGGCGACGGCCTGTCATTGGTCAGGTTCATCGTCTCCGCCCTGTAATCCCGCCCCCTGGGCCCTGCATGCGAGGCCTTCTGGGAGGAACTAAGGTCTCCTGACCGTGACCATGTCTTCTCTCCCAGTCAACCTGTTGCTGTTTGTCTATGAACACCGCTGGAGTCTTCTTATGCAGTCTTCATTTAGAGGCCCTGCATACACATCAACAGAGAAAGACCATTTTAGTAGGACAATTACAAAAAAAGTCTTGAGTTACAACTTTTTCCGACTACACCAAGGGCTCCATCATACGCCATTCTTTATCCGCAAGTAATAAACATTCTCCGTGAATTACGCATTTAGGAGCTTCCACTGTGCGTAAACGTTATCTTGCGGCCACACAACCCACTATTCATTTTGCCGACACCTGTATTTGTGGGTGGAGGTGTGTCTGCAGGCGTGCCGATGCGCTTTCCCTATAGACCGATTCCGTAGCGGGTCTCATGGTCGCAGCCTACGTATTTCCTGTAGGCGGACTCGACGTAGCTGCGGGGGTAAAACCCTCACCAGGCGCACCTCTTCCACTACAATGAACGGCAGAGTGACTGATGTTAGTTTGCCTCAAACTTTACTCCTTTACCTGCTTTTTTACTAACACTAACATTACAAAGATGCCCAGAACATCGAGATGAAAAAAAAACGGAATGTCTAATATCCACCGCGGTGGCGGAGACCAGAGCCATTGAGTAGAGACGAAGCAGTGAAAGATACATAACGCAAGTCTTACCCAATACCAAATATTTCTGTTTTATTAACACAAGGCTGCTGTACTTTATACCTCATACTTTAAATGCTTAGTATGAGGTATAAAATACAGCAGCCTTGTGTTCATAAAACAGAAAGATTGGGTATTGGGTAAGACTGAAATTATGTATCTTTCAGGACCCTTCACTGCTTTGTCTCAACCATTACTCAATGGCTCTGGTCTCAGCCACCACGGTGGATATTTTGACATTCCGTTTTTTTTATTTTTTATGTTGCCACTACTGTTGGAGCAGCCATAAACTACACAGGTTCATCTCGATGTTCTGGGCATCTTTGTAATGTTAGCGTTAGTAAAAAAGCAGGTAAAGGAGTAAAGTTTGAGGCACTCTGCCGTTCACTGTAGTGGAAGAGGTGCGCCTGGTGAGGGTTTTACCCCCGCAGCTACGTCGAGTCCGCCTACAGGAAATACGTAGGCTGCGACCATGAGACCCGCTACGGAATCGGTCTATATTTGCTATCTTATGCACACAGGTTTAGGACAACGGAAAGTGCCTTTTCAAACCACCCGTAATGCAAATCCATTTGATAAAAGAATGCGCTCCTCAGATGGTGCGACCGGAGTTGGAGCTGCCTCGGCTTGATGTATGCATGTTGCAAAACATTCACAG
The DNA here is from genome assembly GCF_964188405.1 of Protomyctophum parallelum. Taxonomy (NCBI): domain Eukaryota; kingdom Metazoa; phylum Chordata; class Actinopteri; order Myctophiformes; family Myctophidae; genus Protomyctophum; species Protomyctophum parallelum. The sequence continues at coordinate 34,551,979 of NC_139701.1, forward strand.
CTCAGAGGTCTCGTTCTGTCTCTTTACAAATCTGTGATTGTAATTTCCCTACAAATCTGTGATTGTAATTTCCCTCTAAATCAGCAGAGTGTCAATTCCTTGTGCTCATTGTGTTTAATTGTCTAGTCAAAGAAGTTATTAGATTTGTACCAAGGCGCACGAGCGATTCCCTCGTTCAGTTTCATCACCTCATCACCCAATTACACAGCAAATATGTAATGGATTTAAAATAATGAAAAAAATTCCCCATGATCAGTAACACATGCTGATACTTGTGTCAACCAAATGAAAAGCAATTAAATGCTAGATGGGTGTCATAGTTCAGTGCAAGTCTATTTAATTAATCTGCTTTCCCGAACTTCCGTTTTCGCTTGATACCGTTTCATAGAGAGGCAGTATACTTGCGATCTATATACCAAATGAAAGACCGAAATTTACAGATTACACAGCACTTTGATTATTTTTTTTAACGAGGGAACGCCTCTTACACAATACTAAATCTCAAAATGAAGGAGATAGGGCTCCTGGCGCGAGATGGAGCCCCAAATCTCTTCGACAATAATCAGAAAAGCAGATCTACAAAAGTGAGTTTGTAGATATTTTTGGCTAATGTTCCCCCCAGAATATGAACACTGGGGTTCAAGTGGTTAAAGGTCTCCTTCTCAACATGATTTCATTTCAGTATACTGTATCAAAATGTTGCTAAGTATGCAAAAGTCCTAAAACAAAAACAAAGCCCCATAGGCTATTGTATTAGCTTTGCTGTTGACAGCTGGTTGACATTGTACCTGAACAATCGTCTCCGACTGAATCCTAGTGTGAACTACATTGAGGCAAGACAAATACGACACAGTGGGCACCCAAGTGTACAAATGCAGTGCAGCGAGCAGTAGACACCGTAGTAGGAGCATTCGTCCACAGGGCAAATCTCACCCTTCCTCTGAGTTGGCCTTGACTCTGTCTCGCCTTATTACGTATGTGATCTCAAATTATATACGTTTTTTGTCAAATACGTTTTTGAGGGGCAGCTTTGACGGTCTGTGTAAACACAAACATTGAAGACAAAAGTGTGTAAACATAATCTGTGTACACATCTGTAATTCACTTGATTTACAACAACATGTTGGAAAAGTTTGAGAGCAAGAGTGTCTGTCCTGTTGTCTGTTTTGTTTGTCTGTTCACACTTGTCATTGTTTAACTGTTTATCACATTCATATATCTTTTTTATTATGTATTGTATGTGGAACATTTACATTACCTGTCTTTTTTTTTTCATTTTATATAACTGAATTAGTCATTATCATTGTCAATAATATTCTGAAGTTGTCATATACAAAAAATGCCTAATAAAAACAGTATTAAAAAAGAAAAAGTGTGTAAACACAAACATTAAAGACAAAAGTGAGGACGCAAATTATTGGCCAGAATGAAACTGGCAGGTGAAACAAAGGCCTATGTCAAATATCACTAAAACTAGAGGTCAGCCTAGATACCAGCAAACTATTTTGCCAGTGCCTTATCCTTAAACTTCTTTGCATGTTTTTTTTTATATGTTAAAAAACTATTTTGAATAGTTCAATTCCAATCTATAAACTATTTTAAAATGTTTTTCAAAACAGTAAAATAAATATAAAAAAAAGGCAAAGAAGTTTAGGGATAAGGAGTAAGGCACTGGAGAAAAGAGGGCTCTCTCTTCACACACAAACACGTGTTCTTCTCTGCCTGCCATTAATACCCACAACACAATGCAATGCCATGCCTTGTCAGTCATGTATGCCATCTCTGAATAAAAGCAGCTTTGGAACCTAAAATTATCCTCTCTAGTTAATCTATATATATTACCACTTCAGTCCTCTGCACTACACCAGTGATGTGAAACTGTACTGGCCCCACACAACATAATGCACCCATAATGTAATGGTCCATTTTTACACTCTTGAGAAACATTTACATTCACTAATTAAAAGTAAAAATTGCGACACACACATACACGCCTATACAGTATAACCAGCATCAAAGGTAACTGTAACGTGTGGACTGTTTCCAAACCTATAGCAAATTCAAATGAATTGGAAAACATTGGAAACATGTTATCCTTCATATCGTTATCCATATTATCGCCCTACTGTACTTGATCCTACAGCGTCACACAAAAGCATCAAAAGTATAGCGTTTTGATCTATACAAGCTCAAAAGGAGTTGTTACATACATCATGTAATGTAAATACACCAGATTTAGCAAGAATGCTAATTTCCATCCGTTTTCCGCAACATACAGACAACAACATAACTACACACTAAAAGAAAGAAACACATGTACTGTCTGCATCTCCTCAGATTTCTCGGTGCCCCCCCCCCCACACACACTGGCACACAGATAAGAGGAAGGGCCTCTTCTATTTGCCTGGCTGAATATGCCTCTGTGACTCTGCTTTCTTTTGCTCTGACTCTCTTCTCTTTCTCCTTGTCCCTTCACGGCGTCCACCCTGGCATAGAGAGAGGAAGAGGAAGGATGAATTAATAACGCCATGAAAGTAGAGCACAACTCCCCGAGGTCCGCCTTTTTCTGGGACGCTCACAGAGAGAGGGAGAGAGAGAGACGTGCGCAAAGCGGGCACGTAGCCACTCTGAGATGCAGAACGGTGGAATAGGAGGAGACGAGGAAGGAATGAGAAAGGAATCCATACATCCCATATTGAATCGTGCGCCTGCTGACGCCGGGGGGGGGGGGTGAAAGGATGAGGAAGAAAGAGAAGAGAGGAAAGAGAGAGGTAGAAGGAGGAGAGCCATGTGAGGAGGAGGGATTCACAGAGAGTGCAGCCCCCCGAGGCAAAGACACTCACAATGGCCGTACAGTTATTTTCCTTTTCATCTCCTCCCCTCTCATGCTCCTCTTCCCACAATACAATCCACAAACCTGACACTAAACTCTGGATGTACAGTACATGTGTCGTGTACTGTACGTCATCGGTACTGTGCTCTTCTGTAGCCGACTACTGTATATAGCTTAAGAGGACAGACCTGGCTGCAGTTCCATTTGGCCATGTACTGTAAATGGCATAGGTTCACATAGCAGTGACGGATACAGAAAGCATGAAATAAACTGGCCTGGAAAAGTCCTGGTGGGCCTGAGTTGTCTAAGCTTAGATATAAGGTCATGTTTGGTTAAAGTGCTGCAAACAAACATGGAAAGTTCATAGACTTGGCTGCCACATGAAATCACGTCTAGTGCCCTAAGCAAACATTCAAAGCCCATAGACCTGGCTGCATGTTATAAAGGATAGTGTGCGGACCGGGAGCGACAGCCCCGCCCCCCACTAATTTCAATAGAAGTTGCTCAGTGGAGTTTTGAAGCACCCGGAAGACTGCCGTAAGTACCATTACAACTCAAGGGCTCGGGCTCGAGCGGAAGTTGAGAGCGGTCTCAAATTTGAGGTTGGGGTTGACGCACGTTACGCACATGACGTCACCGAACGTCCGTCCACCTCCATGAACATGCTGCAGTTCCAGTAGGTAGTGGCAGCTTCAACATTGGACAGCCGTTCTGGGGGCTTGCCTGGCTGCCATATGACGTAATTTCGAAAGCTAGACGTTGAAAAAATAAAAAATATAATTCACTGTCTATTTGGCTGCTTTTCCGCAAGCGACGTGCGGTGAAAATAGACCAGGCACATATTTTTAGCAGAGATGCTTCTGGGACGTGTCTGAAACGCGCCTGGAGGAATTACAAGCATTGTCTTCTAGAGAGTGACTGTGATCAGGTGAGACTGTGATCAGGTGCGGCTGCAGCACCGCGGCAAGTATGCAACCTCAAGTCATGTTTAACCCATTAAAAACAGAAACGCATCTGTGTAACCACTTCAACCATATTTTATACATTGGTTGGCTATTCAATAATAGCAGATTTACAAGCTCATAGCATGTCTTTGTGCCACGCTTTGAGCTTACAGATTTGTGAAAAATCTTGAAAATGTGTGCAAATATTTGAATACATAGTTTTTTAAAGCCAACATTTTTAACTCAAATCTTTGCTTCTGGGGGTTCCTGGAACAATTTGTTTAGATGGGAGTCGGCATATATAATTTTGGTTGTCCTTGACATGAAAAAGTTGAAGTATGGAACCCACTCAAGAACACTTTGAGAGCCACTGGTGTTGAGTGTGAGAGTGCTTAGGGATATTTCGCGCTAATTAATCTAAAAGCACCAAATTTCGCACAAATATAGCCCAGGGCTGTTTACAGCGCCACCATGAGGCCGACTGATGTAATTACTCATTACATTAATTTTAATAATTATTATGAACCTCCCCTCCAAGTGTTGTAACTGTAGCTCAGACGGTTTCTGAGAGAAAAATACTTGATGTGAGTTTTCGCATTTTCCGATAAGTAAGTGGATGGGAATATTTAATTGTCTCCACCAGGCCAAAGGCATAGACTAGAGGGAGACCGTGTGTCTGTGTTTGTGTGTGTGTGTGTGTGTGTGTGTGTGTGTGTGTGTGTGTGTGTGTGTGTGTGTGTGTGTGTGTGTCCGTCCTTCCGTCCGTTATCAGCTAATCTCCGGCACCGTTGGCCCGATCCATGGCAAACTTTGCACACACACTCCCTGGATGCCAACGACGAACCTCTGCCCCAAATATTCCTCAACGGCCTGTTATAGCGCCATCATGAGGCCGATTTAGGCAAAACACACGTCCGTTATCAGCTAATCTCCGGCACCGTTGGCCCGATCCATGGCAAACTTTGCACACACACACTCCCTGGATGCCAACGACGAACCTCTGCCCCAAATATTCCTCAACGGCCTGTTATAGCGCCACCATGAGGCCGATTTAGGCAAAACACATTTCTGTAGATTACTCGTACACATTTTATCCATACATCACACAATTCGGTATACACTATCTCCATAGTCATGTGATCAACACAGAGCAGCACCATTTCCCATCTTCCATCCTGATTGGCTAAGATTGGCTTCCAAAGCTCACACGATTGGTCCGTTTCAAATAAATGGCACAAATCACAAACACAGTGTGCAATTTCCGTGAAATTCAAATTATACACGCACATTTCCACTAGGCAGAGGATGACATGCCACAATTTTTTTCCCCAAAATCAGCCTCACGGTGGCGCTATAACAGGTCAATTCCTGTTTTTAGCTATAACTGCATCGATCTGTATACAACTTATGTATGCGCACATGGAAAAACATTGTCCCTGCAGCCCTCCAACGACGAACCTCTGCCCCAAATATTCCTCAACGGCCTGTTATAGCGCCACCATGAGGCCACAACCTGACCTGCCCTGGTGGAGACCTGTGCCGATTGGCACTTTATCTAGTTCACTAATAAATTCGTTATTAATTTATACTTTGTTAAATTGGGAAAAGAGCTTCGTTGAGACCTCCATATTATTATGGTCAATGCCTGTGTGAAAAGTGGGAGCGATTGGTGCAGGGAGTGAGGAGCTACGACAGTGTTTGACACATTCATTCATTCAGACATTGAGTTAATTATAGTATGATGATGATACACGGCTTAACGTCAGGAAAGTTACACGGCTGACCCACCTATATTATGTGATGGCAATAATACTAATTGTAGTCTTACCGTGCAACATGAAAACGGGTGGTCGTTAAAAGTTGATTTCTCCTTCTGTAATTTCCTCGTACTTCTAGTTTATTTAAATAATGTCATGATAATCTGTCCAGTGCATAGCCTACTGCAGGCCTGGTTGACTAGATTTAGAAGACATTTTGATGCTCTTGCTACTGAAATGATCGATTATTTATATGGAGAAATCCCGTCATTTAACATGCATCTCTTTGGGGGAGAAGGACAGCTTGCCCTGTCTCCTCGCTGCTAATGTGCCTAATGCCTATTGGACAAGGACGGGTTGGGGAGGGACTAAGGGCCGATTCATACTATTTTAGCGCTGTTTCGGCGCTGTAGTGCCGAAATGATTTCGGCTCGTCAGAAATTTTCAGTAGCACCGAAGAGCCGACTTTAGGACGGTACCCGCCCCCCCGAACCTCAAATGACGTCACATTGTAGGCTCTACAGCGCCGAACCGACTTTTATTCGGCTCTAAAATAGGAGTATGAATCGGCCCTTAGCGAAGGCCTAATTGGCGTCCTGTCCTCACATTTCTGTCCTCACTTTTTAAGCCCTCGGCCAATCAAATCATTGCTATAGGGTACACACAGACACACAAAGCTGGGCATAGGAGGGGCTGGTGCCCCTCAAAAATAATAATTGAACGCCATCTTCTGGAAAGTGTACTTAAGGAATCTCTGACTGACACAGATGCAATGATGAGCCAGCGAGCAAGGGCTCCATCAGATGGACGGGAGGGCAGAAGACAAGAGACATAAATTCGTTATAAAAAAGCAAAGCGAGAGGCGGTCCCTTTTACTGCAAGACAAGAGAGGCAGCTTTTTACAGCTCAGCCAAGGATAAGGTGATCGTTAAGTAACGATGGAGTGATAAAACACACGTCATGTCTTTATTCAGCTTCCTCCAGAAACTGAGTATTCTGCTCTCTCCATCTCTCTCTCTCCCCCCTCTCCCCCCCCCCCCCTCTCCCCTCTGTCTCTCTGTCTCTCTCTCTCCTCCCCCCCTCTCTCCCTCTCCCTCCCTCTCCCTCTCTCCCTCTCTCTCTCTCTCTCTATCAAAGAGTATCTAAATTAATTCACAATGTTTAACAAGACACACAGAACTACAGCGGGAGCAGGCAAAGCACGCAAAAAGACTGAGAGAAAAAAAAAGACAGCCAGAAAGAAAGAAAAATAAACAAACAAATAAAAGCAACAAACAAACAAAGTGAAAGAGAGTGTAAATGAGAGACAACGGGAGAATGAGCCTCCTGCGGAAGCCCAGGGGGTATCCTGATATCCCAGAATGCTTTGCTCTAACCTACTTTAGTATTTCCAGAGCCGTCTATTGGAGAGTTGCATCAATGCAGGGGCAGAAAACAGTGCCGGTCACGTGGTTCATGTAACTCAAAATAGTGACGCTCACAGACTCCGGTGCATTCCTTAAACTTTCAGTTCATGGCTATGTGTAGAAGACCTGGCCAGATGAAGTCAATGGAGGTGATGCAACTCTCCTTACATGGCTCTGAGTATTTCTGCTCCTGGCTTTGTCTCTGCATCACTGTGAGTCGGCTTGTAACTAAATACACAGTGGTGGAAAAAGTATATATTTTTATTTTTTTAAGTCAAAGTATCTTCAATACTTCAATGTAGAAAATACCGGTACTCTGTTAGAGGTAAAGAATCTGGCAGTAAATGAGTTAAGAACAGTAAATACAAGAGAACATGAAAATAGGGATTCACACAACTAAGAGATATGGAACTAAATTATATTATAATAATAGGAACGATATTATTAACACATACAGCCAACTATCACTGTGTTTTCTTTGACTGGCAACCATACTGGCACACCACAGACATTCACACCCCCACGTTATCATGCCATGTTAAATTGTATTGTTAAGGTCTAAGTTTATGTATGTGTGAATTTATGAGAGAATGTGTCAAAATGGAGGCATGCTGGGTGGGGGTCTGTGAGCGAGACCCATAGAGAGAGAGAGAGAGAGAGAGAGAGAGAGAGAGTATGGCTCTGAGCTATGCTGAGTGGGCTGCTTGACGACCAAGCCGGCAACACTCTGTTACCATGGAAACTAATGAGGAAAGTGTGGAGGAGTGTGAGATAGAGGAGAGTACAGAGGAAGTTTTATCATTTATTTCAGCCAGAGAACATAAGTAAGCCTTGCCGAGCAGAGCGCTATGGCCACATTCAGGTTTTTAGATTATTAGATACCTTGTGTCGTGTTTTTTGCGACCGAAGGTCGCACTTAACTATGGAATCGTGCATTTCCAGTCAGTTTGTGTGTCGGGCACGTGACATCACGTGACATCATCAGGCATGGAGCACGACAGCACGTGACATCATCAGGGATGGAGCACGACATCACGTGACATCATCAGGGATGGAGCACGACAGCACGTGACATCATCAGGGATGGAGCACGACAGCACGTGACATCATCAGGGATGGAGCACGACAGCACGTGACATCATCAGGGATGGAGCACGACAGCACGTGACATCATCAGGCATGGAGCACGACAGCATGTGACATCATCAGGGATGGAGCACGACAGCACGTGACATCATCAGGCATGGAGCACGACAGCACGTGACATCATCAGGCATGGAGCACGACAGCACGTGACATCATCAGGGATGGAGCACGACAGCACGTGACATCATCAGGGATGGAGCACGACAGCACGTGACATCATCAGGCATGCAGCACGACAGCACGTGACATCATCAGGGATGGAGCACGACAGCATGTGACATCATCAGGGATGGAGCACGACAGCATGTGACATCATCAGGGATGGAGCACGACAGCATGTGACATCATCAGGGATGGAGCACGTGACATCATCAGGCATGGAGCACGACAGCATGTGACATCATCAGGGATGGAGCACGACAGCACGTGACATCATCAGGGATGGAGCACGACAGCACGTGACATCATCAGGCATGCAGCACGACAGCACGTGACATCATCAGGGATGGAGCACGACAGCATGTGACATCATCAGGGATGGAGCACGACAGCATGTGACATCATCAGGGATGGAGCACGACAGCACGTGACATCATCAGGCATGGAGCACGACAGCACGTGACATCATCAGGGATGGAGCACGACAGCACGTGACATCATCAGGGATGGAGCACGACAGCATGTGACATCATCAGGGATGGAGCACGACAGCACGTGACATCATCAGGGATGGAGCATGTGACATCAGGGATGGAGCACGACAGCACGTGACATCATCAGGCATGGAGCACGACAGCATGTGACATCATCAGGCATGGAGCACGACAGCACGTGACATCATCAGGCATGCAGCACGACAGCATGTGACATCATCAGGGATGGAGATCCCTGATGATGTCACGTGCTCATGTCATCAATATTAAGCCTATATGGAGATCCCTGACGTCATCAATATTGGCCAGCAACTCTACAATGATCTGACCTCAAACCCTTAGATCTCCATATGGAGCTGACCAGTTCTGACATTCCATCCTTCCCCATCCATCCTTTATACATCGAAGAGACTCAAGACTTTTACTTGTAACAGTGCATTTCTACATTGCAGTATTGATACTTTTACTTGTCTTTGGTATAGGGTCTTTGGTATGAGCCGGCCAGGGATCGAACACCGACCTCCCAGTCTCAGGGCAGACACTCTAACCACAAGGCCACTGAGCTGAAATCATGTAAACATTTAATCAATCAATGCTCTATTGAGAGCTAAGTGTAGCAGAGTGATTGACAACCTCATGATGATCTAAAAGTCCCCCAAGTCATAGGGATATATCGCTTTGACTTAGTGGTTAAGATGTTGGCAATAAGCAATGTGTTGAACTGAGATACATTCCTTGACCAATATTTCCCGTCCATATGCATATGTTGACGTCCAGGTTTACACATCAGACATGCACACAATCATATTATGTACACACGAACAGACACCACATTTTCCCCACAGATGTACATAACATATGTAACATATGTATCGTGATTTCTCTAAAGGAAAAGCAAAATCACTAGAACACACATAAAAGCTCAGTCTAATCTGCTCATTTGACCTTCCGGCAGAAGATTGTTGGTCCCTGCGTGCAAGGCTGAACCATTCCTAACAGTAATTTCTGCCTAGGTCCATTAAGCTCCTCAGCACCAATGTAATGTAGACAACGTGGGCCATAAGGGATGTGCAATATGTCACCACTGCTGCTATATATAATGTACAAGGTTCGTGCAATATGTGGGCCATGGGGTAGTGCAATATGTTGTCATAGTCAGCAGGTGTGCATGTCAACTGTATATTGTATGAAAGTGCTGTATGTACAGTATGTGGAAGAGGTTTAATTTGATCTTTATGTGGAATTGCAGTTTGACAGAAGCTTATTTTCCCCCACAGGGACGACAACAACAGTATATGTATGTATATGTATGGTTTTGGCGAAGAGATTTGGTGTTGAATGAAAAAAGAAGAACGTGCCAAGACAGTTGCAACTTAGGTCTGTTTGACTAAGTACAGTATAGAGGGTTTAACCCCTTCAATCGCGTTGGCTATTCATCTGCTATCTTTAAACATTTTTGACAAATCTTTAAAGTGTGACAACTACTGAATAAAGGCATTTTTAGAACGGGCCCCAGGTCTCAACGTTAAGAGGTTAAACCACGTCAATGGGCCACAGTCCAACCTGAACAAGCGCATAACAGAGCAGCAAAGAATGGGGTCAGAGACACTAGCACTCTGCTGAGGGAGGAACACTGCCGCAGAAACAAACATTTTGGTTCAAAGGACCAAAGGGCACAGGATGTTGTTTGTGTGTCATTCTCCAACTCTGTAAGGAAGCCTATAAAGAAAAACATAGTTTTCAACAATGAGAGAGTGAGCAGGAGAGAGAGAGAGAGAGTCATCCAGTGCTGGAACCAGGGCTCCACCTGGTGCATGTACAGCATCACACACAAACAGCGGTGGGGCAGCAGTGGCTTACTAAAGGTTAGAGGAGTGTACTTGTGATACTTGTGGTTCAATCAGGGCAGGTGAACGACGACCCTAACCCCTACCTCAACACAACAGGGGAAGTGACTGCACTGAACCACCACCTGCTCCGGTGGAGCCACTCACCGCAGCTGAATAGTAATGTTTAGGTTAGGAGAATACATCTGCATATTGACCTTGGAATTACATTTTAAGTAATATGTATTTATGTCCACACAAAGGAGATGCAGGACAAATATTATATAGGTGCAGTAGGGCTACATTTACAAAATCATGGCATGTGTTTTCATGGTACAATAGGCATGTCACTCAGTACTCTATGGGTATAAGTAACAGCGTCTCCGCCATATAATATGGCTGCCAGTTATAGCAGAGACACCACAGTACTTTGCCAGCCCTTTTGCCTCCTTTTTGGACATCCGCACATCCCAAGTTGTTGGAACAACCAGTCTGTGGGTATGCCCTAGGCTAGTCTGCAGTCTGCACCTATAGCCCAGCTCTGAGATGGTATGTACTATGTAGAAGAGGTTGGTACTATTTAATGACCTTAGTCATACTCATAAAGGCTTCCTCTAGGCTAGGGACAAAGGTGCAGGGCACTGCAGGCTTTCTTTTCTCTAATACAGACACTTCTCTGGACTCTTCATCAACCACAACAATATCTGGATGCATGATATTTTGATGTCCTTTGCTATGAGTTCCACAATTCTATGATGGGCGTGCATAACAGCCATTCAAGATGTGTGACAGTGTTTTCAGTAATCTGTTCTGTGGTGCAAACAATGAGGGACCCGAGTGCTGGGGAGCCAGATGGAAACTTGAAAGATTGGGTCTGGTTGGGTCTTGCTTTAACTGTGAATGTGATAATGTCCTCATTGAGTGCAGTGTTGTTAATGAATGAGTGTGAGACAGAGTCATCAGCACAGGGAAGACTCCCTTGGAGTTCTAGTCCAGTCTAGTCTAGTGTTGTTGTTGATGATGTTGGTGTAGACTAGAATCTACAGCAACATCATCATGGATATACACTGTAGATCCATGAGGACTCGTCTGGCATCTGTAATCACAAATTACCAAGTGTGCCAGAGATTAGCCATTTACAAACACGGACGGACACCAAGAGAGCAATGTAACAGGAGAGAGAGCGAGAGAGAGCGAGCGAGAGCGAGAGCGAGAGCGAGAGCGAGAGCGAGAGCGAGAGAGAGAGAGAGAGAGAGCGCGCGCGCAAGACAGTGGTAGGTGGAACAGTCAGAGAACAGTAATAAAGACAGAGAGGGAAGACAGGCAGAATTGTAGGCAGCGGAGTGGTCGGCTGGAGAGAGAGAGAAGGGCAAGAGAGAGTATGGTAGGAGAGAGAGAGTGATAGTCAAAACAGTTTCAAAAGTCTATACCAAGCTAACCTCCCCTATATGGATGTATAACTGTATAATTGTATAATTAACAGTGGATTGTGCCTTCTACCTGCAATATTCATATGTTTAATTCATCATTTTAATGCCAATAGAAAAATCCGTGACATACACACTATATCTCATTTTAACACAGTAATCTGTATAATTATATAATAGTATTATACCCAGTCCTGATGGTGGCGGTAGCTTCACCATTATGCCGATTTTTACCAAATAGAGTGAATCTGGCGATGTCATTTCCGGTTCTACGGATCACAACATCCGCTAGTTTTCTTCACTGTGTTACACAGTCAGATGTCCAGGATGCTATAAGCTATCATCGTTTATTTTAATAACTAAGTCAAATTAAGCTCTAATCAAGCCCCAAATATCGCATATTACGCAGCAATGCACATAAAGACAGCGCATGTGCGTGCGAGAGCGTGCACACGAGGATTTCGGACAATTTTAGGTAGATTACAGCCAACAGTTGCTACATTTTGCTACATTAAGTCCCCGATTATAGGGAATAAAACATTTACGTCATTTACGTAACGGTTATGATGGCTTTTTTTATTCATTACGTCAATGGCCATAAGGGGGTTAATGTGACTCAGTTCTGTTTACACCTTTATTTTATTCCTATTTATATTCAATATTTATTTGTTTCTCGATTGTTTTTTTCCACTTTTTCTTTGGCAATGTAAACATATGTTTTCTCATGCCAATAAAGCTCCTTTGAATTGAATTTAGGGACGTGCCAATGAGACATTTTGGCCGATATCGATATCAAATATAATGTATTGCTGTTATGGACGATAACCATTATTAAAGATGTCAATATGATCAAATTCTGTATTAAAAAGATTGAATAATTTTGTCCTTTCTGAAAAATACAAACACGGTATCTGCACTGCAGGCTTAGGTAAGTCAGATTTAACTTTAACACCTTATATTATATTTAATATTGTGAGCTTGTAAATCTGTTCAAGCTGTTACTTTGGGCTTGTTTATCTGTAAAGACAATCGATGCCGATTAATCAAAAAACAACTAGCAGACGTGTTTGCCGATTAATCTCCCATCACTAACTGAATTGAATTGAGTGACACTGTGTGGGTTGACATTCTCTCTCTTCGATGCTATGGTAACATGCAGAGCTGAAGCTAATTAGGAGAGGAGAGGAGAGGAGAGGAGAGCTATACATTTTAGAGACCACTATACCCTCTAGGCTAATTAGTTTAAAACATTTTGGTGGCCTATATTGTTCTATTGTACTTTTGGAGGAGTAAGCAGCATGGTTTAAGAGCAAATATAGAAGTACATTGTTGATTGTGGATCAGCTTTTGGACCATGAAATGATGATGGAAATGAGAAAGTAATTCAGACTTTATTGCATAGGATATGTCAGGATGGCATGGCTTTCTCCATGCCATCCTCACCACTAATTGTTATTGTATCACTGTTTTTTATTGTTTATATGTAATCTCGGCATCATTGAAAATGAGGGGCTCCCTCAATGGTCTCTCCGAGAATTTAAATAAAGGTTGAATGAATGTTCTCAATTGCTACTTTAGACATACTAGTTTAGATAATAGCTTTGTTCTGCAGCAGTGTTCCTCCCTCAGCAGTGACAAATACTGCAGATCTTTGGTTGAAATAATTGATTTATTTACATAGTGGGGGGGAAAGTGTGACCTAATGAATACAAGTTAATATTTAGGTCCTCAGTCCATTATCATCATCATCATATTTTTTTATGCACTACGTCCATCTTTTTCATATTGACTTTAAATACACACACAAGAATGGGCTCACCAACACAAGGTCATACTCAAGGTCATTTTCAGAAAATGCTCACCTTCTCAGAGAGGAATGTGCTTACATTGTTTCCCCATCATGTCCATTGGAGATAATGGAGACCCACTGTATCCATACCAGACATACTGGACAGAGATAGGCCAACCTTGGAATTCCATTGATGCCATTTCTAGATATAGTGTCAGTGTCTCATTGTCAACACAAATTATGCACAACATCCAACATGATAAAACTGAACATAAATTCTGATAAAAAACTAAATTGGTGTATTTTAGGAATCCTTCAATGCCCCTGTCTGGGCTCTTTGTCATTGGAAACCGCTATACAAATATTTGGGTTGCATCCTAGCATCACTCTTATATTACAATACACCACAATGTATGCTATACAGGGTGATATGGGTTGGGAAAACTCCATGATGCCCAGTTGACAAATGTATCTTGCTAGTGGTATAAATAGGGTTAACTCGAGTAATGATTTAAAGTGTTTTGACATTGCAGTGTAAAAGGCAGAGTAAATAAACAGATTGGAAGGAAATAAACTGAGAGAGTGTAATAAGAGTGTCTTTGACACAGACCCCTGTATACACAGTATATCAGGGCAGCTTAGAAGCGCCTTTGCCAAATTCAGATGCGGAGTTGCACCTTTAGCCATAGAAACCGCAGCCGATAGACTGTAATCTATGCAATAATGGTTCTATTGATTTTGATTATATAAATAAACGATGTGTCATTTTAGCTGGTAAGCATTACACTAACGAATGTTAATGCCACCTCATCCTTAAGTCCCGGTAGTGTCTCACAACTCCTCCTGGTCCACAACTTTTATTCTGGTATGTGCTTCGTATTTTAATCTATGTTGCGGAGTGACTCTTTAATAAAGATATCTATCCTTGTGTACTGTACAGACTCGAGTAAAACTTGACTTGGTTGACATAAACGGAACCATGTCCTCCTCCCTCCCAGTGAGCTGTGGGGTCCCTCAAGGAAGCATACTAGGACGGTTAAGGTGGTTGCACACTGGACGTTTTTTTTAAAAACTGATGGAGAAACGCAGCTAGAAATCCGAAAAACGCGCTCGGTGTGTGGGGACCTTTACCGTTTCTACTATACATTAGCGACATGAGTGCCGCCTGTAATTGCAAATTGTTCCTGTTTGCTGACGACTCAGCACTCCTGATAACGGGAGAAGACAAAAAGCAGGTTGAAGAGGCTCTCGGTACAGAACTCACGAAAATCCGAACATGGCTTACCGATAACAAACTCTCATTGCATCTTGGTAAAAAGGAATCCATTCTTTTCGGGTCCAACCGTTCCCTTAGCAGGATAAATGTACATGATTTTAAGGTCCAAGTTGACAACATAGTAATCTAGTAATGACAGGTGAAAGCATGGCAACAAGGGCGATCAAAAGAGTAAATCAAAGGACAAGATTCCTGGCCAGAATGTCCTCTTTTGTCAACAAAAGGGCTCTCAGGACATGTGCTGGAGCACTCATACTGCCCATCTTTGACTATGCTTGCACATCCTGGTTCTCTAACATCTCAATGGCACAGAAGAATAAGAATCTCACAAAACAAACTAATTCGACTTCTTCTAGGCCTGGGACCAATGACCCACCTATATGCAGAGCATCTGGATAGCATTGGCTGGCTCAGGGTAGACAAGGTCAAACAATTGAAAATGGGTCTGACATTCAAAATTGTACATGCAGCTATGCCCTCCATGCCCTCAGTGCCCATTTACTTGACTGATTACTTTAAAAAAAAGTGAGCGACACCCACAGCCACAAAACTAGAGGTAGCGTAAACAATGATCTGGTGCCACCCACTTACAAAACAAATATGGGTAAATTCACCTTCCGCAGCACTGATATTCAGGTGTGGAATGCCCTTTAAAACAGACCTAAAATTTCACCTGTCAGCAGGTCAGAGGGAGAGGAGGTGACAAATTACTGTTTTAGATTCTTGTTCATGACTATATGTGTGAGTGCATGGGACCCGAATGGAAACAAGACCGCAAGGTCTTTCTTCGGAAATCCCGTTGGACCAAAATGCCTGACTGTACAGTACATTGTGCCGTTTGTATTCTTTCTTATGGTCTAATAAAATATTCAATCAATCAATCAATCAAACTCCTAATTCATGTACAGATATTAAACATTGAAAGATTATACAGTAATTGACAGCAGCTACAAGCTGCTGTCAATCTAAACTGAGTTCTAAACTGAGTGGTGAGGTCAGGGACTAGGTCTTGAAAGGTGGAGGGATACAATTACGACGTTGAGTTTTGGTTGATTGGGCCAATCAAATTAAAGTAGGTCTTGTGACAACTGGGGCACTCTGGCCTACATACACAGAAAGATAGAGGGATAGCAAGGCAGCGAGCGAGACAAACAGACACCTCATGAAGACAGACAGGTGATTGAGTGGGTCATAGATACCGGTAGTTGGATTCATGCCAGTGTTGTTTTTGGCAGCAGATTTCTATTTTAGTTTTAGTCATAGTCTCTTGAATAGTTTTCATTTAGTTTTTAAATGTGACATTTTAGTCATCCGGAATGTTTTAGTGTTAGTCTAGTTTTAGTCGACTAAATATCATAGGCCTAATATTTTAGTTTACTCAATCTACAGTTGATTTAGTCGCCTAAAATTTATTTTGGTGGGCCTTGATGCCGTGATAATGACAGATTTCTCACTTTCTGAAAATAGCCGATCTACAACTCGCTGCGACGAGTTGTGAGCTTGTAGATCGGCTATTTTCAGCATGCAAACCAAGTGAAAACGGACTTATACTGGATCTCTTGTCCACTAGAGTCCCTTCCTAACATTTTAGTCTAGTTTTTATTTGTTGACTTAATTGTCAATATATTTATTTAGTTTTAGTTTTCATTTAGTTGCCATTAGTTTTAGTCAGTGACAAAAGGTAGTCGACGAACATTTTTTGTCATAGTTTTAGTCGACGAAATCAACAATGATTCATGCTATAGTGTATTGTCAGATAGTTAACCTTTTAAACCCTCAGACAACTTGACCGTTGGCTCTGCACTTGGTCTGCTTTTTTCCCTCTACAGCAACTTCCTGAAAATAGCCGATCTACAAGCCTTGTAGATCTGCTATTTTCGGCTAAATCGGCAGCTGAACAATGTATGTACAATTGAATCTGATAAATGGGTACTCTCTCCTGATTGGTCGAAAATGTGCAACTCACCTAAAAATATTTTTTTCTGTTCATTAAAGAGCTGGAAAGATGGGGGGAGTCGGGGACCCCTGTTATTGAACAAACGCTAATAGCAATACTATCAGAATAGTGATTTAACCTTTTAACAAAAATACCTTTAAATGGTTAAATCATCAATGCTAGTCAAATATGGGCTATGCTAAATAAACCTCTCTCTCTCTTTCTTTCTCTCTGTCTGGCCAGTGGCTGGCTGTGTTACTGTATGGTTGCATCATCCACAGTAGGATTATGAAACTGAGAGAAATGAACATGGAGGCAAAGAGACATTTGGGTTGAGATAGTTAGACAAGGACACAGAGCAAGTGCTCTGCACTTCTCAGAAAGGCCTTGACTTGAGCAGCATATCACATTGCCTTAGTAACAAACTATGGGATGCAGCCCAATCATAACAAATGATGATATGTGTGCAGAAGTATCACTTGACAAGTATACCTTTACTTGTGTGTATGTTGACATTTAGAAATGTGACATAGCCTACTTCTGTAACAAGAGTTTCCCACACACTGTAAAAAGTTGATAAAATATATTGACGTAATGAAGAAAAACATGCCAATTCATCACTGTATGGTTTATCTGGCAACAGTATGGCCTTTTGAACAGTTTACTTAGTTATACTGTGTAACCTTTTCTTTTTTTTATTGATAGGTTGAAAGTAATCTTTTTTTTTTATCCCACAATTTTGCAACCCATTTTTTACCCAGTGTCAATGATCTAATGTAATCCTGGGCGCTACACTTCCTCTGCCAACCTGGGGGGCAGCAGACTGACCTCATGCTTCCTTCTATGCATGAGGAGTCCAAGCTGCTTCTTTTCAACTGACAGGGGAGAGTTTCCCCGGGCGGACGTAGCGCGTGGAAGGAACAAGTTATTCTGACCAGTTCCTTTCCCCTCCATCAGGCGCCCTGGCTGGCTAGGGGGAGGCAGTTTAGAGACCAGGATCACTGCATGTTTTTGTGAGGGTACCTACCCTAGGTGGACACGGGGAGAACATGCAAACTCCACACAGAAAGGCCCTTTCACCAACCTTGCCTCGGGTATGGGCACTGATGACGCGGAGGAGATAACACGCCCCCAGCGCCCACAGTGTCCCCAGCGGGGGGAAGACACGCGGCAAAGGCCGTCGGGATGGGGACACAACACAACTTGTGTGCCCCAACACTCGCTTCTATTATTCTCATAGTTATAATTGCTAGAGTTTTGGTTTGGTTTGGTCTCATCAGTTTACAGATCTGTCTGTCTGTCGGGCCCACACCATATCACTCTACAAAATTAAGGTCACAAGAGTTAATGATAATAATAATAACTGGAATTGATATAGCGCTTTACATGTCAGGGGAGAGGAGAAAAAACATTAGGAAAAAAACTTGCAAGTAAGAAAGAATTAAAAGCAATAAAACACTAAAAAAACACTAAAGTGTTGAAATCAAAGTCAATTTGGAAAGGCGAGTTGATGTTGAGTTCTCAATGCTTCCTGATATAAAGTACAACTGGGCACATATTGTGAGGTAATAAATACAGTTCCAGTTCTGTTGTGTGTGTGTGTGTGTGTGTGTGTGTGTGTGTGTGTGTGTGTGTGTGTGTGTGTGTGTGTGTGTGTGTGTGTGTGTGTGTGTGTGTGTGTGTGTGTGTGTGTGTGTGTGTGTGTGTGTGTGTGTGTGTGTGTGTGTGTGTGTGTGTACTGTATATAACTATAGCCTACCTTGTGCTTTTTAGGGTGATATTATTAACACCATGCATAAGACAGACAGTTGATCCACCAACTGAAAGGAAATCCATGACATCCAAACGACAGCAGGGAGCATGCTGTACTGAAGCCATGCAACCAATAGCAATATCAATAGCTAGAAATTGTCACTGTTAGGTGGACAAATCCTTCTTTATTTATTATATTTATTTTATTTTATTAAAATAGTGAAAACCGACGATCACTAGTATTTTCTAGTTAATTCAAATATGGAGATACAAGATTTCTGCCCAACAGCAACAAAATGCAGTAATCCTCCACAGCTGCAACTGTAATGTCTAACTTTCTGCAAGATAGCTTCCGTATAGGGCAACAACTATCGATTATACTATGTTTATTTTAATAAAATATATATAAAATATATCAAAATAATAACCTTATTGATTTGTATAATCAACTAAATATATTAGTCCGATTAACCTATAAGCCATCACATTGTAATGTGCATTGCATTGTGAGCTTGTAGATGGTTTATCAAGGTTTTTCAGGTTAAGGTTCTAATAAATAATCTAATGTAATGATGCAGATGGAAATATCAGGGTAAAATGTAATTACTTGCATATAGACTACTGAATAGACTTCTACTATCACTCCTGCAGCTAAATTAATGTAGGACTTACTGTATATACTGTACCATGGCTGCCACTGCCGATCAGGATCAGAGAGTTACACTTGCAGTATTAATAATAATAGCCTATACCACTGTCCCTGGATGTGAGAACTACTAGTATTACCAGTGCTTCTCAAAGGTGCGTCCAGGGACCCCCAGGGGTCCTTGAGAGTGTTCCAGGGGGTCCCCGACAAAAGCAGTAACATTATTTTCACTCTCATTCGAGAGAAGAGACAATGACAAAACAAATCTTTTCAAATGGAGGTCCGGGGCCTGAACATGCATTAGTTTGGGGGTCCTTGGCATGAAACTATTTGAGAACAACTGGCCTGCCCTATACTTTGGCTGTACGTCTTCCCACAGTAAAATTTGTGTTAATTTACTGTGAGATAGAAAATGAGCACTGTGCTATGTACTGTGCCACCATGTTAGCAGCGCAACAGTAACGATAGAAGCTTCCGCTAACAATTCTGCAGTGACTGTCTGTGACTCTCCTCTTGGTTCCGTTTTAGAGAACATCTTGTCGTTTGAGTGGCAGGCTTGTTAGAAAGCGTCTTTTGGGTTGTCAGCAGTGAGTTAAGGCAAATCAATTGGAGAAACGTGTGTGTGTGTGTGTGTGTGTGTGTGTGTGTGTGTGTGTGTGTGTGTGTGTGTGTGTGTGTGTGTGTGTGTCCTTGCTTGCTGTTAGATGGCATGGCACCATCCCATGAAATTGTGCAAAGTAATTAACAAAGGAGCCCAAGCCAAAATACACAGTAAAATCCTTACTTTAACTCTGACGGACTCAAAAGTGTCCATGATCCTTATTGTTATTATTATTAGTGCTAAGTTTACACTGAGGATTTAGCTGTGTAACTATAGTTGCACCATTGCCGAACTGCACAGTTCCTAGGAGCAAGAGAGCACATTTGGAACGTTTTGATCAGTTCTAAAACATTTCTTTATATAATATTGTCTTGAAACATTGTATCTCCATTGAAAGATTGTATCTCCATATTTCAACTTTGTATGTTTTCTTCTTGTAAATGAATGCCCTACTTCATCATGTGTGTGAGTGTAGGTTGGCTATTTTCACTATTTTAAAATGTAAAATAATAATCATTGCACATCATCATGACGTAAAATAGACACTGCCTATTTGCTCAGACACTATGACAGAAAATTCTCCATTCATTATCATCAATGGGAATGTAATGTTTGTGTAGGACAACGTTTGTGAACATACACTAAAAGCTCGATATAGGAGGGGCTAGCGGCCCTCAAATTTCAAAACCTTGTATGTACGCCTGACAGCGATGATATAAATGCACCATTTACCAAATACAGTATTTTGTGATTGTGAAAGGCCCATTCTCATCATCTAGTAATTGCTCCATTTGTGAATGGACACGTACAAGGTGTACAATATATTACTTATTGTACAATATCCAGTAGGGATGCACCGAAAGGGACATTCTTGGCCGAAACCGAATACCGAATATAGGAAATAGTTGGCCGAAAACCGAATACCGAATATCCAAATATTTTTCTACCTGATTTATGGCAAAACTTAACTTAAATAACAATCACTATTCTATTATGGGTCCATAAAACATTTATTCAGCTCTTTTGAATGCATTAATTGCATACACTATTCGGCGATATATTTTCTGCCTATTTGGGCCGAAACCGAAAAGGCAGAATATTCGGTATCACTATTGCTTCGATCAGTGAACCTCCTGTCATGTCAGTCAATCTTGTTACTACAGACTACAGTAGGTCTTGTTACTACAGACTACAGTAGGTCTTGTTACTACAGACTACAGTAGGTCTTGTTACTACAGACTACAGTAGGTCTTTTAACTACAGACTACAGTAGGTCTTGTTACTACAGACTACAGTAGGTCTTGTTACTACAGACTACAGTAGGTCTTTTAACTACAGACTACAGTAGGTCTTGTTACTACAGACTACAGTAGGTCTTGTTACTACAGACTACAGTAGGTCTTGTTACTACAGACTACAGTAGGTCTTGTTACTACAGTAGGTCTTGTTACTACAGACTACAGTAGGTCTGGTTACTACAGACTACAGTAGGTCTTGTTACTACAGACTACAGTAGGTCTTTTAACTACAGACTACAGTAGGTCTTGTTACTACAGACTACAGTAGGTCTTGTTACTACAGACTACAGTAGGTCTGTTACTACAGACTACAGTAGGTCTTTTAACTACAGACTACAGTAGGTCTTGTTACTACAGACTACAGTAGGTCTTGTTACTACAGACTACAGTAGGTCTTGTTACTACAGACTACAGTAGGTCTTGTTACTACAGACTACAGTAGGTCTTGTTACTACAGACTACAGTAGGTCTTGTTACTACAGACTGCAGTAGGTCTTGTTACTACAGACCACAGTAGGTCTTTTAACTACAGACTACAGTAGGTCTTGTTACTACAGACTACAGTAGGTCTTTTAACTACAGACTACAGTAGGTCTTGTTACTACAGACTACAGTAGGTCTTGTTACTACAGACTACAGTAGGTCTTGTTACTACAGACTACAGTAGGTCTTGTTACTACAGACTACAGTAGGTCTTGTTACTACAGACTACAGTAGGTCTTTTAACTACAGACTACAGTAGGTCTTGTTACTACAGACTACAGTAGGTCTTTTAACTACAGACTACAGTAGGTCTTGTTACTACAGACTGCAGTAGGTCTTGTTACTACAGACTACAGTAGGTCTTGTTACTACAGACTACAGTAGGTCTTGTTACTACAGACTACAGTAGGTCTTGTTACTACAGACTACAGTAGGTCTCAGTCTAGTTTGAGTCCGGTCAATCATCTAGTCATTTCAGTAACCATGACATACCCGTAGCTAGACCTTAATTGATCCAAGGGAAATTCAGTTGTCATGGCAATACCACACGAAGTATGATATATGGTACAGATACAGAAAAGGCGATACAACTGATATTTTTTTTAAATCACACTCGTGTGAAGTGAGGGGCGCTCTCATCATCATACATCACATTCCGTGCGCAGCCAATCAAATCATCATTTAAGTCATTCCGACCAATCACTTTTGGCGTCTTCACTTTTTTTTTCACCTCAGCCAATCAAATCATCGCTATGGGGTGATCAGACAATCACAAGCCAATGTCTGTGGCCACACAAACCCGGAAAGTTGGGCATAGGACAGGCTGGCACCCCTCAAAAATATATCTATATATCTAAAAAAGTACATTTAGGGTCTTGCTTGGCCCGCTGCACTTGGACTGCCTGGGATAGGCCAACTTAAATGCTTCACCAAAGCTCTATAAAATTGAGGGGCTAACGCCCCTCAAAGATAACGTTTATTTGCACTATTATAAGCTGTTAAAAGCTTTCTAGAAGGCACTCGTTTTCTCAACATAGTCATACATACCCTCCCTAAGAAAAAACATAACCCATTTTAAAGAGTCCCAGAGGACACATCATGCAATCACTCAGGTGGTCACATTGAGAATCCCCCCACCAGGGAGCAGCCGAGCATAAGATTTCCATCCTGTGTTACAGAACAGAACTCAGTCAGTCTTGGCCCACCTGAGGCGGCACTAGGTCCATACCACACGTCATGGGCTCACTGACGTTCACACAGGCTTGAATCCAAGGAATGAGCTCTCTGACATATGTCCCGCTCCACTATAGCCTCTATCTATCTATCTAATCAACAAGAAAGTGCAGCGCCTTGAGCTGGTGCTGGAGGGGTGTGGGTCAGTGTCTGTGTGATGCTGTTGTATGTTTGTACTTTTGACACTGAGCATACAAAAATATTGTGGTGCCAATAGAGCACTCAAGCACTTTGAAATTAAAGCTGAGATCAGGGCACTGCAAGCTACAAAGGCTCACTGAAAAATGACTCACACACGCAAACAGCCACACACACACACAATGCATAAATTAAACTGTAAGAGGCTTCTAGCCAGGAGCCCATATGTCTTTCTGGGCTAAAGTAGGGAACAACATGGCATGCTCTTTCAGCACTAACACTCTGCCTGGTAGAACGTGGAACAGTCAGTGTGATATTACTGCACCTATAGAAATAGCCCTGATGGTGATGCTGGAGAAGACGTTATGTAATGAACTCAGTCCTCGTCCTCCATGTGTGTAGGCCTGGCCTACAGTAGACTGAATTCTTGGCATAACCCTAACCGGATTGAAAATGCCAGAATCGATAAATAGGCTACATCTTTAGGCTACGTCTAAATATTAGGCTATACTCCTCTTAGCCCTGAAACATGACTGTCGAGCGTCATGTGAACCATAGACTCATGATCTAGCAGTCCTGGCCCCAACTATAACCATACAACTCTGACACGACTTAACGCGCAGCTCCATCATCATGGCTCTTGTATGTCGTAGGCCTATGAGGTAGATAGATACAGATTCAGTCGTAGCACTCCTTTGATTGAGCAATTTGTAGAGTAAGTAGTAAAGTAAAATTAAAACGGCAACTGCAATTAATGAATACAATGTTTTAATGGCCAATCTGTAAGGATGACTGCCAGTGTGTTTAACGCTGTTTTTACCAGGCAAGCCGCGGGCATAATAACAGTATGTCATCATGTTTCTTATATTATGCACAACGAAAACACAACGACACAAAACAACGCAATAGCATTACATTAATTTACAGCATGTCTTCAAAGCCCAAAGTAAAGCTGTGTTTACCTGCTGTCTGGATCCCAACATGTCATTCACAGTGAGTGACAGTTAAACCGACGCAAAAGTGGCGTGGGCTTCTCGAGACTCGCAGTGAAATTCCTCTTTCGGGAAGCCGGCTTTTTCCAAAACATCAGCGTTCATCTTCTCAAGAAACAAAGCAATTGGGCAGAGGCGTTAAAATGTAATTCCTCTTGCATTATTATTATTTTTCTCCGCGTTCTCCTTCCAGATTTCTCTAACAAATCTCCCAGGAAGAACGCAGGAACACCAGTGACACACCGCTGCGCTGCAGGAGTCCAGACGTCAATCACGCAGGTAACCTAGGTAACTCAATGAGCCCTCCCTCTAGCCAACGCTGATTGGTAGATAGGTAGGCAGGGTGCCACAAGTCAGAAGTCGTCAAAGAAATGCAGATGGTAAAGGCAGCATCCCAGGAATGATGCTCAATGCACAATAAACTGGCGCGGAATGTATGTCTATCTGTGTGTGTGTGTGTGTGTGTGTGTGTGTGTGTGTGTGTGTGTGTGTGTGTGTGTGTGTGTGTGTGTGTGTGTGTGTGTGTGTGTGTGTGTGTGTGTGTGTGTGTGTGTGCGTGCGTGCGTGCGTGTCTCTCTCTCTCTCTCTCTCTCTCTCTCTCTTTCTCTCTCTCTCTCTCCCTCTCTCTCTCTGCAACAGTCTCTACTTATCTCTCCCCCGCTGTCTCTCACTCCCTCTCTCTGCCTATCTCTGACTCCATAGCCTGCTGCTTTACAGTTGCTTAGCAACAGACTGTGTGTGTGTGTGTGTGTGTGTGTGTGTGTGTGTGTGTGTGTGTGTGTGTGTGTGTGTGTGTGTGTGTGTGTGTGTGTGTGTGTGTGTGTGTGTGTGTGTGTGTGTGTGTGTTGCAGAGGGACAAAAGTGTGAGGAGTTCAAGTCCTCAACTCTCGCAGTGTGGAGGATTGCATGTTGGAGATCTGGCCAAATCAATTATGGGGCAATGATGCACAGCTTTAATTCATTAACTATGGATGCACCATTTATGCATGCAACATCTGTTGTTAAAAATCACACCAGTGTGAAGTGAGGGGCGCTTTCATCATCGTACATCATCATTAATGTTTGTGTTTACGCAAACACTCAAAGCTGGCCATTCACTGTCAATGGCATTCAATGTGTGTGTTGTGACAAACGCTCAAAGCTGGCCATTCATTATCAATGGCATTCAATGTTTGTGTTATGACAATGTTTGTTTTAAACTTTACACAAACCCTCAAAGCTTGACACACAGCTGGCTAGTGCCCCTCAAAAAGACCATTTTCATATGTCCAAAGCAGTGTCGTTTAGCCACGCCCTTCATGGTCCCACTTGGAGGAGGCTGGCCTCTGAAGGTGGTTTGTACAGGGGACAGGTGGTGATTATGTATTAGTCTGCTCAGACTCGCCACACACGCATACAGCGCTGTCAGGCCCCACTTCTTCATAGATGACTTAAAGCAAAGGACCCTAGTACGCAGGCAGTTCAGCAGACTCCATTGCCGGCGTGGTACAGTAGATCTTCTCTCGGGTCACTGATGTATAGCGTTGGATATCACTCCTGCTTCCAGGATGCCACCAGGCCCAGCCGTGCGCTTGTAGACTAGTCCTCAGAGGCTCAGAGGCAGAACAACGCTCCACAGCTCGTACCAGAGAGACATCTGATGAGTGAGACCCTTGATGTCACCTTGGCTCTCACGTCTTCTAGGTGCTGATTGCAGGACAGCGTCCAATCGAGGTCTGCGGTGCCCGACAGGGTCATTATGCGGCTGTCAGGTCCATGCGGGTGGCTGCATTCTCCATCCTGGCCCGGGATATATATCATAGCTCTCATTGTAGCCCGGTTGCATGTTCTTCTTTGCTTCCCCTAACTCCTTGCCTCAAAATTATTCAAATTCCCCCCCACCCACACACTCCAAAAACATATAGTCTTGGGGCGCCAATGGCCTAGTGGTTAACCACTTAAACCCTTTAGCTGAAAATAGCAAATCAACAAGCTTACACTTTGCCATCGGCTATTTATCAGCTAAACCTTTTCGGCGTGTCACTCCCCATCTCTCTCCCTGTTTCCTGTCACTCTTCCACTGTACTATCCAATAAAGGCAGAAAAGATCCCCAAAAAACAAATGGAAGGTCATATCCTCAGTTATTGAAATCATGTAGCTGTAGCCTATCTCTACAGTGAAACATTAACTTGATTATACTATTAATATACTGTTGTTGTATGATAATAGAGCGGGGGTTAGGGCCCGGAATGATGTCACTAAAGTGGTATATTTCGATTGGGCCTCTTGACTCAAAGGCTTTCAGCTTTCAGGAAGAAATCAATTATGGTTTCTCTAAATATTATTTTAGTCAGGTAACTGTAATATCAAAAGCATGATGGTTCATGTTATGTGCATATATGTAGATATATTTGACTTTTGACTGGTCCATGCTGTGTGTATGTATATTTAGATATGTTTGACTTTTGACTGGTTCATAGCAGTAGGCCTAGATACTTTAGAATTTAGATATCTTCGACTTTAACCTCTCCTTGCCATGTTTTGCTTTATACTCTTTATACTTTATTTTCTCCCTTCTATTCTCTCTGAAAACAAAACAAGAAACAACAGAGCTTGCACAAAAATGAATTCCAGCCAGCCACTTCTTTACACATGTGAATAAAGTTAATCTGTTTCTGAATATTTTCTATTCATCACTGAAATGACATATCAGTGATTGAGTGGTTTTAGTGTTGAACCCTGCCAATAAATATATGAAGCTAGCCCAGACCAACATTCAGTGAAAAACTCAAGTATAGAATTGTTGGACTACCGGTAATTTGGCAACAACAAAAAGAAAATCATTTATCTTGGTACAGCACTCAATGTATACTTGAATCATTTAGAAAACAGTGTAGTGTATTATAATTTATGTAAGAAAAAAGGTAAAGGTTAAAAAAAGAGCCCATCTTTAATGTGTACAGGTTCACTGTGACAGTACTCCCCCACACCCTCACAACAAAGTCATTGACATAGTGACAGTTGCTACCAAACATTAGTAGCAAGCAACTCCATTCATCATGTATCTATAGTGGTTACAACAGAAGTCAAACACGGAGACATGCATAATAGCCATGGCAGACATGTAATCATCTGAGCCGACTAGTCTGCAATAATATAACAAGCTTTTTGGTTTTCCTTGGATCATTAAGTGAAAAACATTTCACTGGATCCCATCCGATTGTTGGACTTCTGTGAAGAATGCTGACCTGAACAGGTTTGATCCTTATTGGAAGGCTAGTGGGCAATTGTTGTGTTAGCTAGGTCTGGGCAATCTCCATATTATATGAATATTGTGATATGACACTAGATAATACCTATGAATACATAGGATCACAATGGAAACAAGTCCCCAGGACTTTTTTGTGTATATCCAATCAATCAATCAATCAATCAATCAATCAACCAACCAGCCAATCTCGTCTGGGATTTTGCCTGTAATAGTGTGATATGGCAACAAAAAAATCAATTATCAGCTATTTTTGTCCACAGTATTGATGAAGAAAAATAAAAGACCACTTATAAGCTGCACTACAATACATAACTTGTAAACGGTTTAAATAAAATAGTATTCATTCAAATAAGGATTGCAGCTTAAATGTTCCTGTGATCAACCGTTGTCTCTCTACTGACTCTGAATCCCAGATGGAGAAGATGATGGAGTCACTGGGGCAGTTCAGGTGTGTAAACTGTTACATGGTGTTTCGCTCCGGCGGGCTGCTAGACAAACACAAAGCATTGTTCTGCATTGGAAGTGACATCGGGGACCCCGTGGCCCTGAGGCAGAGACCCGAACACCTCACCAGAGACCGTGAGAGAGGTTTACAGCCTAAACAAGCACGAACCCCTGATCTTGTGAAGGTAAAAGCAAGCCAAACTACCCAACCAGTAAAATAACATATACCCTATATATACTCTACTGGAGCAAGGGTATGAAACCACACTAAACTAGAATGAATTTGCATTCACATTGTTCAAAATGTTTGTTCAATTTGGTAGAGTAGATTGGATTATCGGTTGGATAATCTCTTTTATACAGACAGAGTTGAAAAATGTGTACTATATACGATGCGCGCGCGCGCGCTCGCGCGTGTGTGTGTGTGTGTGTGTGTGTGTGTGTGTGTGCACATGCACCTGATAGATGAGAGGAGGGCAGAGACGACAACAGAGGAACATAAGATGGAGTGATACTGATGTGTGTCAACCAGAGAACCTGTGCCTGCAGACCCTCACTGGAGAGGTATACCCTCTGATAACTTCATCTGTCCCGATGACAACAGCCCAAGACATAAAGATTGCAACGTCTTTTATATCAACTTTGATGCACTGTAACATTCTCAGTGTTCATTTATCCCTTTGAGTTATAAATGGATAAAGTAACTCTGAGGATTATTTTTACTGTGTATTCCTTCACGGTTTATGTAGATTCAAAACAAATCAAAAATACTAAACACAAAGAACTCATCAGGGCTAAAGAGCTCTGTATAATCCTTAAAAGATCCCTTTTGTTTTCTCCTCACTAATTAGGCATTTCAAACATCAATGTCATGGCTTAAGTTGAAAAGTGTATTTTTGTGCATTGCAGTGTCAGTCTTACACATTAGAGTTGAATGAAAAGGATGTTATAAGCACCACTAAAACAGTATGATGTTTTGCTTCACCAAGCATGGTCATAACAGATGCAGTGATTATTGACTATATATGGCTGGACACTATGAACTAAATCATTTATCACAACAAATACCTTGCTATCAATATTGTGACGATAATATTGTGATGATAATGTCCATTTCTATGTCAAAGGACAACTTTATTTTTTTTCAACCAAGGTTCATGTTTTAGGTTGTTATTAGAGAAAGTAAAAGATGAGTGTAATTTTATTTTCATTTGCTGCTTTCTTTTGTTTTAGGGATTTTAGCTGTTTTTTACAGGGGGGGCATTCGAGCATGGGGCTAAATATGTATTTTATTTTACAAAATATTATGGTGATTTATTTTTATTATTTACCTTAGTCCTAATAGACCCCACGGAATTACATCTGGCCACAGAAGATCACAGGATCTACTGAATGTGAAGGAGGCCACACTGTGTGTCATAGGCTCAATATGCAGTTTGACACATTCAGTAGATCTCGTGATCTTTTGTGGCCAGATGTAATTTCTTGGGGTCTAGTAGGACTATAGTAAATAATAAAAAAAAGAAAATCCCTAAAACGAAAGAAAGCAGCAAATGAAAAACACTCATCACTCATCTTTTACTTTCTCTAATAAGAACCTAAAACATGAACCTTAGTTGAAAAAAAACTAAAGTTGTCCTTTTAATTTTTTAATTTTTTATATATATATTTTTTTGCGGCTTACGCCTTTTATTGGTTTTTTGAAGGGACAGACAGTAGGCTGACAGGAAACGGTAGAGAGATGGGGGATGACATGCAGTAAAGGCCGTGTCGGGCTCGGGAGTCGAACCTGCGGCACACTGCCAGTTGGGTGACCAGACGGTTACGCCACCGCCTGGGCAGTTGTCCTTTAAATAGCGGAAATAGGTCTACAGTACAAGGTCATAACTGTGAGCTTGTAGCCATGATGTAACAGTTGTGAGCTTGTACATTGAGTTTTTTTTATTAGTTTTTGAACATGTGATTGAAACCAGGAAAAGGAAATACATTCAAAATCCTTTAGGGCCTAATAGGGCGAGGTCGCACTGAAACAACAGGTCTGGGAATTGACGTTTTCGGGCCGGGTAGGGGGTAAAATGTGTGCTAATTAGTAAGGCCAGACGGGACTTTGTGCCAGCCCAGTTAGGGCCAGGACTTAATTTTTGGGCCTGTTAAGAAGTCCAGTTTTCGCTGGGTGCCGGGCGCGGCTGTGCTAATAACTTTGGGGCAGGCCCGTCTAGAGTTTGAATGGACAGGTATCAGTCAAAAGGGAGACATCGAAGAGGAAGGACAGGTGGGGAAGGATCAACATATAATATATGGAGATCTAAGGGTTTGAGGTCAGACGTAGAGTTGCTGGCCGGCTCTATACTGTATATGCAGATCTAGGTGATGATCCAGTCTTCTCCATGTACACTACAGTATGGCTATCCAGGGCAGGGTTTGATGAGGTCAGTGTCGTGATCTTCATATAATGTATGGAGACGGACATATATGGAGCGTGTCACGAGGCGTGACGGACTGACGGCCATATATGGAGCATGTCATGTGGCATGACGGACGGACGGACTGACTGACAGACAGGTTTTCATAATCAATATATTGCCCATCTATTGTCAGAAAACATGTGCAGCAATAGGAAGTAGAAATGTTACAAAGCATTTCTCTATGGCTGCAGTTTCACAAGTTGAGGATGTCCATTGAAGAGACTCTGCCAAAGCCATCCAAGGGGAGCACAGATACAGAGGTGAGCCCTTGATCTGCTCTCTTCACATACTGTACATGTACGTATAATCTGTTCATTTTACATCATCACACCAGCTGAAACATTAGACACTTGAATATGTTACAAAAGTCTGCAACACACTGTTGCACCCCTCCATATGGGTTTATATAAAGAATGTAAAGAATGCACATAGACTGCTAGAATTTATTTCTACATAATGTAACATAAGTGACCCAGGTCTTTGGGCATCAGGTGGGTCACGGCGAAAGAATGAAGGAGATGAGAGAGATGGCGTCGCTTCATGAGCGTCAACTAGCTGAAATACAGGCACACAACCAGCACCTGGAGCTACAGAGAGATGGTAAGAGAGTAGACCGCCCTGTCTGGCCCTTCTTAAATCTCAACACATCACTCTCATCTCATCCAGGAAATGTTTGTGATTTGGAACTCTCAGGATTCCCTTTTACGCTGTATTAGCTCCGTTTGGAACCTCTACACTGCTACGCTTTAGCTCCGAGTAGCAGCGTAGAAATAGAGAGTGTGTGTGTGTGTGTGACTGTGTGTGCGTGTGTGTGTGCGTGCGTATCTGCACATCTCTCTTGTGAGCCTTGGTATGAGTCAACTCTTCCTGCGTGTGTGTGGACACTGGACAGGTGTGTCTTTGTGTGATTGTGCATCAATGTGTGTCTACATACCTGCCTGTATGTGCAAATTGGTAATCATTAATCTTATGATTTGTAGGCTACTGTGGCTATTCCAACATAACAGTACCAATGTGTTCTTGTAGATGTTCGTAAAAGTTAGAAAAATCTGAAATGTAATATCTTTAAACGTGTGTGTGTGTGTGTGTGTGTGTGTGTGTGTGTGTGTGTGTGTGTGTGTCAGAGCTGGCCCGTCGGCTGGATGCCCTGGCGGGTCAGAACAGTACCAGTCACCTGGAGACTCTACTCCTGGAACTGAAAGATCAAGAGGAGAGGAACGAGGAGACACTGCAACAACTCACTGAACATGTCAACGCACTGCAGTATGTGTATTTGTGGCTAGAATGTGTGTGTGTGTGTGTGTGTGTGTGTGTGTGTGTGTGTGTGTGTGTGTGTGTGTGTGTGTGTGTGTGTGTGTGTGTGTGTGTGTGTGTGTGTGTGTGTGTGTGTGTGTGTGTGTGTTTGTGTGCTGCGATAGAGAACATGAAGTATAATAAGTACTGACAATTCTGGTCTTAGCATGTGATCTTTGGTCTTCTGCATGCCATCTTTTCTTTTAGGGTCAAATCAGCCTCTGTGCCCGCTGACCAGCCTGAACCGAGGATGCATCCTGTGATGTTTGACCTCATAGCCTCTGTGGATGGTCCCCTCTCTAACCAGATAAGGCAATGGTCCTGATTCATCTAGATTCTAGAGAGCCATTAGCCTTTCATTTTGATGCCCTGGCTTTTCGTTACCTTTGTCTGGGTTTCAAAAAATGTCACAGGTGTCACTGTAAATAAGAATTCTGCCTCACTGATCTCCATAGCTAAATGAGTAATTAAAGTAAACTCTCTCCTCTGTCCAGAGCCCTGCGGCTGGCCTACATGCAGTCCGGTGGGTCAGATCCAGCCGTTCTGGCCCAGATGCATGACCTACAGGCCGAGGCCCAAACCCTGGAACAGACCCCCCCAGGGCCCGGAGCCAAGGCCAGGAGGAATAGTAAGAACCATAAAGAACAATGGTCTAATCTACTGTTACATGCAGTGGGCTTTATGAAATGTGTGTCCTACACTGAGTCCAGTTCTGTAAGATGCAGCAGCAGCAGCAATAAGTGGATGCCGGGTTAAATGTATTTAATAATTGAACAGCGTCCTGCATCATTTTGACTGTCAGGATTCAGAGCGTCTTTCACCAACCTTTGAAAAATGATAGAATATTCATCACTCCATTCCACACACGGGTGCCCTCAAATGACGTGCACGGGTGTGCTAGAAACAGAAAATAATTCTGATCAATACGTGACAATCTGTTTGAAAGCTACAGGCTCTGGTGTAGAGCGAGCGCTGCACACAGTTGTCCATAGGAATGCATTATGGTGATATGAAGTTTGAAAACCACTGATCTAAGACAGTGAAAATTCAGAAGATTGCAGGTCAATTTTCTCAACCCCTTGGGCTCCATTTTCGTCACCGCTAAACCCCTTATCCCTAAACTTCTTTCAATAGTTCAACTAGCCAATCTACATTGACACATTGTGAGCTTGTAGACTGGCTATTTTAACTACCGGTATTCAAAAATGTTTTGCAAAAATAGTAAATAAAAAAGAAAATAATTAGGGATAAGGGGTTTAGCGGAAAATGGAGCCCATAATCTCTCCCTCTCTCTGTCCAGAGGTAAAGCCTCCTCAGTGCAGTCAAAGCTGGGATTTGCTGGCTATGGAGCAGGACAACCACAGACTTGAGGAGGAGATTCTCCGGTTACAGTTGGCCAGAGAGAGACACCATGGCCATGAAGGTAGGATGGATGATACCCGTACACTTCACAGAGGAACGAAGAGGAAAAGCTCCTCTTTTGATGCATGGAGTTCACTGAGAATACAGAATCTACTAGTATCCCAACGTATGACATGTCACCGCTCACAGAGGGTGCTTGTTAACGTGGTGCGTGCAGGGGTTTAGGATTCTGATTTATTTGGTGACAACACACAAAAGCGCACAAGAGCACCTTCCAACACATACAGTCAATGAATCACCGTGGATGAAACCACAATAAAGCCTGAGGGCCATTGCGGTCCTCTTCAACGAAAAAACATTAAACAACATGACGAATTAAATCACAACAACAATACATAACTATACATAACAAATCATCTAATAAATGTGCAATCAATGCAACTGATGCAACAGACAAGTCGGAACCATCATGATTCTGTAAAACATTATTTTTAGTAGGCCTACTGGAATCTAGATAAATCTGAAGGTTACCATGTAGTTCATTGGATATCATCCAATCCTTGCTCATCGACCACTGTGTCCGCCAGCCGCTTATATGCTTCTCAACGATTCTAATCTGCCCACGTCAGTCTTCTATTCCATTGTGTTTAAGGCATGAATCATTGACCTTAATGTCTATTAATGTGCTATCTAGCAGCAGCGGGCACAGAGCTCCAGCTGATGCAGAGGGAGAACCTCTTCCAGATAGCCTCCGTACAGGCAGAGATTGAGAACCTGCGGCGGGAGATGGAGAGAGCTGGAGAGGCTCCATGGCACCGCAGACAGCCCCCTCCACCCCCACCTCCTCCGCTCCCATTCCCTCTGGCCCTGCTGCAGGTGCAGTACACTGTTTTCCCATTACCACTATACATTTAAAAATCGTCTGTGTTATGCAGTTTTAGTTAAGACGCATTTACGCTTTGTCATAAGCTTGCTGAAAATCACAAACTCAAGCTTTGCACCATGTTGTTACTTGTTAGCTTGGAAATGTGTTGTTTCCCCCCCCCCCCCTGCGATATGATGCGGGACTACGGTCTAGCGGCTAGCAAATACCAACTCAGGCCTCCTGAATCGCTGCCCTCCACACACTCCTATCTAGCATCGGGGTCTTGAGCTTTACAGACTGGTACAACATCTGCAGCATCCTGCAGAGTCCTAATGGCATCAACTTTCTAACAGGCATATGAGTGAAAGCAAAAGGTTTCCGATTTATTACTCACAAATCATAGTATTGTGTTGATTTGGGAATCCCTCTCCATTCCACAGCCCCAGGCCAGGCTCCCTTCCTCTCCCCTGGGAAGACATGTGATGGGCTCTCTGGACTCTCTGGGGCCAGCTCCCTATGATCCTACGTCAGTCTAAACCTTCACAGATCCAAATCCTAATTATATTTATTTCACATCCAACTCAAATCAAGTAGGACAAGATAAACTAGAGTTTATTTAAACATCATGCCAATCATATCTGTTGTTGCAAATTATTTATTTTGAATGTCTTGCCATTCTAGAAGTGAAAATAAACCTGGATATCATATTTGGTTTGGTCTATTGTATTCTAGTATTCTATTTAGAAAACATTCCCCTGGTTTTGCAGGGCTGGTTTTATGATTTTCTATGACCTTGTGCTGGGAGTTGATGCTACTCTGAGCACGCTGCGTCTAGTAGTAGCTCTGTACTTGGGGGGCCAGGAGGTTGGACGACCGACTCCAACGCCCACTGTCCAGTGCCAGCCAGGAAGAGTACTGCCCTACTACACCCACAGACTATCCCATAGAAACTATGCCCATCTTTCAGCCAAGCAGCCAGTTCCCAGGTATGCGTCACCAAGAGGTATAGCTCGTAATAATGTGTGTTGAGCATTTTGTGGCTAGAATTCAACATTAGAATAGATGAAATACTGTATACTCTCATTCTTCAATATTATATCATTTCTCATTATTTTACAAAATTCATAGGCCTATAGTACCGGTACGTTTCATCCTAATATTCAGATAGATAAATCATTATACCATATTATGGGTTACCTTCAATTCATGCCCGTTTTTGCTGTTCTCTCTGAAGAATGCAACCATCTCCCTCGCTCTCTCTGGTGGTGGAGTTGCAGGCAGCGGGATGTGTGGATATTTATGGCCAAGGAGTGCAGAGACTGGTTTCCCTGGGCTGGGTCCACCTGTCGCTCTTTGACCAATACAACCAGGTTCACACATTATGTGACATACTGTAGGCCTACACTCTCTCATCCCCACACACACACACACACACACATGACATGTTTTGAAAACCCCTGAACATTACATAATCATAAGGGAAGGTCAGTTTAGGTATTTATCAAAAGTATTTTAGTAAGAGGTTGATGAACTTACATTTTAGCGGTCGGCTAATCGTGTGCATTAGTGAAATAAATATGTAACATGGTGGACCGGCATTTCACCTTTTCAAGCAAGTTGTGGAAAGCTTGCACAAAATAATTTTACCCACTATTTGGTGAACAAATGCGACAATAAACTTGATATTAAGTTGAAGTTGAATTGACTTAAGATTAAAGTCAAATGTATTTGTAAACTACATTTAAAAACAACTCTTGTTGACCAAAGTGCTGTACAGTCCAGGAGGTAGCTAAGTCACAAATAAATAAATCATACACAAACGAGACATACAAGTCGAAGGCACAAATACATAATGTATCATGATAAATAACTATAAATATGATATTTTTGCCACACAGGAATCATTTGATGTGAGAAACAAAAGGAAATTACTTCATGGGCCTTTCCATTACTTCCCTCTAATACCAGGTCCATAGTGGCCACTGGAGGGTGCCAGTGCGCTGCCTGCCTGTGAGACCCTCATTATGCACTAGCCAGCTCAACTGTGTACCACAGGTATAATACTAAAGTACACATATCAATATCATCTAACCTAACCCAAGTATATAACACACAAACAGATGTCAGTCTTTTTCTATGAATGAATTTACAACCAACCTGTATGGTACAGTATGACGTTAATATAGTGCAACTGGTACATCTGCACTGGTTGGAGATGTTCTCCCTTAGATCCTATGCAGGGTAGGTCAATAGTACTGCCTGAACCTCATCAATGGAAGTGGGATTCTGTCTCAAGAGGGAGATAGACATAGACAGACTGCAGTTTTAAGAAGACTTTAATGCAGTGGGTAAAGTGTAGATTAGAATGTCAAGTAATAGGTTATGGGTAGGGCCTAGCGACATGAGGATTGTGATTTAGACATACAAGCATCAGCATGACAGGTGTGTGCATGTGTGTCTTTGAGGTGGGCATCATGGAGTTGTGTATTCGGTTGGTCAATGCTCGAGATGGTGACATGCAGACCCTGGTAAGACCTGACCCCAAGAACACCTGCCACTACATGTACCCCATTATGGTAAGTATGGCAACTTTGTTTCAGATGGCATAAGAGATAGGATAGGTTACATCTAAAAAAAAAAACAATACAACATAAAGTGTGGAAAATATTGTAAATACAAAGTCCATTAAAATAGCACTGACGCAAGTTTTTCTTCAATTTATACTGTCATTACTGAACCAATATATTTTTTCTTAAACCAAATAGCTCACAAGAGATAGGCAAGCGTGTTCATGCAATCGTTTGTCAATACAGGCATCATCCAGTCAAGGAAATCAAGCCCCAAACATTTCAACTCAAACCTTTGAAGAAAATCCCACCGACCAACACTGCAAAGAAGACAAAACCCCTCCTCCCACAGAGAAGTCCAAACACAGCTGAGGAACAGAAGAAAGCCCTTCCAGTAATAAATGTGCATGTTCTTTTCAACAAATCAGAATTGTGCGTCAACTCTAATGAAAACAGGTTTTGTAGAGTAAATGTTGGTTATTTAATTACCAGAATCTGAGTGTTGGTGGAAGGAGGATCAGAACACTCAATACTTTAATAGTATCGTGCAGCAATTTAGGCTAATAGACAATGTAAAAATAGACGTTAGAAGAATTAGGACAAACACGTGACATCTGCCAAAACTCCTTTATTATTAATTTTTACTACAAGTATACAAAACTGGACCGACCAATCTGTGAAAATGGTTCTTATTTACAAAAACAAAGTGTTGAAGGGAGTGGGGGCTGGACAGGCATGCTGTGCTGGCTTGAGGATCAGGAAGACGTGGAGAAGACCATCACGCTGATGACTGTACAGAGGCAGGTGGCTTTGCAGGCTACAGGAGAGAAAAGAAAACACCATGAAACCAAACTATAGACTCCTTGTCCAAGTTAATAGTGTAGACGAATGTACTGGCAAGTGTCAGCGGAATGTTCCATTTGCAACTACGTTGACGTTTACCCGTCAACTGAAGTGCACCATATGTATCCGCTATACATTGAATTTAAAATAGCCGAGTAAAAATGCATCGTTTCTGCCTAGTACGGTTCAGCGCCTCCTGATGGCCATCAAACAGTTTGAGATTCGCAAATGTGCCAACGCCAAAACAACAACTTTTGAAAAGACAAATCCATCACAGGTTGTTTTAAAGCATCCAAAACTCAAAGCGCCATTAGAAGTCAAACTCATTTTATGCTGTGTGCCATCACTTGCCTCCTTTGCCTCTGTCTCCTGGACTCCATTGCCGTTGCTGGCAGTGGAGCTGCTGCCGCCATTAACTGTGGCTTCCTGTTTGAGCTGCTTAGCATCAGCGTCCTTCTCTGGACTCTCCTCCTCTGGTTTCCTCTGTAGATACAAAAACCAGGATAAACATACTGTAGTAGGCTACAAAAATAAACTGTACACACACAACACAAGAAATGCACACAACCGTGATGGAGTCTGTAAAAATCTGTTCTTAACATGAGGGAAGCATATTGGCCAGTTATATATGAACTAGCCTCGATACCCAGGCTTTCATTTCGTCTGC
This sequence comes from Protomyctophum parallelum, assembly GCF_964188405.1. Classification (NCBI taxonomy): domain Eukaryota; kingdom Metazoa; phylum Chordata; class Actinopteri; order Myctophiformes; family Myctophidae; genus Protomyctophum; species Protomyctophum parallelum. The sequence goes on from NC_139701.1 coordinate 34,589,872, forward strand.
GTGAAAGATGAAAGCCTGGAAAAAGCCGTGGGCTGAACCAGTCTAAAAGTGGGAGTCAACCCTTCCGCGTAGGCGTCGCTCTAAATGATGCAACGTAGCGCTGCACTAGGGGGGAGAGGAGGGGCCGGGGGTGACGGACAGATCGATGAGATCCAATCAGGGTGCGCGTTTTTCTGAGCCGCGGCCCTCCCATCTAGGCCAGAAATGTCTCTGCTTAGGTCAGGCTATATATGAACCAACTTTACCTTAAAAACACAAGAATCTGGATCGACATGCTGCAAGTCACGTAAACTTGTGGATGGGCCATTTCCAGCATGTGCTAAAATATGCAACCAAGTACAAATCAGGCCTTGCGGCAGGGTTACTAGATTTAAGGTTGTATAGACGCCCCACCTTTTTTCTGACTAGGTGGGAAATGTCCGAGACTGCTTTAGAAGATGACGAGGCGCCATCAGATGGCTTGACTGGGATCTGAAAGAAAAGACGAGATATCAAGCCAAGCCTCACAGTGTGGTACCGTTTAGTGTTTTTCTGCCGTTTACTGTTTGCACATCGCAATGTTTTGAGTTGTGGACAGGATGCCTACCTGACTGGGTGTTGCAAATGCAGACGACGAAGAACCACCGTTTTCACCCGTGAATGCTGATGAACCACTGGGGAACGCTGATGAAGTAGAAGGACCACCCTGGAGGAGAGAATGGTCTCGTGTCATTTGAAATCAAAATATGCAGCATTTTAAAAAACTGTTGTCCAAGCGCATCTAGACCATAAAGTTGTAGAAAACTCACTAATTTCTTGACGTCGATTAATCAATAAACTATTAACATCCCTACCGCAGACCAAAACTATGCACACCATCGACCCGCAGCCACGAGTCACCTTTCTATTAAACAGTGCAGTTCAAAGGTGAAGTTACATAGATGGGAGGGGGACCGCATGTCATTCAGACGGGGCATTAGTCCGACATGCGCACAAATAATTTCATACCATATTCATTACCCACCAGAGTGAAGCCTACTCACCAGTGTGTGTTGGATGGCCTGAGAGGCTGCGCTGGCGGTTTTCTGGCTCTCCTTGGCATCCTCCACCTTCTCTTTGATGTCGGGCAAGAGCAGCTTCAGTTCTTCCATCTCCTTCATTGCATCAGCCGCACCATCTGTGCCCTCTGCTGCAGTGATCGCCTCCTGCAGCACATCTGCACACAAGAATGCTTTGATCACCCTCTGTATTTATTGAAGGACTTTGTGCAGTCATACTACACATTTCGCTGACAGCACCAATACCATCTGCCAAATTCTCACTGTCACAACATTGAGGTAGTCCGTCAAGAATATTGTGATAATTGGAACAATTTATTATCCAGGAGAGTCTTACTGAGGCGGTTCTCGATGACCTTTATGGAGCTACTGTAGTGCTGGATGGCCTGACTGTACTGGTCCATGTAGCAGAGAGTGGTTGCAACGTGGTAATGGCTCTCAGCCAGCAGACGGCTGTGGGGAGCCAGATGTTTCAGCTGCAGTGCAAGACACTCCTGGAAGTCTTCTAGTGCCTGGGGGTAATTACCTAGAGGACAGAGATGCTGTTAGGTATTTTGTGGAAAAGAGATTTGTCAGATTATGTTTGACGAGTCAGTAATACAATGACCAGCTGTGCTGCAATATAACAGCTGTAATCAAGTGATGCTAGGGACAAGTGTTTTGCAGAATCATATTCAATAGGGCTGACCGATATTTTTCTTAAATCGAAGGGGATTAAGGGGGGGGGGGGGGGGGCAGCCTTAATATTCAAGCAAACTTTGTGGCATGGATAAATTAGCTTGTTCTTCAGGGCTGTCAAATGCCTAGACTAAATCAATTATGAGGAAAAGGCAGAATGAGAGCCCATTAATTGAATCCTACCAGTTTCAGCACCGACTTCCCCAAGCTTTAGCATGGCCTGTGCTGCCATCAGCTGATCATCCTTGTTCTCTTTTCTGTGTAGAAACAAAAAGGACCAGAGGATTCGTTTCAAAACACTGTTGCAAAGCCTTTTAGAAAAGTTAAAACAAGGAAAAGGTGTAAAGACCTGGAGTGATTATACACAGCATAAACATGCTCCATACAAAAGGAAATTAGTTAGGTTTGTTCTACAGTTTTAAATGAGCTGTAATATTGGCACTGTCAAAGCTGAAAAAAAAAAAAAAAAAAAAAGGTGAACTAGGTCTGTGTGCATTTGTATACATGCACAAAATTATCTTTACCTTTTGTAGATTACTTTAGCCACCTCCAGCATCTCCCACGCCAACTGCAAGTTGCCTACCTCATCTTCTTCCTGGAAACAAGAGTTACAATCTTAAAGCTGAAGAAATATAAATGCCGTCAGCTAGTCTAGCCAATATCTACTAGACAAGATGGCTTTGGTCACATTGCTGCAAAAATATGCCAAAGTGGTACCTAGAGACAAACGGTTTTATAACTGTTACTAAGGTAAGACATGATCACATAATTTAACCTAGTAAAAATTCAGCTTTATGATTTTCATTGTGAAGAGAACTCCTGACTCATTGTGGAGACCCGAGTCTGGAGCTACACTAAGAATGCATATTTCACATCGTAGCCAACATGAGACTTGAGGTGCTGCCTACCTTGTCTTCAGCATTTTCTGCATCGTCGTCCGAATCTTCATCATCGTCATCTTCTGAAGAAGCACAGAACAATTAGAAAGAGCAATGCAGTTAATCAGCTGCAGGAGCGAAACTAATATGGCATGCAGTTCACCCAGGTGCAGTTAATCAGTTGTGCAAGCCCTTTATTCCAGATTTGACACCTACATCTGTGCTCTAGTACCAATAATTCCCCAAACTATGCACCAGCTGAACAGTGGAACGCACGCAAAGTTCTACTACCCTCCAAGTCATCCTCAGCAACCTCTCCCTCAGCATCTCCCGGAGCCTCAGCCTTGTCCTGGTCATCAGAACTCTGTACCTTCTCAACATTTACACATTCCTTTCCAGGAGATGTAGCAGGAACAGTCCCAGCGTCAATCACAGTAGGACTGGGAATCTTCTCAGCACCGTTTACTGGCGCCGCTTCAACAGAGCCGGTGGCCGTCCCATTCGTAGCACCCTGTTCCACTCCCGTCACAACATCCACCACAGGAGGACTGGGAATCTTCTCAGCTCCATTTACAAGACCCTCTTCAACAGTGCTGGAGTCGGCCATGGCAGAAACTGCACTCTGATCTGCCCCCGTCACAACCACATGACCCTTCTCTCCTTCCTTCATAGACTTTGCTTCCTGTAGTTCAGTTTCAATTATGGCTGCACCATCTTTAGCCTTCACCTCCGTGGCACTGCCCCCGTCACTTGACTCCACTTTGGTTTCTTCCCCCTCAGTTTCAATTATGGCCGCACCGTCGTCAGCGATGACCTCTGTGGCAGTGCCCACGTCACTTGACTCCACTTTGGTTTCTTCCCCCTCAGTTTCAATTATGGCCGCACCGTCGTCAGCGATGACCTCTGTGGCAGTGCCCACGTCACTTGACTCCACTTTGGTTTCTGCACCCTCAGCCTTTTCCGGTTCAGCCATTGCCTCATAAACCTGCCTGCGTAGCACGTCTCTCTCTTCGTCTGTACCAGAGGACAGCATGTGAGGAAGTTTCTGAGCATCAACTAGGTTATGGTCACCAATAAGGTGAATTCAGGATTGGAAAATTGGATGGAAAGCAAGCTTTAACAATTTACAAGTTAAGCTGTTAAAAAGAAAACCTCATACACAAGTTAGTAATCCAGCAATTTTTAGGGTAATCACAATGGTAATGAAGGAACTTTTCCATTCATTGCAAATCTCACATTTTTCAATAAAGCATACCGACCGTCAAGGTTGTTGGCACTCTCGATGTTGGGGTTCTCAGGTTTATCCCCCTCCCCGTCCGATTCCTCTGGGACTCCCTCCAGAGCATTGCCAAGAACAGTGTTCTCCATCCTGCCAAGACAGTCCTGAAATGTAATCTGGGCTAAATGATAAACTGTTTTGCTTTATTAATACATTATTCTGCCCCCCCCCCCCCCCCCCCATATGCTAGTTACTAGTAGACTCCCATGCTCCCACCAACCGGTCTTCGTAATGATATAACACTGTAGGCATTTGTGCACCATGTAGAATACTAGCCCCTCTCGGAACCCTCCATAATGCTTTTCTGAAATTTGGATGTCGCTTTGCGTAGGGTCCCTGTGCGTTACTGTGTTTTCATATTGAAGTGATAGAACGCGGACATAAATATCGTCGTTAACGTCATGTCTGCGCCGTTTGACGGCTTCTTTTCGTTTGAGTTATTCTGAATCTGTCAACTATAAGTACCTATACATACCACTGCGAATTCTCTTGTGTCGCGGAAGCCGTCAAGTATTTGTTCGACCGATTTGGAAGCTTTGATTCCTCTCTTCCTGCCTTGTTTATTGACATCCAAGTGTACCGCCTCCCGCTGCGGGGTTGGCTTGTGCCGGCTACATTCCTGCCTCTGATCTGCTCTGTCATAGCTATAGCGCCACTAGCTAGCCAGATAGGCGGTACAGTGAGGTGTCAATAAACAAGGAAGGAAAAGAATCAAAGCCCTTGTAGGGCTAGTAGAATACCAACCTTGCGAGCTCCAGCAGGGACTTCCCACACAAGAAGAAGGCCTCTCCACACTCATCTGCAGTGTCACCATACTTTGCAGCCCTGGACAGCATGAGAACAAAGTTCCACAATCAATCTGGCAGTCCATTCACAAAGCCAAGTGTATGTACTATTCAGGACTACTGATGCGAACAAGCAAGTGCAAAATACATTGTTTGCAAGACTGCTGAAAACAGACAGTGAGGTTTAATTACCAACATGACAGTATGGATGCAACACTTAATTATATTTTAGCCCTAGCCCATGTTATTTAATGTAGTACTCACAGCATTCCGCAAGCCTCCTGGAAGACATTGACAGCTGAAACAAAGTCACCCATCACCAGATGTCTGTTGCCCGTGCCAATGAGTTTCTTTGCCTCTTCCATGACATCAGTACTGTAGATTAGAACACATCATGATATAGTTAGATAAACAGTTAAACACTCATACAATAGTCTTAAGGTTCAAGCAATGCTTTGACACAGAATACTGAACGAGAAAGTGGGGGGAGGCAAACCCGCCGCTCACCTGCTGTCCTGCGCAGAAGTGGATGAGCAGGGCTTCTCTTCCATGCTGGAAGAGCAGCACATTGAAAAGAAAGTAACGTTAGTTGTACTGTAATGTGGTGGACGTCCGTTTAAAGCCTTGCACAAATGCTAAAAGACACACAAAAAACTTTACCATGTCCTCCGCATAGTACAAGATTCAAGTCTTGCTTGCGTCAGAGTTGTGTACGTGTTTATATTTCATAACATATCCCAAAACCACTGGAATTGTGGACGAACCAATGCAACTGGAATTCGTTTGTAGGCAGAGTACTAGCTCTGGTCCATAACGGCATTGAGGCTATGGACCAGAGCTTAGGCAGAGTACCGCTTCCTACTCACTGGACTAGTCGAATCACTCGATACATGCACAGCACAGTTGCAAACCAAGGTCGCTAATGTTATGCTAACTAGCGAAAAAAATAGCTGATCTACAAGCTCACCGCGCGTCGCTTGTGCGACGCGCTGTGAGCTTGTAGAGCGGCTATTTTCTACACGCGGCACCGTCGTACGACGAGGCAGGCGTCTAGCCACACGCTAACTAGCCACCGATGCTAACAATACAGCATAGCTGCAGACAGATAGACAGACAGGCAGATAGACAGACAGACAGGCAGCGTTGTTGTTGTTGCAGTTCCAAGTGTTTGTCTTCTCTTACCTTCCCGAGCTGGATGCGGCGGCGGTCTCCTCTGGCATGGTGATCGGTCGCTCAACAGTGTGTAGAGACACAAGGAAACAAACGGGGGAATGTTGTTGTGGTGAATGGGAAAACAGACACAAGCCCCAGTCAGCCGCTATTCCTTTCCTTGCAACCAGCAATGCTTTTCTTCTGAGCTTTGTTGGCGCGCTTAAATAGAGAAAAGGACACTTCCCATTTCCGCCAGATCTCTCGCAACCGCGGGAGAATGGTCATTTAAAGGGGACGTGATATGAGTGTATGCGAAAATAATGTCCTTCATTCTGTCAGTGTGTGCGTCATCTTTGCCGATCAGAGTGATATATAGCCTGCCCTATACCCTGTAATATAATAACGCTTGTTTATGTTAAAGCCGAAATCAACTAAGTTATGAAGCCTTCATGATAAAGTGCAGGTTTAGGTGGTGTTCTGTAAGTAGAATGATGTGAAAGAGCCTCGTTGGCGCAGTTTGGCAGCGCGTCAGTCTCATAATCTGAAGGTCGTGAGTTCGAGCCTCACACGGGGCAGACACAGACTTGCTTTTATTCAGGCGACCGCTTTCAACACGTCATATTGTTTATGTGCTGCCATGTGGACGTGGAGTAGACCGAAATAGTATTTATATGTCCATTATATTATTTATATTATACTGAGTACACTAAAAGGTTAATTAGGAACTGATTGATTGAAAACTTTATTATCAGTTTGCATGGATAGGGTCTGATTGATTGATTGATTGATTGATTGATTGATTGATTGATTGATTGATTGATTGCTTTATTAACAGTTTGCATGGACAAGCACAAGTACAGTACACAAGGTCCGCTAGGATTTATCCAAGAAAGCCTATTGGTTTTACTCAATTCATCAAAACATTTAATGATATACAACGTGAATGTGAAGTCAGTTGCAGTGGCACCAAATGACCACGCGGTGGTGGTCATGCTCCATTATATATTCATGACGTAGTAGCCTACCTTATTCAATATGATTTCAAATCATCATTAGTCAGGACAGTTATATGTTATGTCTTGTGATCATCATACACGAGCATGTTGATTCAAGTGTAGCAATAAAAAAGCGTGTGTGTGTGTGTGTGTGTGTGTGTGTGTGTGTGTGTGTGTGTGTGTGTGTGTGTGTGCGTGTGTGTGTGTATATATGTGCGTGTGTGTGTGTGTGTGTGTGTGTGTGTGTGTGTGTGTGTGTGTGTGTGCGTGTGGTATGTTGTGTGTGTGTGTGTGTGTGTGTGTGTGTGTGTGTGTGTGTGTGTGTGTGTGTGCGCGCGTGTGTGCGTGCGCGCGCGAGTGAGAGAGAGCGGGAGAGAGAGAGAGATGAAACTTCATTTCATAGACTAGCCTGCATAACATGTTGTGTCTGGACTTTGGAGTGCATGTCCAGTCCGGGCGTGCGTTCTTCTGTGAAGCCCTCGTAGCGACCACCAGGCCAGTACAGATGAAGTTTTTTGGACACGTGGATCTGGATGTGTTGACCGTTGACGATACCGCGGACATTTGGAGCCCTTAAGTTATTAACCAGCAGAACTCCTATCCCACCAGCTCGCGTGCATCTCTGAGATGGTGCGATGTTCCCTCCGGCTCTTCAAAGCGTTGACTTGCTGCGGTTGAGTTTTATTGCTGTGCTCTTGATGATGAATGAAGCAGCTGCTGATGTTGATAGTTGTTATGAGGTGAAGATGGCTTACATGATGCGACAAATAGGCACGGCGGAGTTGGTACCTGATCGACCAGGAACAGGTAAACACAATTCTTCTTTTAACCACCAGTCAGTAAAGTTATACATTATTGCTGCAGGTTTATACATTTCGGGAGAGCCCAAGAGTCCATTTCCCATGACTCGACCAATTAAACAATATCCTCATTCCTCACACACGTATTAAACAAATTAAATGTGAATATTAGTTTAAAGTTTATCCGACTGAGCTAAAAACTAATATTAGTCTAATTATGGGCCCCGGGGTTATTAAAATGTTTTTTGTACTCTTGTCACGCCTGGCCTCAAACAGCAACTGGGTCCCAATTGGGGCGAGTATAACCTTTAGAAACATGGGCATGAATTTCAAATTAGGGATAACGGATCATATACAAGTGCCCTGTGGCAGATTAAAAACACCAAATAGTTTTAATTGCCACTGGAATGTCCATGATATTAAATGATAGAGCACTCACTTTGCATACAGTATAGATATAGGTGGTGCTGGTGCAGATGCCAGTTTAGAATCTTCCTAATTAGGATACTCGTGATGACAGTATTGTATCTTCTCACAGAGAAAGCTTTGGTATATTGCTGACATTATTATCCATGATGACCACAACTCATGTAAGTAAAGTAAAAGTATACTGCAATATAGAAAAAGTCTGGTATTCAAAATGTAGGCCTACTTGAGGGGGTAAAAGTACGAAAGTATTGACATAGAAATGTAGGCCCACTTAAAGTATCAAAAGTTAAAAAATAAGTACTCATTATGTAGGATGTCTCATTTCAAGCTTTCAAATGTATAAACATCTTTTGAAAATAGCAGATCTACGAGGTCACAGTATGTTGTAGATCGGCTATTTTCAAATGCCCAAAATGTATATGGGGCTAAAGTGGTTACTGTATGTTTTGTAATAATAATCAAAATCTATAAAGTAACTAGTAACTAAAAGTTTTCAAATAAATGCATAGTGGAGTAAAAGTACAATATTTGCCTCTGAGATGTAAGTAAAAGTACTGGCAATTGGAAATACTTGAGTAAAGTACAAATACCTCAAAATTGTGCTTAAATAAGTACAGTACTTAAGTAAATGTTACTTTACATCACTGCTTGATGGGGCCATTGTAATTTTCACTAACCCTGCACTGAAACGTATCACGGGACGAGCGTAGTGTTTCTTTCTGTTGTTATCGGCATTATAAGGAGCGATGCAACTACTAGGCCCTGGGAATAGATTTATACATGATACAAGATGAAATGAATGGAAGGAAATGTATGTCTGACACCAGCACTGCCAACTTGGCCTCAGTTCCTGAGGAGAATGCCAGCCAGTGTCACTGCAGAAGAATGCATTCCTCAGACATAAATACACCTCCTCAAAAGTATGCTAGTCACCTGGCCTGTAGCCTCGGAAACCCAGACGTTTTTATTTCCAGGGAGAAAACCTGGGGCCTGGGCACCCTATGCCTCAGCCTGGGAACCCTATAGGTTTAAGGGGTTAAGTGTCTTGCAGACTCTTGCTCAGGGACACAAAAGTTGAACTGGCAACCTTCCGATTCCCAGGCGGCCTATCTACCCGCCTAGCTATGGCTTCCCCTAATTAACTCATATTCGTTTAGTACACACACCTCCTCAATATATTGTCATTACTACTTACAGAACATTTGTTTCAACCTGCTTGGAGTTGGAGACAGTTGTGTCAGGAAAATACTCATCGAAAAATAACAGACCAAGCTGTTTTTCAAATAACAAATATGTGTTGTATAGGCCTAAACTATTTGTGTGAACCTCCAAGTAAATAAAAACAAGCTCTTGCTTTTCGTTTTTTCCCTTTGACCGAGGTCCGATATGTGTGTGTGTGCGTGTGTGTGTGTGTGTGTGCGTGCGTGCGTGCGTGTGTATATATATGTATGTGTGTGTGTGTGTGTGTGTGTGTGTGTGTGTGTGTGTGTTTCTGCAGTACAAGGTCTTATTAACCTTGTCTTTTACTGACATTCTTCCGCTCTTGCCCTCTTTGATCTCCTCTCCCTGGTTCTGTTCTTTCAGTGTTTTCTAGCTCTCCGTGCGCGCACGCACGCACGCACGCACGCACGCACGCACGCACGCACGCACGCACGCACACACGCACACACACACACACACACACACACACACACACACACACACACACACACACACACACACACACACACACACACACACACACTTGATCCTAGGGCAGCTGCTGGCCAGCTTGGCTTACATCAGTGCCAGTGTGGTCCTAATATCAGACATCACACACACACACACACACACACACACACACACACACACACACACACACACACACACACACACACACACACACACACACACACATACACATACTGTACACATACACATACATATTACATACAGTACTATACACACACATTCACTGAGTGGTGAAGTATCACCCACTGTGCACGTCATCGGCTCTTGGCCCCGGCTCAATGAATTATCATTTTTGGAAAGTTTCAAAGTCGTTCATGCATTTCATTCATCAATGGTTCAATTGACCACACCTGTGGGATTTGAAACCCAGTCATTTATTCTTATTGAAGTGTTGATGTATGCTAGCATGTTGGACTGTTGCATAACTCAGTGCTTCTCAAAGTGGGGTCCGGGGACCCCCAGGGGCCCTAGGGGGGCAGGCAGTCCCCAGCTAAAGTAGTTGATACAGCATCACATTCCTTTTAACCACTTTATCCATTTATATATTGGCTATTGAAAAATAGTTGATCTACTACAAGCTACATTTTTTAGTCTTCTCTTCTGTGGGTCCCTTGAACAAAACATTTTCAGATGGGGGTCCGCGGCCAAATATATAGTCACTTTTGGGTGCAAAACCTTTTTTCCTTTTTATTAAGTATTAAAAAGCGCTTCTGACTAAACTTCATTGGAACCTCAAACTGTTGGTCAAACCACCTAACTCCAACTCAGTCCAAATCCAAATCAGTCATTCTAATCAATGATGGACATAACAACTATCTCCACATCACTGGTTAAAAACCTGACAAACTTGAGTTCGATTTGGGTGAAGTGATGCTATTATAGGAGTCTATGTATAGGACCGACAATTTCAAAGTAACAATAGAAACTTATTATTATTATGTTGTTTTAAAAACGTTTTTTTCCCCCTGAAAAGTTAATATTTTGGACATGATTTTATTGATTTAGTTGGTGTTATGTTATTTAATTTGATTAATTTCTCCGTTATCTCTCTTTGTCTCAGGCGAGTCTCTCAGAGTGTGCATGCACAGCGGTCCCAGCTGCTGCACCAGTAAGATGGAAGACAGCTATGTTGCTGCCGTTCGCAGTGAGACACAGCAAAAGATGAGATCCTACAGCTTCGAGCTCAAATACTTGATCACTGGACATACCAGGGCGTACCGCGGTAAGACGAGAGAGAGAGAGAGAGAGAGAGAGAAGAGCAGCGGGTCCCAAACCTTTTCAGCTCGAGACCCAAACAAAAACACATTATAGGGCAAGACCACTTGAAGAGAGGATTGGAGGATTGGGTTGTGTATCTTGCCATGATGTAACTCCAAAGGTGGGCAAGAAATCAAAAATAATTTCTCCATTCATTAGAAATATGCAAAATATGCTCCTCATTGACTTGCATTGTTTTTTTTTTAAATAAAAATGTTAACATTCTGTTGATTTTATTAGGAAGAAACCCGGACTGGATCCGCAGATGGATCCAGATATTCAAATAGTAAAATCAACAGGAAGTTGACATTTTTATTTTGGTGATACAATATTGTCCATATTGTCTGTTATTACGTGTGTCAAGTGTTAAGAATAGTGATTTGGGGAGCAGTTTTGCTGTACAATGTAAGTCAATGAGGAGCATATTTTGAATGATCAATGTCTAATCAATGCAATGGAGCAACTATTTTACACTAAACCCAAACCCCTTAAGAATTAATCACTATTAAGCCCTATTTGAATCGTAGTGGAAATAGCCTATCCACAAGCTCACGGTTGACTTGTGAGCTTTTGAACATTTCTGAAACATTTCTGAACATTTTTTGAAAAACCAAAAAGAAACCTTTGTGGAGGGAAAAGGAGGAAATGTACTTACGAGTCACGACCAATGAAAACGGGTCTAGTGACCCAAAATGGTTTGAAACCCTATGTTTGGGAAGCACTGCTTTAGAGGGGCAAAACGTATCAGTATGTCAGTTCTATAGATAGATTAGGATGAATTCCGGTGAAATTCCAGCCCATCTATTTTTGGGCAACGATACAAACGGCTGAATGAGAGTGCAGCGGCTAGCTATACATGTTCTAATTAGTGTGCAGTGTGCACTCAGACATGAGGCTGTGTTCTTTCACAAACAGATTCACTAGCACTGAGAACAGCGTATGTCAGGCAGAAAACTGTTATCGCCATTCTCTTTTTTAAATTAACACAGCCCTACTTGAGCACACTACTACAGCATCACACAAAAGCTTCAAAAGTAGCAGATCCATAAGCTTGTAGATCTGGTACTTCTTTGTGTTTTAATTTGAATCCTGAAAAGTAACAGTTTTGGACATCATTACGAAGTTTCCCCCCGGAAGACAATATGTACACAATGTATATAGGTAGGCCTAGGCTATAATTGGTATACAAAGAAAATGTAATGTCCCACTGAGCAATAGTCGGCTATAAGACGTCCATCTAAAAATGGGTTGTAATTGGTCTAAAATTTTAAGTTCTTTAGCGGTCTAAACTTAGCTTAGACGTTAATTAGCAGTTTTTAGACTGTCTATATAATAGAAGTTGAAACAACATTGTTTCAATGTCTAATCTAAGCTATAGACCGCGAAAAAACTTAAATTTTTAGACCATTTATAACCCATTTTTAGATGGACGTCTAATAGCCTGAAAAATGCTCAGTGAAGTATTGCAAATGTGCAATGTGAACTTTTATATATTTGCAATCCTTTGAAAAGGCTGGATAACTTTCCTATTATTCCTCAGTCTAAACCCCCTTGACCTGTTGGTATATTTTCAAACAAAACTCTTTGTTAAATTGTTACATCTCGACTTGTGCATGCTTTTCAAACAACTAATAATCTACTGCATGGATGGGAGCCAATGTTAATAATTGAGCAATTAAGACAAAAATGTAGGTCAATGTTGGTAGCCGGGGGGCCAAAGGGATAGTGTTTAACCGGTGATGTCATGCCATACTTTTTATTTGTGTTTATTCTATTCATTTGGTCATTAGGGTCCACAGAATGAGAGGCCTGCTCTGCCGGAAACACTGAAAAAATTAAGTTATGGACATTTTTGTATACCTAACCACACCATAGACCAGGGGTTCTCAACCCGTGGGTCGCGACCCCTCGGGGGGTCCCAGAATTATTTTGGGGGGGTCCCCAGATGATTAAAAAAAAGAAGAAAGAAATGCAACTGGAAAATGGAAATTGAGAGTTTACATAGTAGGCTACTAAACTTTCCTTAATTATCTGCATGGTTTTAGTGGATATATATGATATATTTTCTCCATTATTAAGGTTATTGTAGCGTCAATAGAGCTTCGCAGTCCCGCCCCCTTTCATGACGACGCCAGGCCCAGGAAATGATTCCCAATGCATTTTTCCCATAGACATTTCAAAAAGTATTTATTTAAAGACGGTTACGCTGCGGACAAAGCCAACTCCAGTTGTGACAACTAATGACAACAAACACAATATTTTGGACCAAACAAATAATTACAAAGAAGAAAAACAACAAAAAATGTGTTTTTTTCTTCTTTCTAATTATTTGTTCTGCCCAAAAAATTATGTTTGTTGTCATGATTTGTCACAACTCGAGGGACTGCGACGCTCTATTTGTATTTGGAGTGAGGAGGGGGGCCGGGCAGGGGTCGCGAGACATAGGCCAAAGCATTTCCTGGGGTCCCCAGCTAAAAACGTTGAGAACCCCTACCATAGATAGACAACCTATAATGGCAACATTTTACAAATTTCATTATGCTTTAAGTAGCATGTGACATGTCATGATTCTGAATCTATTCCATGCATTAGTTTTACACACGAAAAACACTCCTTTGGCTAAAAACAGCCATAGCCACTTGCCCAAATGTGCCCAAATGTGCTGACCTCATCACATTTGTGCTAACCGCATCACATTTGTGTAGTGTGTAGTGTTTTTCGTGCAAAACTAATGCTTGGAATGGATTCAGAATCATGAAAACCCCTAGTTTGACATGCTACATAAAGCATGATTAAATTTGGAAAATGTTGCATAATTATACGTGTGCACCATATGTCTTTTTTTCCTGCAATGTTTACGGCAGAGCAGGCCTCTTATTCTGTGGACAATAATGACCAAATGAATAGAAAAATAAATCACACCTGTGTGAACTGAGTGGTGCAACTCCCCTCTCTCCCCCCCCCCCCCCTCCTCCTCCTCCTCTCTCTCTCTCTCTCTCTCTCTCTCAACAGTGCAGCACTGTCTCTCTCTCTCTGTTTCTGGCGCCCCTACTGGCCCCTACTGGTACATACTGGTGCTCATTAACGAACACATGGGTGAACAACACATAGGTGAACACGGACATTGCTGGTTGTAGGAGTGGTTGCACCACTCAAAAACACAAATAAAAAGTACGGCATGACATCACCTGTCCTCTCAAATTTTGGGCCTTTGGCTCCCCGGCTATGGCTGATAATGTCAGCGGTAACGACGCTTCAATAGATCAGTCAGGCTGTCTTTGCATCTCTCATCATTAGTATTTTGTTGGTTAATCTTGAAACAGTTGGTTTGTTTGCGCTAGTGTACTCCTGTTCATTTTGTGCGGCGCCACAGTGGCTAGCCAAACAAACAACCAATGTTCGATTGACTCTTTGAGCGAGCGAACTCTCAGTGAGAGAAGCGGAAAACGTTGTTACTACTCTCTACACCCTTTCACTCTCTGTGTGCCTCTCTCTCCGTCTGTGCGGTAATAAGGTTTTGTTCTGGACCAATGAGAGAGTGAGGGCTAGAGAATGTTTACATTCAGTGTGTATCCCGGGCAAAGTGTTGTTGCTATGGGAAACAGCCGGTCTCTAACGGGCTGCTCTGAATAGGAGGAAGAATACTCTGCTTGTCCACTTGTCTCTCAACACTATTCACTAGCATGCCTGTGCGCGTGTGTGCACGTATGTGTGAGTGTGTGTGAGTGTGTGTGTGTGTGTGTGTGTGTGTGTGTGAGAGAGTTTGTGAGTGATGTTGAATATGACTAATGGAGTTGGAACAACTAAGGTTCTGGAGGTTTGGCCAAGCAGAAGACAACCCACCTGCCTGCCATCTCCTCCCTTGCCAACCAATACTCCACCCTTGCCAACCACTCACCCACTTCCAACTAGCCTGGCCACTCCTACGTCGCCCATCACCGTGGGTACTTAAACTCAAGCGTCAAAAATGCCCTTGTGCCAGTTTCTAGTAAACACGCACACCCTAACGCTACACGAGAACAAATCGCGCATTTTTCTCAAGTCATCATAGCCCAGCTAACCAGCAACTATCTCAGCATGTCAGCCCAAGGAGTGCCCGACCTGAACAGGTTGCTATACATCCATGCCGAGGAGGACGAGGACCTGTTCCTCGGTACTCACCAGGACGCCGATCCGAACGCCGTGCCCGACACGCCACCGGACCAGCAGGGCTCCAGGTCAGCAGCCGAAGCACCTCCTCGTTCCGCGGCGTCCGACCTCAACCGGACACCCCGGGAATTTCGTGAGGATTCACGTCCCTCTCCAGCTCTACAGCAGAACCGCCACGTCGCCTCCTCGCGCGGCTCCAACGACTCGGCACCTACGATCATGTCGGACTGGACTGTCGTCGGTCTCCAACGGGCGCTCACCGCTAAAGGCGTCCCCTTCATCCTCCCAGCCCAGGAGAAGCCCAGCAGGCGCCCGCTCGGCCGAGAGGTGGCGTCGTTACGCGGCAGGCAGCTCTGCCACGTCGCGGAAAAAGGAAGGCTGCCACGCAGCGTTCCGCGGCCACCGTGACATTTCAGAGGCAGCCTTTTTCTCCAGACGTCCACCCTCTCCACCCCCCTCTGAAGGAGCTCCAGCCACCTCAGCACTCTCTACTCACCACACGGCTAGTGTTTTCCATCCACCACACACCTCCATATTACAATATCCACCCGGTTCTATCCCCCATGCCCAACCCGTTCCTCCCCCCCATTTCCAGCAGGCCACAGCACCCCACCTCTACCCCCCCACCCCACCTCCTCCCCCTTTCTGTACAATTTCCAAGCTCCATCTCTCCTAGGTTTCCCCCCAGCCGCCCTAGGTTTTCCCCCAGCAGCACCCAGCGCCCCACACAATAACGTGTCTTCTCTCCCCCCCCCACCCAGTGTTCCCCAACCCCCCCCCCCCTCCTTCTCCCTCTTCACAGCCACGCCAGCACCCATCCCGCCATCAGCCATCGCTCTCAACGCCCCCATGGTCCCCTCACATCTCCGTTCACAGATTCTCCAAGGTATGGACATTGACCTTTCCTCCCTCATACGCCCCTCCGCTAGCACAGCCCAACACCGGTCAGTAGACCTCGGAGGAGTCTCCATCACCCTCCGTGACCTCTCCCCATCCACTTCCTCTGTCCTCACACCCACCGAGTTCGTCCTCGCCTTCTCCATCATCCGGGATATTCTATGCACCTCCTTCCCTTCCCGCCGCCAAGAACTGGACGACCACCTGTATTTATGCATGGACCTCTGCACGCGATTCGGAGGCAGCCTGTTCTACGAATACCACCGCCAGTTCTCCGCCAGGGCCGCCTCCAGACTCCAACAATTCAATACCACCACCTACTGGGGCTCCCTCGAGCTAGAACTGTACTGTAGGATCTTCGCCGGGAAGACCTCGGAAGCGTGCAGTCTCTGCAACTGCCCCACCCATCCCACCACTCACTGCACCTTCCGAGCTCCAGAACCCCGCCCCCACGCCGCACATCAAGCCAGCTACATCCCCCCCCCCTCCTGAGCGTCACCACCTCCAGTAAGTTTTTCCCCGCTTCCTCCAAAGCAAAAGACAGGCGTGGCCGCCCGCTCGTCTTCGTCGGCAACAAAATGATCTGTAACAACTACAACGACGGAGGCTGCAAACTGTCAGCGTGCCGCCTGCTCCATATTTGCACCTTCTGCGGCGGCTCCCACTCCCGCCTCAACTGTAGCAGGCAAAACGCACGTCCAGCAGTTGACTGTCCAAACACCTCAGCACCCCCATCATCATCCTGGAACTAGCCCAAGAACTCACCAACCACCCCAACCCCACTTTCATCTGCTTCTTCCTAGACGGCCTCAACTACGGTTTCTCCCTCGGACTAATCACCCTACCCTCCTCCAACCACACCTGCGACAACCTCCTGTCCGCCACCACTGAACCGGGGACCGTTCTTTCCCTCAAGAACGGTTTCATGATCGGCCCCTTCCCCTCCCCCCCTTCCCCACATTCCGCATCAGCCCCATCGGGGTAGCCCGTAAATACTCCGGCAAGAAACGCCTCATCATCGACCTTTCATCACCCCACGGCACCCACATTCCCAGCATCAACAGCCTCATCCCCAGCGACGAATTTTCCCTCCAATACGCCACAGTCGAACACGCCATCAACCTCATCCGGCCGCAACGCCTGGCTGTCTAAAGCTGACATCACTGCCGCCTTCAAGGTCCTGCCACTCCACCCAGATTCCTGGCCTCTGTTCGGCGTCCGCTGGGACAATGCGTTCTATTTCGCCGTCCGCTTGACCTTCGGTTGCAAGAGCAGCCCAAAACTGTTTGACAACCTCTCCGAACTCCTCTGCTGGATACTCACCAATAATTACAAACTCCCATACCTGGTCCACCTCCTCGATGACTTCCTCACAGTCGACCCCCCCTCAGCACCACCAGCAAGAAGCCTCACCACCCTCAAGTCCGTCTTCCACCGCCTTGGAATCCCCCTCGCAGCAGAGAAAACCGAAGGCCCACTCACCACCATAGAATTCCTCTGCATCACCCTCAACTCCGTCACCTTCCAAGCCTCACTCCCCCCTTACAAGCTCAACCGCATCCTACTCCTCATCTCCGAACACCTCGCCGCCCCGCAGTGCACCAAGCAGCAGCTCCTCTCACTCCTCGGCCACTTCAACTACGCCATCCGCATCATCCCCCAAGGCCGCTCTTTCATCTCCCACCTCCTTCTACTGGCATCCACAGTCCCCTCGCTCCACCACCAAGTTCATTTCTCTCCAGAGTGCCTCTCCGAGCTGAGAATGTGGCACCAGCTCCTGACCCACTGGAATGGTATCTCCTTCTTCTACCAAGACTTCGTGACATCACCGGAAGACCTGCAGCTGTTCACCGACGCAGCACCTTCCATCGGCTACGGAGGGTACTTCGGCGGTCGGTGGTTCGCCGCCGAGTGGCCCCAGGCGTTGCTGGCCCAGTCAGCCAGCGACGTCCACTCATCCGCGCTCTACGAACTGTATCCAATAGTCGTGGCGGCTTCCCTCTGGGGGTCAGAGTGGGCCAGCAGGTCAATCCTGATCCACTCCGATAACCTCTCCACCGTGCACATCATCAACAAAGGCAGATCATCTTCACTCCCCATCATGGCCCTCCTCCGCAGACTCACCTGGATAACAGTCACAAAAAATGTCATCCTCCGCGCAGCTCACATCCCCGGTCATAAAAATTCAATTGCTGACTCCCTTTCCCGCTTTTCTTTTCAGAAGTTCAGGAGCTTGGTGCCAGAAGCCGACCCAACACCAACCCCAGTTCCACCCTTTTCGGAGATGACTTTCCCCTGAACCATCCATTCCACCACCTCCTCACCCAATCCCGGCACATGGTCCTGCAAGGCATCGCCCCATCCACCCTCTCCTCCTACTGGACAGCCTGGAGGAACTTCCGGTCCTTCCGGACCTCATCACCCTCTCTTCCTACATCAGCCACCTCCATTCCTCAGCCACCAGGTCAGCAACCATCCGAGTCTACCTGTGCGGCATCAACTTCTTCACCAAACTCATCACCGGCTCCCCCTATCCATCCATCCAACACCCCCAGATCACCCTGCTACTCAAAGGGTTCCAGAGGATCGAGCCAAAACTTCCCCCCCCAACGCCAATCCCTCACAGCCGAAATCCTAACCAGCTGCATCCACGTCCTCCGCACCGGCTACTCAGACCCCCACACCGACGCCACGCTCGAGGCTATGTTCCTTTTAGCTTTTTTTGGGTTTCTGAGAAGCTCCGAGTTCACCTCCTCCAACTCCAGGTTCGACCCGGCTCTCCACCCCAGGCTGGTCGACCTAACCACCCACAGCACTTCCTCCCTCATCTTCACCATCAAGCACAGCAAAACGGACCAGTTCGGTAAAACTACTCCCATCTTCCTCTACAAACTCAACACCTTCCTCAGCCCCTACGAGCCCCTCCTTAACCACACTCTTTCCTGACGCGCCCAGCACGCAACACCATCAGATCCCCTCTTCGTGACAAGCAGAGGTTCAGTCGCCACCCGAACCTGGTTCCACTCCCACCTCCGCCTAGTCCTCACCAAAGCGGGATTCTCCCCAGAGCACTTCTCCGGCCACTCCTTCAGAATCGGAGCAGCATCCACAGCTTCAAGCAAGGGAGTTCCAGACCATGTCATCCAGATCCTCGGCCGGTGGTCATCGCTAGCCTACCACGGCTATATCCGCACCAACGCCCAGGACCTGCACAAAGCCCAGCGATCCATGGTCTCGTAATCTAAGCGGTAAGATACTTTTGGGGTTTCTACTATACCACTCAGGCCCACGCCTCGACCCCTAAGCCAAAGTATCTGGGTCCGCCCCCTCGAACCTCTGATCACACTGCTACCCTGTATCAATGCCTTGGCCGTTCATGACACGCGTCACATGCTACACATGCGGCGCGCCCATGGGCGACCACGCTGGCATCACCATGTATTCATGCCCTGGCCGATGTGGCCAGGGCATGTGCCCATGCCTCGCATGCGACGCGCCCGTGGACGACCATTTATACTTCATGCATTGGCATTTGTGACAGCAAATGACCATACTCCACCCTTATTCAATAAACCATCTTAAAGGGTTCCCATGTCTGATGTTTGGTCTTTCCTAGTGAATGAGACATTACAGTAGCTTTTCTCTCAGGTCCTTCCACCATAGACTGCGTTGTTGTGTCCGCCAGGCCAAAGGCATGGCAGAGACTTTGTTTTGTACTCTGTCTGTCTGTCTGTCCGTCCTTCTGTATGTGTACAGCAAATCTCCGGCACTGTCAGCTTGATGGCAGCGAAACTTTAGGTCTGTGATGGGACGCCACCAGGAGGCTGATTTTTGCAAAACAGATTATTTTGTCAGTAGGGCCTACTCCTACAGATTTTGTCCAAACATAACGCAAATCGGTACACAGTATCTCTATAGTCATCCTGATCAGTGGCGCCGTCAGGACGAAAAAGTGCAGGGACATTGTTGTGTATTAGCCCCTTGATGTGAAGTGTGTCTTGCGTGTGTCTTAGGTGTGAGTGAGGCCTTACTGCAGTTATGCAGCCAATACACAACGACTAGTGCGCAGCAAAAATGGAAACGGTGCTAGACCATGGCATGCACAAGCACCGGTCGGGAAAAATCTATAAATAAATCCAGGAAAAATCAATAGTGCGGGGACATTCAGACCCAAATGACGCCCCTTCGGCACCTATGATCCTGATTGGCTAAGATTGTCATGTAAAATTTCCAGGTGTGGCCCGTTTTGAACAAAATGCCACAAATTATGAACGCAGTGTCCAATTGTGGTGAAACTTTGCACACACATTCGCATCACGTTGAGGAGCAAATGCCATATAAAGGGCCAGCAATCCAGAGTGACAGTCCATCTTTTTGGAACAGTGGTACATGTTTGTGAAACAAAGAGTTGCCAAAACTGCTACCACGCGTAGGAAACAGGTTTTCAGATTACATAGCCTTTACACATTTTCTTTAATGTCAGCGTATGTACCAACCTTTAACGGACACAATGTTTAGAAAGCCTTTTCAACTGTGCCATCAATTATATATTATATCTTTCTTTACAAAAAAGAAAAGTTGGTGAATGGCACTTTAAGCTGAATTATTAATTGAAAACCTTCATGACACTGATTTTCTTTAACAGCTGAGTCTAACTCTGAACTCTGTGGCTCATTGATTGAGGGCCTCTGAGCCAACTGAGACATGCCCAGTGGGGCTGTAGTCAAATGCCACCTTGAGAAGGCTCTATTTACACCCAGCGGATTACTGTTAGGATGGTAGGGGTGTGTTTGTGTGTGTGTGTGTGTGTGTGTGTGTGTGTGTGTGTGTGTGTGTGTGTGTGTGTGTGTGTGTGTGTGTGTGTGTCTACTGTATGCTCTGGTACTGTACGAGCCGTGTGCCCTCTCCGCCCCGGCCCAATCACAGAGGGTGAAAAAGTGATCACATGACTGCAGAGTAATCTCTGTCCTGTCACTCGATGCCGTTGTATTTGAGCTGCTGTTGCTAGGACACATGCGTGCATGGATACACCGCACACACACACGCACGCACTCATACATGCACGGTTGCACACACAAACAGAAGCATAGGAGTCCTACTGCACTTTCTGCTGTTTGGACAAGTGAGCCCCTATAGCTTTGCCCCCCCCCCCCCCCCCCCATGACACCTTTCTCACACTCCCTCCTCACCCTCAGACTGTCATCACCCCAGACACTGCCTCCCTCCATTCACCGTTTTAATGCACACCCTTCTTCAGAGAGGTTGTCATATCCGTGCATCGTCTAGTAAAAGTATTTTTTTGCAAATGTGTGAGTGATTGATTGCTATCACTCAATGATTGACAGCAGCCAGTTGACAGTGGATAATAATAATATAATAACAAGCCTACGAGCATGCACGCACACACACGCACGCACGCACTGACAGACTCAGTGAGTAACTCAGTGAAAGTTATAGACACACAGGCATCTCAAAGACAACAGTTGGGATCAGGTTTAATCCTCAAAAGCTCTCTGTCCATCACCCCCCCCCTCCCCGCCTTCTCTCTCTCTCTCTCTCTCTCTCTCTCTCTGATGTACAGTACTCTCTTCCTCTCTCGTCCCCTCCCCTCTACCCTTGTCTCTCACCCCTCTGTCTTTCTCTCTGCCAGTTGTTGCCTCTTCTCTGTCTGTCAGAATGCCATCAGACTGACCTCACTCTCTGTACAGTCTGCTCGTTTCAAACAACACCCTCACTCACGCAGACACACAATTCCACAAGTCAGTCCACTGTGCTAGTTAGGCATTGGCTTACATAAGAAGCACGGTCGGTCATGAGATCAGGCCTCTCATAACCACCTGAATGTAGTGGATATTGAAAATGGAGCGGCGGGATGAGTTCATTTGTATGCTATTTTGGATTGTGCCAGTCAGCTCAAGGACACCGAGTGACTGAGACTTCATGGTCACCCGTGTTTCTTTTAATAAATCTGAAAGCTGTAGATGCAGATGGGGTGGGTAGTGTACAAACTGGAAAAGTGATCTCCGGGGAATTCTGGAAGCCAGAAGCATATAACTCCAGAGATAATGTGTGGCGATTTGTGTGAGTTTGGGACTAAATCTGTAGGAATAGTCTGTTTTGAGGAAGAAGAAAAATGGGAATGAGCGAGAAGTTGGGGAGTTGCGTTTGGTTGATTGTTTGATCTAGTGCCTCCACTATTATGACATGCCCAGAATAGAGACAGTATAGGATTCATGTGGTTAAACCCATTTCCAGAAGTCATGTGATGCAGCATGCGGTCATAAGTCAGAATTTCAGCACTGTCACAAAATTCAGTTTATGAACTTATGTCTAATTAAAAGTATCTTATCCAGAGCTGACCTTTATTCCTATAGACATAAGAATTGTGTGCCCCACTGCGTGATAACCATCAGAATTACAGTGTATGAGGGCCAACCTTTTGAGATTAAGCCGTCAGAGAATTAAAGGTTTCTTCGAAAGGTCACTAATCTGACTCAGTCAGTCAGATTAGTCAATAACTCTCATGGGAAGTTTGCAAAACGGCACCATTCCCAACCGCATGTTTGCAGAGGAGCCTATAAATGGTGTTGCGGTGCCATACACACTGCCACGTCCCATTTTGGTAAGAGGTTAAGCTTGACATTTTCACAATAAAACAAGATTTCATCATGGTTTAAGTGTATTAGATTATATCATGGTCTGGATGTTACTGATTGACAGTAAAAATAACTAACACAATATATATATATCTGTCGCGATAGGCAGGGGGTAGGACCCAAATGCAGGACAAGAGGAGGAATGTTCGCATTTAAATGATTTATTAATCAAAAAACAGTTAAGCTTACAAAACTCAGGGAATTCCAAAAAGCAAAGAACTCTTCCAAAAAAGGTACAAAACAGGAACAACACAGGAAACAGGAATGCAAACCTTTAGAAGAGTAATCACGAGTCCAATAACGCAGAACCTCTCAGAAAACGCAAAAACACAGAGAACTAGGAACACGGGACAGCTCGGGGACAAGGAAGTATGCTCTGACAGTGTGTTTGTGGAATGAGTCCAGTCTTATAGGGAGCAGGGTAATTTCAGGAGTGTTCACAGGTGTGGAATGGGCATGGCACTGTAGGGCTGAAGAGGGGGTGGAAACAGGTGTGTGACAATGACTGAGAGAGGGAATGGAGAGTGGGAGTGGCTGACATGGAAAACATGGTCTGTATACATTGACATAACAACGCGTCATCAGAGCGGAGGGAGGGGCGTCAGCTGCGACTCCGCGGCTCCGC
>NC_139701.1:34618219-34620719 GCF_964188405.1 Protomyctophum parallelum
CACCAAAGTCATCCGCATCTCTCTCAGACTCAGAGGGCACCAAAGTCCTCTGTTTTAACACACAAATTCACAACCGATTGAATTATATCCTCTGTGAAGTAGCTATTATCACTGGGTGTATAAATCAAGTTTATATATATACTGTATATCTTTTTTTTATATGGAGAGAGGGGCGTCCCCAGTGCGTGGAACGCAGAGCCACTGAGCTGTGGCTCTTGAATTAAGAGATTGCGTTTGTCATTACATTTTCTGCTGACACTTACAGTATGTGTAGCCTATCAATTATGGTTTAATTCGAATTCAACCAAAAAGGCTACAGCTTATAATGAAGGCATTTGGATTTGCGGTGCCGCACTGTGCCGTGCTCGATCATCAATGCACAGAAATTGGTGCATGTGTTATAATGGCTCTGTTAACAATCAAACATGTTACTAATACGTATACAAAAGATAATTACAACATTATTTAAACAAAACTAATGCAAGTCTCTGAAGGCATTAGGCTTTTCTGCCGTTCATAAATCAGTTACATACATTGGAATAGAGCAACATTCTTTTCTACCGTCAATATAGCAACCACCCAGATCATGTGCGTGGCACAGGGGAACAAGGCTATGCCCAGACATCCCTATTGTGGGATTAATTAATTTTTTTTGTCAAATTTGTGAAAATGCAAAAAAGTGACCAAGCATAATACCTTTTTGGGCCGCGGGCCCAAAATGCCAATCACAGAAACGGAGACATGTTACATTCTGTTTAAAATAGTTTTTAAACAGTGTATCCAATAGCATTCCTTTGTAAGAGTAATCTTTCATGGTTGCCACTTCTGAGCCATACCTTCTCAATGCCTATACATTTTAAGTCTTCAACTTTGTGGCCAAGTTCTCAGAAGTGGCGTGCCACGGGTGACGTGATGTCAGCCCGTTTAATGCTGCTCCTGTGTTCATTGAGCCTTATTTTCACTTTACAGGATGTTTGACCAATATAGTATTTGTTGCATGGGCAATACTGTACCTTAGAATTTTGCACTAAAACCTTGACTGAAAAGCTCGACAGGAACTGTAATGAAATAATGGCCCGGTGCAGGCCGGTGCAAACATGAATAAAAGCCTACTGCAAATAGCCGCCTAGTTCCTTTTAAATGCCCGGGATCCAAATCGATTTTGCATATTAAACGGTTACTATTTGGAATATACGGTATGTTAATGTTTATGTTGATATTGCGATGACAATGCGTTTTCGAAATATTGTGCAGCCCTAACACATACGCACGCAGGCACACATAAGGAATGTCTATATCAGCAAACTGCAAAGTTATGTCAGGACGATATTCTCAAGAATGGAAGCACTGCTCTTTGTTGTCACTTCATTGCTGGTCTATCTATGCAGGGTTAGCTGGGGAGGGTAAATACATACATGCCTCTACTTTTGATATCCCCCCTCTGGTCATTCATGTTGGGCCTGTGCTTCTGGTCAGACTGAATTAAACACATCCGTTTCATTCTTTTGGTAAATGTATGTTAATCACATTAACCACTTAAACCCCACAGGATCCGTATTATGAGGAAGGCTGACAATAGCAGGCTGTTAGTTTCAGGCTATTTTCGGCGGAAGGTTTCCCCAAAATGACAGAAAAAACAGACAGACACACTAGTACAGAGCCCTGTGGGACTCCGCTATACACTATAATATGGGGTTTAAATGGTTAACCTTGGCGTCCATATTTTTTGGGGGGGAAAGAAAATGTGGTCAACCCTTTTTCTATAAAAAGATGCAATGCATTGTGAGCTTGTCGGGAGACGAAGTACAGTACATATACAGTAGGGCTTAAGTGGGTACAAATGGAACCCTTCCCTCAGCCATTAACCCCCCCTCCCCCACTACACTGTCAGGTGGAGAAAGTGTGCGGTCCCCTAGAGCCCAGTGTCACAGGGTCAACCTTGTCCTCTGTGACCCCCGCAACGCCATCAGTGACCTTTGGAACCTCATCCTCATCCAACCCGCCCACCTCAGCCAGTCCTGCAGCTCTTCAGGAATTCCAGTCACAGTCCAGAAGGTGTGTGTGTGTGTGTGTGTGTGTGTGTGTGTGTGTGTGTGTGTGTGTGTGTGTGTGTGTGTGTGTGTGTGTGCGTGTGTGCGCGTGCATGTGCGTATGCATATGCGTGTGTGTCAGCCAAAATATTTACCAATCTTCTTTCCCAATTCCATAGCCACTTATTCTCAGTTGTATATGTGTGTGTGTGTGTGTGTGTGTGTGTGTGTGTGTGTGTGTGTGTGTGTGTGTGTGTGTGTGTGTGTGTGTGTGTGTGTGTGTGTGTGTGTGTGTGTGTGTGTGTGTGTGCGCGCGTGCGTGCGTGTGCCAGGTCTCTTGCGTGCATGCGTGAGTGTGCCAGGTCTCTTCCACTTAAAGGTTCCAGAGCTGATAAGCCTCGCAGCCTGAAAAAACTATCCAGGTAGGATTTGATCTACTTTGCGCTCACTCACATTAGCAACAGCAAGCT
>NC_139701.1:34625719-34628219 GCF_964188405.1 Protomyctophum parallelum
AGTATGTAACAAGGACAGCATAAATCAACATCTTTCCCTTTGTCGTCTCTCTCTCTGTCTCTGTCTCTCTCTCTCTCTCTCTCTCTCTCTCTCTCTCTCTCTCTCTCTCTCTCTCTCTCTCTCTCTCTCTCTCTCTCTCTCTCTCTCTGTCTCTCTCCCTCTCACTATTATCAGCTATCTCTTGCACAGTAAAATCAAGTTAAATTAACTTGGTAGTGTTAAGAAACGAGCATTAAAAAAAAGGTCAACATTGAGACCTGTTTTACAACATCGAGAAAGGACAGGACAGACAAGAAAGGAGAGAGAGTTTAGGGCGGCTGTGGCTCAGGAGGTAGAGCAGTTGGTCCAATGATCCCTGGGTCGGTGGTCGAATCCCGGCTCCTCCTGTCCACATGTCAAAGTGTCCTTGGGCAAGACACTGAACCCTACATTGCCTCCAGTGATTTGGTCGGTGTGAGCTTGCCACCATTGGTGTGTGAATGTGGGAAGTGAGGACGTTGGCGTCGACTGTTCGCCGCTTCATCTCCTAATGTATGAATGAATGAACCATTGTAAAGCGCTTTGAGCACTTGGAAAAGCTCTATAAAAATGCAATTCACTATAGAGTTGACGGGGCAAAAAGAGTCTGAGTTGTTGAGAATCGGGGTAGTTTGAGAAAGGCAGCCAGAGGCAGGGATAGCAAAAGGGGAGGAGGGGGGTGCAGAGACAGACAGACACAGACATACTGTAAGAGAGGGAGACAGAGAGAAGGCAGAGAGACTTGTACAGTACAGTCAGTGCACTTTAACCAAATCCCATTAGACCACAGCCTTGTGGTTGGAGAGGTGGTACCTGAGCTGCATGCCTCAGCTGTCTGCCTCTGGGTATGTGTGCGTGCGTGTGTGTGTGTGTGTGTGTGTGTGTGTGTGTGTGTGTGTGTGTGTGTGCGTGTGTGACACAGCTATGTAAATGGCTCCACAGGAATGCAGTTTACAGTACATATCGTCACTGTACAGCAGGAAAACCTCTTATCTCCGTATTTTAACTTTTTGTGTTTTCCTCCTAAATTAATGTCCCACCTCGTCATACTGAAGTGTCCCGCAAAAGCAGTAACAACAGCCCATCCACGAGCTCAAAACGCATCATTTTTGTATTTGAATCCTGAATAGTACGCATCGTGATATTTTTTAAATTTGGATCCTGAACAGTAACAGTTGTTTACATATGAGGTTTCCACCCGAAATCAACCATGTACTGCTGAGACCGCCACACACCTTTATATCACCACAGAGATTACTATCTCTGCTAATTTGCTTTTAAACGTGTGTGTGTGTGTGTGTGTGTGTGTGTGTGTGTGTGTGTGTGTGTGTGTGTGTGTGTGTGTGTGTGTGTGTGTGTGTGTGTGTGTGTGTGTGTGTGTGTGACGCTGACATTGCTGAGGTTTTTAATTGTTGCCTGCAGGGCTGAGGCAAAATAATGGATGTGTGTGTGGGTGTGTTTTATCGTAAGTGAGGCTGTGATAACCCGATGGCAACAGCGAAGCAGCGTCACCATTATGTGCCAGACTGCCAGTGACTTACATCTGTCATTCTCCAGATCTCCTTTTTAGTGTCATTCACAGTCAGAAAGGCAAACCAGGCAGCATGGCGGTCTGCAGGGCTAACCACAGATTATTGAAGACAATCTGAGTAGATTTGGCAGTCGTTATCGTAAACTGTGTTGAATTATGAGATGTTGCTGTGCCACGTTAATTTATTATCAAGTAAAGCTTAATGAAATGTATAGTGGAAACCACCTTTTTTCTTGTATAGACCTAAATTAAAGTGTCATCTTCATACTATGACCTCAAGTATTTGAGGGAACACTAATCCAATCTGTTGACCTCGTGTTGTAATTGTTGGCATCTTTCTAGCCTGATTTGTGCTTAAGAATGACAGTGTTGATTTACACAGGCTATTTTGCTCTTTCGTCATACCAAGTATATGACATGAGAGCAAAATGATGGCCGTGTGAATAAGGTCAACGGGAGCATAATGTTTTTGCCTCGGCAAAAGGACCACTAATCTCTTTATGAAGAATAGATGCACGAAAGGAAATTGTGCTGAACATTTTTATTAAAGTGTCAGATTTTTTTTATGATCGATGACAGGATAATATAATATTGGAGAGAAGATGATGCAAAACATTATCCAACGAATATATTTTTAGTTAAGGCTCACAATATCAATAGAGATATTGTACTTTTAGTCCATTACATTTATTTGAAAACTTTAGTTACTAATTTCTTTGTAGATTTGTATTATTATTATTACAAAACATACATTACCCACTTCTGCCCTATATATTTCGACAATTTGAAAGTACTTTCTACTTTTCATACTTTAAGTACATTTTGATACCAAAACTTTAGTAGCCTACTTTTACTCAAGTCATTTTGATTACCGTACTTTTACTTATAATTAGTTGGATTAGTTCTACATTGCAGTATTGATACTTTTTATCAGTGGGCTTATTAGGCTTA
>NC_139701.1:34635719-34684647 GCF_964188405.1 Protomyctophum parallelum
TAAGGCCAGAAAGTAGTTTTTTTTGCCTCTCAGTAGGCGTTCCCGCATAACTTACAGGTATGATGATGTCACGTGCATACCCTCTATCAGAGCCATCTAACAGAAGAGTTACGATATAGAGGGGGCAGAAACCGAGCGCTCGAGTGCTGTTCATGCAGCCTGAACTGAGACAAGCTGGAGTTTGAAATACATTGTTTTCAACAAGGGCAGCGCAAATAAGAGCAATTTTAGGCATGTGTGCAACATGCCAACTGTTTTAAAGTATTGTACAGTGACAACTAAAGTCTCTGTAATGTTTATGTTGTACGATTACTACAAAACAATCTAAAATAAAGGGATTTAAGATCATTATTTAAAGCTGCAGGGCTGTTGCCTGAGTCCAATGCATTTCTGCCTACTTCCGGTCCAGGACTTGTCCCTATTTGTTGTCCCCATTCTCAATAGAAGTCTATGTAGAAGAGCCGCCATTGGACTGGCCCCATGAAGTGAACAGCGTTTGCGTAACTCTGTCTTACTCTATGGCTCTGGCCTCTAAAGCCATACTGTACTAGCAACCTGCCACTGCAGTTCAAAGCAGGTCACATGCAGTGGTTTCTCTTTTGACTTTGTTTTAGTGGCGAAACAAATGCTTTGTATACTGTACCAAAAACAACACGATGGGGTGGAACCACAGCTGTAACGTGTTTTGGCTTTCCCACGGCACAGGAACACAACCGTCATTGTCAGTCCGCTGTCTAATGACATGCTGGTGATATCATCCTCCATGTCCCCTGGGACAACTGAGTCACATAACAGCCCAGTTTCTTTATGTTTCTCTCACCTACAGTGCAACAAATTGCAGATGTCTCTCATCCATCAGTCATCATGTGGTTGTCCTGTTCAGTGCCACAGCCCGAGGGGCAAAAAAAACACATTTTCGAAATAATATTTTCAGATTCTAACTTCGATTGACGAGTCTTCCCAATTTTTGTGTGACGGTTTGGGCAGAGGGGCTATCCGTACAGAATACTGTATAGCAGATTCAGGTATGGGATACAACTAGGTTAAAACAAAGTGCTCTTCACCTATAGCCAGGGCTCGACGCTTAGCATTTTTCCAAGTAGCACGTGTGCGCCTAAGTTGAAAAATCTAGTAGCACACAAATTATTTTAGGAGCACGATGAAAAATGATGTATTTTTAAGGGGCGCTAGCCCCTCCTATATACAGCCTTTGTCCCCACACATCTCAAAATGAGCCATTGACAATCAACAGAGAAATTACGTCAAAATTCTGCTAAATATGACATAAATTAAACGCCATTGACATTGAAGGGAAAATGTATGTCATATGTAAACGAGCAAATCAGCTAACCAATCACAGGCAACAGGCATTCTGATTGGCCAGTATGAGATGATATCTGATGATGTTTGATGACAAGAGCGCCCCTCACTTAACATGGGTGTGATTTTTCTTTAATGAAGTGATATGAGGTAGGGTAGGGGTGGAAAATAATATGTCAAAATATTATATCACTATCTTTTCAGCAATTATCACAAAATAGTGATATTCATCATGATATCATTGTTATGTTTGTTTTCATATAATCTATATAATCAATTTGTTTTATGCTAATACTTTGTAGATAGATCGATAGTAGCTCTGTTCCATACCTCTATACGTGCAACACATTAGAGCTACTGTATGGACCAGAGCTAGATAGATAATATGTTGCTCATGGATGGATAGACAGGCTATCCGTTTTTATCCTTCTGTTTTCTACCATGTTAGTGTGACATTCAGACAGTGCAGAGGCTGCTCGATGGTGAATTAGTATTGTAACATTCTCCTTGGCTTTGACTGACTGACTGATATTAATACGGTAATCCAGCCAGTTCGGTCATTCGCATTATCATTTATGCTGGGCACACGCTTTTGTAAGCAAACACTAAGCAAGGGTTGTTTTTGATGTTTTTGGGTGAACATCAATCCGTCCACTCCATGTGTGTGTGTGCGCGCGTGCGTGCACGGCTGCACACTGTTTCACCCGCGTTTGGTTAAAAGTAAGTTACGATTGAACTTTGAGCATTACAAACAGACTTTGCAAATAACGTGTCGCCGTGTCGGGGTCCAAGAAATTCCTTCTGACTCTGTGCTATCATGCTAATGCTATCCCGCTCTGACTTATTTTCTGACTGCCGCTGCTGACAGTCAGCAAGCACTGACAGGGAAGAGCACGGAGCAGCAACACAGTGAGGGGAGGGGCGGTGGGAGCATTGAGCAAAGGGGACAGATCTTCAAATGAACACCGCATTGAGCCTCGACACGTTGTTAGCTTGTAGCTCTTCTCTTTTTGGCGAACGACACCGCCGTTCAGAAATATAAATTTAGGTATAGAACCGCGACTATAGAATGTGCACTTGCTGTAGACAGAGACTTGTCTTTATCACGATTGAATGGTCAAATCCTGTAGTCGCACCTGTGCGACAAATTTAATTTTACAAGTCGCACGGTGATATTTTTTGTCGCAAATGCGAGTACCTAGTCGCACTGTCGAGCCCTGCCTATAGCCTGTACACGATCCGGGTAATTGCATCCCCATTATCCTCCAGCAAGGGCAGAATCCATTTCTTGCGACCGACGGCCGTCGGTCCGTCGGGGGGTCCGTCGGTCCGTCGGGGGGTCCGTCGGGAGGTCCGTCGGTCCGTCGGGGGGTCCGTCGGTCCGTCGGGGGGTCCGTCGGTCCGTCGGGAGGTCCGTCGGTCCGTCGGGGGGTCCGTCGGTCCGTCGGGGGGTCCGTCGGTCCGTCGGGAGGTCCGTCGGTCCGTCGGGGGGTCCGTCGGTCCGTCGGGGGGTCCGTCGGTCCGTCGGGGGGTCCGTCGATCCGTCGGGGGGTCCGTCGGTCGTAACTCTGTCATTTCTCTACCGTTTAGGACGGGGGTGGTCTCATTTGAATCGTGTGGACCCCCCGGGGGCGTCTATGGGGGTCTCAAGTTTCGGGGACCCCTGGGGACCCCCAGGGACCCCCAAATGGTAACTCTGTCATTTCTCTACCGTTTTGGACGTGGGTGGTCTCATTTGAATCGTGTGGCCCCCCTGGAGGTTTATTTGGGGGTCTCAAGTTTCGGGGACCCCTGGGGACCCCCAGGGACCCCCAAATGGTAACTCTGTCATTTCTCTACCGTTTTGGACGTGGGTGGTCTCATTTGAATCGTGTGGCCCCCCTGGAGGTTTATTTGGGGGTCTCAAGTTTCGGGGACCCCTGGGGACCCCCAGGGACCCCCAAATGGTAACTCTGTAATTTCTCTACCGTTTTGGACGTGGGTGGGCTCATTGGAATCGTGTCGCCCCCCTGGAGGTTTCTATGGGGGTCTCTAGGTTCGGGGACCCCTGGGGACCCCCAGGGACCCCCAAATGGTAACTCTGTCATTTCTCTACCGTTTTGGACGGGGGTGGGCTCTTTGGAATCGTGTGGCCCCCCTGGAGGTTTCTATGGGGGTCTCTAGGTTCGGGGACCCCTGGGGACCCCCAGGGACCCCAAATGGTTAGTCTGTAATTTATCTCCGTTTTGGACGGGGGTGGGCTCTTTGGAATCGTGTCGCCCCCCTGGAGGTTTCTTTGGGGGTCTCAAGGTTCGGGGACCCCCAGGGACCCCCAAATGTAACTCTGTCATTTCTCTACCTCCCGTTTTGAGGGAGGTCAGAATCCATTTCTTGCGACCGCGCGATTCGAACCAGCGGCCCCAACACAAAAAAATTGAGAGGCGAGAGATTAGACCGCTACACTACAGCGGCCATACGTTACAAAGAAGTGTTTCATTGGACTTATAAAGACAATAGCACCCAGCTGCAGTTTCGCAAGGGAAGGGACCGGAAGTGCTTTTTCCCACACACACCATGTCCAGACCATAGACCACAGACACACGACCATATGCATTTAATTTACTATGAAAACCTGCATTTCCCGTCAGTCAGTCAGTCAGTCAGTAAGTGTGTCATGTCACGCCTCGTGTCATGCCTCCATATATGGTCACGCCTCGTGACACGTCACACCACCATATATGGCCGTTTCCATATATGATATAAGATCCCGACACTGACCTCATCAAACCCTGGATAGCCATACATTGAAAAGACTGGATCATCACCTAGATCTCCATATATGGAGCTGAGGCGGCCAGCAACTCTACATCTGACCTCATAATGTAGTAATCAGCTCATAATATAATTAAAAGACGAGCACATAACGTAATAGATATAATGATACTGACATGATACTGACATGATACTGACCATGATACTGACATGATACTGACCATGACACTGACATGACACCGACCATGACACTGACATGACACCGACCATGACACTGACCATGACACTGACATGACACTGACCATGACACTGACATGACACCGACCATGACACTGACATGACACCGACCATGACACTGACCATGACACTGACATGATACTGACCATGACACTGACATGATACTGACATGACACTGACCATGATACTGACATGACACTGACCATGATACTGACATGATACTGACCATGATACTGACATGATACTGACCATGACACTGACCATGACACTGACCATGATACTGACATGATACTGACCATGATACTGACATGATACTGACCATGACACTGACCATGACACTGACATGATACTGACATGACACTGACCATGACACTGACATGATACATGATACACTACTTTAGTGATGTAAAGGCAAAACATACAAAAAATGTCAATAAATAAATAAATATAAATAATAATATTTATATTAATATAAATAATAATAAATAAATAATAAATAAATAGTTGTAAACCATTTGTACTATAATCAATAAACCATGAATAAAATAATAAAAACAATAATAAATAAATAAAATAATAATATAAATGAATAAATAAATAAATAAATAAATAAATAAATAAATAAATAAATAAATAAATAAATAAATAATAATAAATAAATAAAATAATAAATACATTAAATAAATAAAGAATATAAAAAATAATATTTATATTAATATAAATAATAAATAAATAGTTGTAAACCATTTGTACTATAATCAATAAACCATGAATAAAATAATAAAAACAATAATAAATAAATAAAATAATAATATAAATAATAATAAATAATAATAAAAAAATAAAAAAATAAAAAAATAAAAAAATAAAAAAATAAAAAAATAAATAAAATAATAAATAAATAAAATAATAAATTAATTAAATAAATAAAGAATATAAAAAATAATATTTATATTAATATAAATAATAAATAAATAGTTGTAAACCATTTGTACTATAATCAATAAACCATAAAAAAAATTAAAAAAAAGATATATATATATATATATATATATAAATAAATATATAAATAATAATAAATAATTAGTTGTAAACCATTTGTACTATAATCAATCAACTATAAATAAATAAATAAATAAATAATAATAAATAATAAATAATAAATAAATAGTTGTAAACCATTTGTACTATAATCAATAAACCATAAAAATAATAATACTAATAATAATAATAAAAAAAAAAAAATATATATATATATATATATATATATAAATAATATTTATATTAATATAAATAATAATAAATAAAGAAATAGTTGTAAACCATTTGTACTATAATCAATAAACCATGAATAAAATAATAAAAACAATAATAAATAAATAAAATAATAATATAAATAATAATAAATAAATACATAAATATAAATATAAATATAAATATAAATATAAATATAAATATAAATATAAATATAAATAATAATAAATAAATAAATAGTTGTGAAAGTGATCTGTCGGAATGGTGGGACTTTTTCTGCCGCGGGTCCCTGTCGGAATGGTGGGACTTTTTTCTGTCGGAATGGTGGGATGTTTACAAATATGAAGCATACCACCATTCCGACAATTAGAAGTCAATGTAGGAGTGGCAGCATGTAGGAATGGAGAGTGAACACCCTCAGGAAGACAGCTCTCCCCCTATCCACAAGGAGGAGCAGTGCATTCCTAAGTCACTTCCGGTTGAACGATCAACAACATCCTGTAGTAGTTTGACCCTAGTCAATAGTTTGGCTGGTCCTGATTTCTAAGCTAATGCTGTATTTTTCATAACTAAGTCACGATTCAAATGAGACCACCCCCGTCCAAAACGGTAGAGAAATGACAGAGTTACCATTTGGGGGTCCCCAGGGGTCCCCGAACCTTGAGACCCCCAAAGAAACCTCCAGGGGGGCGACACGATTCAAATGAGACCACCCCCGTCCAAAACGGTAGAGAAATGACAGAGTTACAATTTGGGGGTCCCCAGGGGTCCCCAGGGGTCCCCGAACCTCGAGACCCCCATAGACGCCCCCGGGGGGGGCCACACGATTCAAATGAGACCACCCCCGTCCAAAACGGTAGAGAAATGACAGAGTTACAATTTGGGGGTCCCCAGGGGTCCCCGAACCTTGAGACCCCCAAAGAAACCTCCAGGGGGGCGACACGATTCAAATGAGACCACCCCCGTCCAAAACGGTAGAGAAATGACAGAGTTACAATTTGGGGGTCCCTGGGGGTCCCCAGGGGTCCCCGAAACTTGAGACCCCCAAAGATACCTCCAGGGGGGGCGACACGATTCAAATGAGACCACCCCCGTCCTAAACGGTAGAGAAATGACAGAGTTACCATTTGGGGGTCCCTGGGGGTCCCCAGGGGTCCCCGAAACTTGAGACCCCCAAAGATACCTCCAGGGGGGCGACACGATTCAAATGAGACCACCCCCGTCCTAAACGGTAGAGAAATGACAGAGTTACCATTTGGGGGTCCCTGGGGGTCCCCAGGGGTCCCCGAAACTTGAGACCCCCAAATAAACCTCCAGGGGGGCCACACGATTCAAATGAGACCACCCACGTCCAAAACGGTAGAGAAATGACAGAGTTACCATTTGGGGGTCCCTGGGGGTCCCCAGGGGTCCCCGAAACTTGAGACCCCCATAGACGCCCCCGGGGGGTCCAAACGATTCAAATGAGACCACCCCCGTCCTAAACGGTAGAGAAATGACAGAGTTACGACCGACGGACCCCCCGACGGACCGACGGACCCCCCGACGGACCGACGGACCCCCCGACGGACCGACGGACCCCCCGATGGACCGACGGACCCCCCGACGGACCGACGGACCCCCCGACGGACCGACGGACCTCCCGACGGACCGACGGACCCCCCGACGGACCGACGGACCTCCCGACGGACCGACGGACCTCCCGACGGACCGACGGACCTCCCGACGGACCGACGGACCGACGGACCCCCCGACGGACCGACGGACCTCCCGACGGACCGACGGCCGTCGCGACGGATTCTGCCCTCCCTCTTATCCTAGGCTCGGCTTTCCTGCACTGGCACAACCTGTTAATTCAGATGCAGCTATCTACTGTAACTACAATTCTACAACCAACTAACCTACTAGAAGGTGCAGGGCCAGATTGTTTGTGGCCTCTAATATATTACTTTTAAGTAGTATCAGCTGTTGATGCCACAAACATTTATTTAAGTACAGTACTCAAGTGTACTTACTGTGACTGTCCACCACTGCAAAAAACACAATTGACCAGGCTTATTCTCATCTGTCATTTGAGTCACAGACTAGTCTACAGTCACAGTATGGGTTCAGGCTAATTGAGAATCTTGTGAACATTCAGGTAGAACATAGGATCCCACTGATTGCCTGCTAGATTGGCTTGCTCCTGCAGAAACCATAGAAGAGCACATCAGAGTGTGATGCCCAATTTACTCACAAAGCTGAGGAAGGCCCATTTGGCCAAAACGCGTCTGCTGTTTGTTCGTCAGAGGTAAATAAACCATGTGAAAAGGACATTTATTGAGTGCTGGACGCTTTCTTCTTTCCATGTTGTATTACTGAGTCTTGCACCTATATTAAAGGATATTCTTCTAACTTGGAGTGCCAAGTGGTCCAGAGTGCGCATCCGGTACCATAGTGGGAATCCCTCCTGAATCATGGCCTTAATTATACTAAAACTACTGTTGTAGTCTGTAGACTACAGTGAGTACACTGCTGCCGACACTGAACCTCATGCTGAGTCTCACAGCAATGATGTCACCAGCGTGCCCTGGTTCTGCTTTCACATCACTCTTATAAAAGAATATGTCAACTAATTGACATTGAGTACAACTTTGTAATGTGGATCAAAAGACTGCTTAGAAGAGCTTGGACTAAAATCTGCATTTGGCTAAACTTAATTTCTGATCAAATTACGACAGAAAACTGTGAATTTTAATAGCACCATTGAATTTATCAATAGGCCTATGTCTACATTTGAAGCCAAATTAATAAATAGCTGCCATCTTGTATGTTTAGGTGGCTAACGGGCATTATTCATGCCAAGTTTGATGCTTGTATCACAATGTGAATGGTTGTGTCTAATCTGTTACACTATGACCTGTGTGGGTGTGTGTGTGTGGGGCACGTCGATGTGTGTGTGTTTGCGCCAGCGAGCGCGTAGGCCTGTGTGCTTAGTGATTGATTATACACATTCCACATTACATGTTATCTATAATACATGTGTCCTGTGTGGGTGGGTGCCTGCATTTGCCTTAAATACGATATCATGATATCATATATTCAGATCTCTCAGGTCATCTGGGAAAGGTCTGCTTTCTGTCCCTAAAACCAAAAATAAACAAGGGCAACATTTAGTTTTTATGCATCACATATTTTGAATGAACTCCCAGAAAACTGCAGGTCTGCTCTTATTCCTCTATTTCTTTATAAATACAACTAGACCTTTCTGTTTGCTGCTGCCTTTGATTGAGTTACTTTAATTTGTTTTCTCTCTCCTCTGCACTGTAACTGTATCTGTATCTGTTATGTTTTACTTCTTCTGTTCTATGCATGTGATAATTGTGTTTCCTTTGTTGATGTTCAGTGTAAAGCACATTGGATTGCCTTAAACAAAAGGTTGTGCTGTGTGCATTGTGTGTGTGCGTGTGTGCGTGCGTGCATGCATAGGAGTTGCATGCAGAGCTGGGCTGGGAAGACATGGCCAGACAGAACAAGGAGGAAGAGGAGGGAGGGAGTGGACAGAGAGAGATGGGCAGTGGAGATGACTGTGATGATGAAGACGGCTGTGAAGGATCTGGAGGAATGGATGGTAAGACTCTCTTCTTCGTTGACATCAACACAAACACAGCCTCAACTCCTTGGCATGATGGAGGTCTTACATTGCGGCAGCCTCCTTCTCATGCCTGCATGGAAATACCCACGGGGACGAACAGCTCTCTTCTGAGAGATGAGTTCATCCGTTTCGCCCTCTCTCTCTCTCTGTCTCTCTCTCTCTCTCTCTATCTATCTATCTATCTATCTATCTATCTATCTATCTATCTATCTATCTATCTATCTATCTATCTATCTATCTATCTATCTATCTATCTATCTATCTATCTATCTATCTCTCTATCTCTTCTCTTCTCTTCTCTTCTCTTCTCTTCTCTTCTCTTCTCTTCTCTTCTCTTCTCTTCTCTTCTCTGCATTCATCCCTCCCAGTGTCCCCACCCTCCTTCATCAATTTTCTTTTGATGAATGATGCAGTAACAACTACTGTAGGTGACACTGAAAACACAAATGGAAGTAATTTATGCATTTATGTACATTTATCTCTCTCTGGACTTGTTCTTCTTTCTTATGCTAATACATTATATATCGGTCTCACAGGGAGATCTGGGGACCCCTAGGGGCCTTAACATGATCCCGCAGTGACAAAGAAAAGCTACAATAGATCCTCTGCCAATTTACTAATTAGGAAATCCATTTGTCCAAATTTCTGATTTAAAGCCTGAAGGCCTGAAAATATGGAAGTCTCCCATGGTGAATATTTCAATTGTAGATTTTAAATAATGAATACTTCTAAAAAAACCTTTCATCATTACATGGATAGCTCGACACATTCTTCCCAATTAAGCTGTAAAGGAGGGATAGGACACCAGGTTTAATGTGGTCAAACTTCATCACACCACACAGCCCTTTACTTTAAATTAAAATAGAATAACATGACTTCTGTTGAGAAAAAGGGTCATGCAATTAAAATATAACTTAGCCAAGGAACTGGGAGGTCAGTGTCTTCCGTAAATGGTGCATTTATATAGAGCCTTTATCCAAGGCGCTTTACATAGATTGTGAATTACATTCACCCATTCACACACTGCATTCATACACTGATGGCGGCGGAGACCATGCAAGGCACCAACCTGCACATTGGGAGTAATTAGGGGTTCAGTGTCTTGGACACTTCGACACTATCTCTGGGTGAGCCCGGGTTCGAACTGGCAACCTTGTGGTTACCATCCGGCCACTCTACCACTCTACCCCTGAGCCACCGCCATCCGTAATTCTACTCTCTTGTATAGAGTGTAACCACTTACCCTACAGTATATACTGTAGTATACTATAGGGATCCTAGGGTTCACGTGTTAAAGCCCCACAGCAGAATATACAGCAATCACTATCTATATTTAGCTGGAAAAACATATATGTTGATCGTCTGCTCCACGCGGTGCCTTGGCAACATGATGTCATACGTTTCCATGATCCTGTTGGCTTGTGACTGTATAGTTTCCATGGTGTTGTTAGTGCTCTGTTCAGCGACCTTCTGTACTGTGTTGGTCAATCACTTTCCAGCTCCAGTTGATTTTTTTTGTAAACAGGAGAGCAGAGAGGTGGTTAGCGTTCTCCTAAACCCTGCAGACCACAAAGCCAAGCATTTTGTATTCCAATGTCAAAAAGTATCCGTTGAATTAAGATCAGCAGAACGTTTGATTGATTTGTTTACTGCTGCAAAACTATACACACAATGTACTATACAGCCTCAACCTGACCCACCACTAGAGGGTTTTGGTCGCAAAAACATCACATGATGTTGTTGCGGTTGTGTCCACCAACAGTGGAGGCGCATAGTTATGTAATAGAGGTCAAACCCTCACTGATCACTACCAGCCCAGGCTCACCATCAGCGCTCGTTATGCTAATGATTATCATGCAGCGTGCATCAACACAGCAAAAACCTCACAGTGTTCTTTTAACTCTCAGAACGTTGCAGATTGGAGCGCGAGGGTTCGTTTATGTTGCATTCGTGCGCTCGGAGTTCAAAATGGAACACATTAACACTGAGGATTTTATTTAAAGGAGGTAATGGCAAATGCAGAAAGCTACTTTGTTTGCTTCAGGTGTAATATCATTAACCAATAAACACAGCAGAGCTTCAGAGTTCAGACATAGCAGTGAAGGCAGTGGAATAAGCAGACAGGGCACACACAAATCTTTGAGATTATTCTCACAAACGCAAGCTTTTAACATGAGCTTTACACTGCAGTGAGCCACACAGAATCAGAATCAGAACCAATCAGCATTATGTTACATCACAGATTTACAGGTGTAAGGAAGTCGGTGAAATTCTTTTTCTATTTTCTTTCTTTCTGAAATCCCGGTTGAAGAGAAGTTTGTACATGAAAACATTTACAGCAAAACACACTGTAGTAATGAATAGACATCCCCAGAACCAGGACACACATAATTGTTATAAAAAACACTGGATGATGTTACTGTTTAGAATGAGTCAACTGACAACTCAGCCTGTGATTCTTATTTGTGCATATTGTTCTTATTGCGTATTGTCTTCTTTCTTGGTCCCACCTTATCGCTGCTTGCAGCTATATTTCTTTCTTTCTTTCTTGTGTCAGTCCCCATTGCTTTGCATGACTCTTTTGTGATAGTTATTAACACTGCATGAATACAGTCTGGATGTTCATGAATGGATTTGAGGAAGTGGACTAAGAGTCAGTGTTGTTTTGTTATGCTGGTTTGCTCTTTCTCTACTGGTCTCTCTTCTCCTCATTGCTCCTCTCTTCCTCTCTTCAGGAATTCTCCAGATTAAACCGATTGATTTTCTTTCCTCTAACTGACACAATCTGTGCTCGCCCGGGCCCCTTCAATCTGTCTGTGTCCAAGACATGTCTACGTCCTATATAATGTCAATAATGTAAATGTAATCACAGCGCCTCTTCTCTTCTCTTCTCTTCTCTTCTCTTCTCTTCTCTTCTCTTCTCTTCTCTTCTCTTCTCTTCTCTTCTCTTCTCTTCTCTTCTCTTCTCTTCTCTTCTCTTCTCTTCTCTTCTCTTCTCTTCTCTTCTCTTCTCTTCTCTTCTCTTCTCTTCTCCATACTAAAAGGCATGTTGTCTTACCTATAATGCACTGTGTGGCCCATTGAGGAGTGATTTGTACCTTCTATGAGTGCAAGGTGCATTTTTGTGTTTGTTTGAGTGTGAATACTTGCACAGGGCCTCTCAGTCCCAGTAACCATGGTTACCAGGTGGTCTCTCATCCCAAGGGATGGGATTTAATGACGAGGAAAGAACAGGAGTGGGCTTGAGGGGGAGGGGGGGAAGCAACTGTCCCTCTTTGGCAAATGGTGTATTTTACATGTGTTGCATACTCCCACATACAGTTTCATATCTCCATTCCAATACAGTGCAAAATGATTCATTCCAACCCACTGAGGATGGGAGCTGATTGGCAAAGTGAGACATGCAGCAAACTGAGTGCTATAATGCATTTGAGATCCATACGAAAAACTCAATATATCAAGAACACAATACATTAAAATGTTCAGCTCACCCCATTTTCAATGTGTTATTTATTTATCCTTTCACCAAAGTCTGCTCTGTCCTCTCTCTCTCGTCTCTGTTCTGCTCTCCTGGACACCTCTCCCCTGGGGTCCGATTTCAGAGCCTACACTGTAAAATACTCAATGGTTATTTAACTCGGAGAGTGTATAATAAAGGGTTCCATTTGTGAACTCTCAGAGTGGTCCTGCTTTGATGGTTTTATCAACCAAAAACATATTCTATATTGTTAACATTCACTAATTAATAGTAAAAGTGGAGAGTGTATTCCACAGTCCACACCTACAGTACACTATGTGATAGCCCATTGGTGAATGGATCCTTCTAGAATTAATTTGAAAAAGTACCTAACCCATTCTTTAGGAATCTGTGAATGTTCCAGTGTACTGCTGGTATACAACAAGCCTCATTTGGATGTAAATGACAAACAGTCGATGAATCCATCCAGTCTTGCCTTTAGGCTGTTGATTTGAAACGTCAGCCTGTAACATATTAAATTAATTAAAAAGCTGTGTTGTTCCTTTCTATTTATTTGTGGCATGTTTCCATTTTACAGGCATCAAATAGTCTGTGTGTGCTTTAAAAGAATACATTTAGTGAATTAAGCGTCCCTCACTCAACTGAAAACCCTGTTTTTTGAGGGGCGCTAGCCTCTCCAAAGCATGCCTTTTGAAGATTACGTCATGTTTAGGCCACTAAAATGACGACGTCAGACTTCATATGGCCGATATAAATACAGTGGGCGCCCCTCACTTCACACAAGTGTGATTGTTAAATACATGAGTGTAGCCCAAGGAATGTTCACACTCACAAAGAGAAAAAGAGTGAGAGGAGAAGAGGCGGCAGGCTAGGGAAGGATGAGCGTGGTGAGAGACAACGGTAGGGAGATAATATGGAAACGAAAGGGAAATGATGGGGCTCACATACTGTGAGCACGCAAGCGCATGTGTATTATCTTTATGCGAGAGCGTGTGTGCGTGCGTGCATGTGCATGGGCGGCATGTGGCAGTGGTTCATAAACAGTATAGAGCTTCTATGATAGATCCCTAGGGGAGGAGATGGTCCTCATTAAAGAATTACACATTCACTTTGCTGTGCCGCTGTAGCTATGCAGGCCGCACGGTGGCGGGGAGCCTCGCACTGGCTCTGTTAGACACGCCCACGGGGAGATAAAATAATTGATCTTTAGTCTTTACACACAGAATGTCACAGGATAGCTTGTGAATAGCTAAGTACACGGCCCACTCCCCTGCTCTCCCACGCTATTAAGTCGCATAAGACGTCTGTCTGTCTGTCTGTCTGTCTGTCTGTCTGTCTGTCTGTCTGTCTGTCTGTCTGTCTGTCTGTCTGTCTGTCTGTCTGTCTGTCTGTCTGTCTGTCTGTCTGTCTGTCTGTCTGTCTGTCTGTGCCTGCCTGTCTGTGCCTGCCTGCCTGCCTGTCTGCCTGTCTGTCTGTCTGTCTGTCTGTCTGTCTGTCTGTCTGTCTGTCTGTCTGTCTGCCTGTCTGCCTGTCTGTCTGTCTGTTTGCCTGCATTCTTAGGTATGAATGAACGTGATTGTGTTTCTGTGCCTATACCCACCAAGGTAATTTTGCAACCGTGTCATAACAGAGACATTATGCAACCAAAAACCAAAAGCACAGTGAATAATTACATGGGAACAAAATTTATCTTGATTCTCCACCACAGTAACCTCAATCTAAAGTATTTAGTCATTAGTGGAAAACGGAACTGTGTGTGTGTGTGTGTGTGTGTGTGTGTGTGTGTGTGTGTGTGTGTGTGTGTGTGTGTGTGTGTGTGTGTGTGCGACTGTGCGTGTCATGTGCGTGTGTCTTTACTTTACTTTGCTCTGTTTTGCTTTCCTCTGCGGGACATCATTTGACCAAAATGCAGCAGCCTGCTCCCCTTGCTTTGTCTAGCTGTGTGGACTTGTCTTCTTGCTGCGTTGGGGTGCTTGGGGGTTATTCCCGTATTCTAAATGAGCATTCTCATGTCACCTTATTGGCTCACTTTTTACACAGGGTCTTTAACCAATCACTCTGCTGCCGCATTCAACTGTTCAGCATGTTCACGCAGTAAAATCCGATGTGTTAACTTGACTTTGAGACCTGAGAGCTTGTAGATCAACTATTTTTTGCTATATTAGAAATGGTAACTGATTATTTTTTTGCCACCCCCTATTTCCCTCTGAAATTATAGCCTGGAAACCAGACGAATCTGCTACAGGGAAAATCCCTGGGGAGATTGGTCTGTCACTCCTCAGTTTGAATTACATTTCGCTCACCTCAATGTTGTGTGTGACCAGTCAGAGCCCACTATTCAAAGTGACGTTGGAATCTGTTTGTAACTACCCCTGATGGAAACAAATCTATACCACACCAAAGTTCCAGACTAATATCATTCTACGCAATGATATTAGTCTGGTCATGCCAGGCTACTGAAATTACGCTTCTGCCATAAGGGTTAATGTACTGTCTATATACCCTCAGAGT
Source organism: Protomyctophum parallelum (assembly GCF_964188405.1). NCBI lineage: Eukaryota > Metazoa > Chordata > Actinopteri > Myctophiformes > Myctophidae > Protomyctophum > Protomyctophum parallelum. The sequence continues at coordinate 34,650,905 of NC_139701.1, forward strand.
CAAATGAACTGTACAGTAGTACATATCCTCTGAGCTCTCCTCACTGGATTACTTGCTTTCCTGCATCCCTCCTCCATAGATTTTATAATTCCACTGGAGGCTCTGCTTGACCTTCATCTCCATGACCTTGGGTTGATGCTGCCTCACTGCAAGAAAGCCAACAGTAGCCTATAGTCCACATGCTACCAATTATTATTCATATCTCAGAGTCGTCACACCACAGTTCACGTCTTGCCTCATTAGCTGGAGCCTGGATGAAGATTTTATACACTGTCCTGGATTGCTAGAGATGGAAATTTCAATGCTGCAGAGATAATCCTACCACAAAGTTGCCCACAATTCCTTGCCTTCTACTCTATATTGTAAAAATAGCAGATCTACAAGCTCACTCAAAATGAATTAACATTAGTTTGAGTTTTTTTTACTAGGCTGTACTGCTGTAGGCTACACCTCATGCCTCTATGTCCCCCAGACCCCCACAAACACTCAAATCAGGCTTCTGGCCAAACATGAGGCCTCAAACCTGCGGGTCACCTCTTTTATGCACTATCCTGAAAGTACTATGTGCTACAAAAACGTTTAGAAAAGTGCAACAATAGCACATCTACAAGCTCACAATGCTGCCATGCTTGACATTAGTCAACAATAGCACATCTACAAGCTCACAATGCTGCCATGCTTTGTGAAATTGTAGATGTAGAGCAACTGTATTTGAGCTGTTTTTTAATATGTATCAAAGTATAATAGGCTTAAGTTTTAGTCAATCAAAAATAAACGTTTATAGAGCGATAAGAATGATAGATAGATAGATAGATAGATAGATAGATAGATAGATAGATAGATAGATAGATAGATAGATAGATAGATAGATAGATAGATAGATAGATAGATAGATAGATATATAGATATATAGATAGATAGATAGATAGATAGATAGATAGATAGATAGATAGATAGATAGATATTATACGGGATATCGCCCTTATTTACACAAGTCTGATGGCTTGGGAAAATAAACTCTTGAACCTTTTTCCAGAGGGCAGCAGAGTGAACAGTGATATGGATGGTTTGGGGCTGTCATGATATCAGTCTCACTTCCTCCCTGTAGCCGTTCTCGTTGTAGTCCCTCATGAGGCCCATCACTATGTTGTCTCGTCCGTGTATTTCACAATATGATTGATTGCTACTGAACCTGGCACAGCAGGCATGTGTCACCAGGGTGAACAGCAGTGGCCTCAGAAAGAACACAGCCCTGAGAAGAGCCAGTGCTCAGGGAGATGACGTTGGAGTTGTAACAGTTGTTTGTTTCCCACCTGCACAGATTCATTGAGGTCTGTTCCTTAGAAAGTCCAGCAGCCGCTTACACAGTGCTTAAGACCCAGGGGGTCCAATTTGTTGCCGAGTAGGGATAATTGAGCTGAAATCCAAGAACAGCACATTGGTGTTCTTCTCCTCTAGAATAGATGTGCCACCGTGTAGCATGCCATACTCTGTAGAGCAATTTGAAGGTGCTCACCGCTGACAGGTTCCTCTCCCTGATCTCAGAGTCACTATCTGTTGTTCACTCAGAGTGAGTTCTACTTCTATGAGCTTCTCAGCAGAGCTAGATGTGTATGCTTGGTTGATGAAACCGCCCATGCGTCTAGAAAATTATAATAAAGTTTATTTACATGAACTAATAAAAAGTTATTCTAGAGCCAAAGTTATTTTGGTGTAAATGGGACCTGTGAGAAAGCAAAACAAATCAACTCAACCAAACCCAAACTAAACCAAGCAAGAAGGAGAGACAGAATGAAGACTCAACCCCAATTTACAGGGTGAGCAATCACCCAGGTGTTAAAGATATCTTTAACACATGGGCCGTTACAGTCGGCTAGTCCACTACTCTTGCGTCACATCGCATCACTTCGTACCTTGAGATTGCGTGAAAACCATTGGTCCATCCACAGTCCACACACCACCATGCAGCATCAGTAATCATTGCCAGTCATAGCAAATATACATGCAGACAATGGTGGCACTAGTCTGTGTCATGTTGACAACTTAAGCCTGATTTATACTTAATTATATTGCGTGCCGGTGTCATGCTCAGTAAATAGCAGATCTACAAGATCACAGCGCGTCACATTCGTGACGTGCTGTGAGCTTGTAGATCTGCTATTTACAGCCAACAACATCAGCGTGCAATGAAGCATGAATCAGGCTTTACTTCCTCAAAATATAAGACTACACTGTTCATTCATTCCAAGGAAAAAGCAACTAACAACTGCACTGTGGTCACATGCCTATCCTTATGCCTCTGTCTTACCTTATTTTGTCGGTTGTTTTTGTCTATAGTTTCTCCATTTCTTTCCACTTCCTTTCCTTTTGTAAATCATCCTTTGTCTCTCCTCCGTCTCTCTGTCTGTTTAGAAATAGAGTCTGATCATAAATATTCGCCGAGGGCATAATCTATCTACTGCTCCTCGTAACTTTACTCTATGCAGTGTGTGTGTGCGCGTGCATGTTATTGTGTGCGTGTGCATGTTATTGTGTGTGCGTGTGTGCATGCGTGCGTGTGTGTTGCCTCCCCAGGGAACCAGGGCCAAGGTAATGAAATTCTCATTACTGATTCAGCTGGAAATGCTGGGATACATTTACACGCCTACTCACACCCGGCACCTTGTACAGACGCTCGTCAAGGTCACCCCACATCTACACTTCATTTGTCTATGTATACCTATGTGTGTGTGTGTGTGTGTGTGTGTCCATTGTATACATACAAATTGAGTAGCAACAAGAAGAGTGGGTGTAATGACAGTTCTGCACGCCACAGGCATCTGACATGAAATACCGTCATTAACGCTCACACACACACACACACACACACACACACACACACACACACACACACACACACACACATATTTTACCTCTGAAATCAAAGCATATATAGCTGACATAACTCTTCTACATAGATTTTATTGAAACACACACACACGCATACACACACGCATACACACACACACACACACACACACACACAAATATGTCAACCACTTGACATGTGCATATATTACAGTACCTTCTGAGGCAAGACAGTTTCTGCTGCTGCTTTATCCAAGTTGATCAAAGCATAGATTACACCCTTCTCTGACACACACTGTGTTTATGGACCACACACACACACACACACACACACACACACACACACACACACACACACACACACACACACACACACACACACACACACACACACACAAACACACACAAACACAGGAGCTATTGTTTCACAAGATGTTATGTTATCTGGTATATATTGTGTCCGTAGGAATGTATGAATGTCAATTAAATATTTATATGCTGAGTGTTGTTTTTTTATTTAACCACACGAAGCGCTCCCATTCTGCGGGCCAACATTCTGTGAAAATAGCCGATCTACAAGCCCTCAAAGCACAGTGTTGGAGTATATACAGGTAGGGTTTCAGTGGTTGACACTAGGATGGCACAGAAAGGTTAGGAAATGTGATGCCTTAACCCAGTGATTCTCAACCTGTGGTACCAAGTCCGGTATGGGAAGGGGTGCGCACGCTACAGTATGTCATACTGTGCACCGCATCAAAGATGAAATTCTCAGGTATTAAATGTAGCTTACATGCGTATCATTTTTGTACTGTAAACATTTTCGGGTCAGCGTTATTATTCCGGCGGCGCATTCATTGGTCCGACTCTTCATGCTTCAAAACAGCAACCATTGTTCCAGTCCCAAAAAAGGGTAAAGTAACTGGATTAAACGACTGGAGGCCTGTAGCAATTACACCCATAGTGAACACCCCCCCACCCCACAGGGTGAACAGCGAAACAGAACATTACAATACATCAAAAACAATAATAATAATAAATAAAGCAAGACAGGTACTAAAAGTTAAATTAAAAGAAAAGAAAATAACAGTCATCAGAGATGTTGGCATGATTTAAGTTTTTCTAATGCTGTGGATAAGATGTCAAGTGTGTTTTCTTGTGCCCCATTGGGTCGAGCTATAGAGAGTTCCAGAGAGATCATTAATGAGAGGATCCATTGTGAGACCTCAAGTTTATGGGGAGGTTTCCATCTTAGGACGAGCAGGTTTTTTTGCAGCTGTCAGCCCTAAGAGCAGGAGTCTTCTACGTGGCATTGTCAATGTCAACCCAATCGCTGAATCATCATTCAACAGGAAAATATTAGGCAAGAGGGGAATTCTAGTTCCATTACCTCAGATAGTACTTCTGAAACTCTAGACCAAAAACGATTGACATCTGGACTAAAATTGTTGTACAGTATATACAGTACGGAACATAACCTCAAATTGCACCTTCTTAAACTAAATTGTATATTATGGAACATAACCTACTGTGAAGCTGTTCACATAAAGTTTACCTTACTTTGCTACTACAGGGAAAAGATGCACATACAGTATGTTTTTTTTTTTTACTCTTTGAATGCTCTTTCTTGCACTCTATACAGTATGCTGCTGCATTGTCTGTAAGGAAGCCAAACAAAAATAAGTTTGACTCTTATGTAACTGTACACAAGATGTAACAATAAAGTACAACCTTGAACTCGCCCCATCACTAACCCTGTCCCTAACTTTAACTCCACGTTGTCGGATTAATTCGCCGTCGGAATTACGCTTCACGAGCAGATCCCAACATTTTCACGTGTTTGTCATCAATTCACTCTCACACAAGAATCCATCGATGTCAATTTCTCAATTTGGGGGGAGTGTACAAATGTTACCATTTGGTTACGTTTGTATACTTTCACTGACATTGAGGATTCTTTGTGTCAGCCTGTGAGTCTCCTCACCAACAGTTCTTACCTGCTAAACGAGAGAGTGTAAGAAACAGAAACCCACGTGCTGTTCACAGGCTTGTTCACAATTACTTAATTATCGTCATCTAACGTTGGTTCGTAAACGGTGTGACGACTCGCCCAACCACACATTAGTATTGCAATATACACAACTATACACATCGTTATGAATTATTGCTTAATTTACTAGATCGGTATTTTGTTCGCACTCATTTCCTAATACAGGCAAATGTGATACCCTAAAATAAATAATAATATATATTGTATTTGAGCCACTTTCAACCTGATGTCCCTTGTTTTGGGCATGTCATTATTAATGAAAATGTGTGAAAGTAATTAGTGAAATTATAATCTTTATTTGGCACTATAAGTAGGTCAGGAGAGGCTTATTGTCGCTATCAGCCAATTGTATTTATTAATATATGAATAAATAAAAAATAAACTCACAAGTGCTAACACTTGCTACAGAGGCTATATCGCATGCATATGAATGGTGTACCTTGAGTGTGCCTGTAGAGAGAGAGAGAGAGAGGGGGGGGGGGTATATGGCCAACAAATCTACAAATTATGAAATCCAGAATGCTGACAGATTATAGTTTCCATGACGTCCATGACCTCTGTCTGTAGAGTCATCTTCATACCTTGTTCAAGTTATCTTGAAGGCAACATACATTATAGGGTGTAGTTAGTAAATCAGTGCATTCAAAGCACATACAGTAGTTTTTCCTCAATCTTCTGTTTTTGTGTGTAGAAACCGCATTTGATACATTTGTCTGTTGAGCCTTTTAGACAGCTATAACTGTAACTGTACAACCGTGCATGCATGCGTGCGTGTGTTTGCATCTACTTTACTTGGCAATATACCTCTCCTGTTGTCATGGTCATGTCTGTTTCCTTGTGTGTGTTACCGCAACTCTGATTAATGGCCCCACCCCACCTGGTGGAGACTGGAGACCATTGCTATCGCCCTTGGGAAATCCCTTGGATTGGCGCCAAACCCACTTGAAAGCATTACATTTATAAATACATGGTTTACAAGAATTCATTCGTTTTTTCCCCGGGCCTGTGATTGCTGACTGAGCGCCCTTTGTTTTCACTTGATGTCCCTGTTCTCGCCCGCAGTGCTGTTTAGCGGCCGCCATTTTAGGTCAGAAGCATTTGTCTGCTTCCTTTTCGCAGACGCTGAGTGTTGAGGTTGACAAGTTTTTAATCTGCAGGTATTCCTTTGTTTCTGTTTTCCGTGACCAAGTTTTTACTCAACGATTTTTTGAGCGGAAGAGACATTACGTTCTGCAAACAGTGCACACAAATTCCCACGGCAGATTAAAGGGTTGCTTCATTTTCAGTGTCGACATTGTCCATCAGTCTGTGGTCATTGAGTGATAAGGTTATTTCTTTCTTTCTTCTTTGTTTTAACCACTTGAACCCCACGCGTCCACATTATGGTGGGCGAACATGTGCCGAAAATTGTAGTTTGCCTATTTTTGACAAAGAGATTTGGTGTCGTCCAAGAAAAGGGGTCCACATTACAGAGCTGACTCAATTCCAGTTTGTAGTTTTGTAAATCATGTCAAGGACCCCCAAATTAATATGTATTTTTCCACGGACCCCCATCTGAGAATGTTTTGTGTCAGCAACCCCCCCGAGAAAACTTTTCAAAATGTTCGAATACTTTCAAGATTTTTAAAAGATGTTCTAAAATGTAGAAGATGTACAAGATCGCAGCAAGGCACAAAGGCCCCTTTTCCACCGGTTGGTTCCCAGTGGGAACCGGTTCAGTTATTTTTGGTTAGTCCATGAGCCATAGCTCCAAAATTGAAACGTTAAATATGAATTGAGTGTAGCAAAACCATACCTATATTAGATTGTTATCACCATGAAACTTCCCCAATTGAGTACTTACACGAAGACAATGATTTATTGTATTACAAATTTTACATTTTTAAATATGCAAATGAGGCATTATGTAGGAAAATATGCAAAATAATAAAAAATATGAAAAAGCTACTACTGTGGAAGGGTTATCATGTATTAATTTACTTGTATTGATCCTATAAACAATTTAATATAGGGTATAGTTTGCCCATCAATTTTGGAGCTCTGGCTCATGGACTAAAAACCAAAAAGAACTGAACCGGTTCCCATTGGGAACCAACCGGTGGAAAAGGGGTCAAAGTGAGCACTATAAATACACCGTTTACCATTGTATTTGTTGTGGTTGTGGTGTGGTCTCTGACATCCACGAACAGCCCTTAAGAGTGTTTTATTTTCAATGTAGCTGAAAATGGGCCGATCTGGATGATGCAATCCACTGCAGTCCAGGATTGTGCTTGAATCCTTCAAATGTCACTACTACATTGCTATTAACACTTGTGCGTGCGCACACACACACACACACACACACACACACACACACACACACACACACACACACACACACACACGCACACACACACAGTCACACACACACTCGTTACTCATCTAGGTAAAGGTTAAACTCCCCCATGAGTATGACCAGTGACACTGTTCATCACTCACCTCTGTCACAAGTGTGTGTGTGTGTGTGTGTGTGTGTGTGTGTGTGTGTGTGTGTGTGTGTGTGTGTGTGTGTGTGTGTGTGTGTGTGTGTGTGTGTGTGTGTGTGTGTGTGTGTGTGTGTGCACGCGTGCATGTGTTTTACAAATCTGCCATATGCGAGTGTTGCTAAGAGACAAACAGGCTGAAGGGCATGCAGGTGGAGATGGCCTGTATAGGCAAAAGCAGCCTGGCATGCACACAAACACATCCTCGCTGACAGGATCACATCCTCGCTGACAGGATCACATCCTCACTGACAGGATCACAGCGGCTTAGCGGCGATAGAAGGTTTCTGCCTGGACACATGCTGTCTGTACATATATGCATTCATCAACTTACAGTAAATACATTTATGTACTGTACATGCATAGACCTGTTAATAGCTCATACTGTACAACAAGCAAATCCTGGGCGGTCCAGGTGTGGGCCCTATTTCGTAAATCCCTTATCCCTAAACTTCTTTAGCTTTTTTGCTATTTTGAAAAACATTTTTGAGTAGCTCCAATAGCCGATCTACAAGCTCACAACGTGTTGATCGGTTAGTTGAATAATTTTAATATGTTTGCAAAGAAGTTTAGGGATAAGGGCTTTAGGCACTGACGAAAATAGGGCCCTTTAAAATCTTTTCTCAGACAGAGTATACCATAACTATTCCCTGCGCAAGATGCACACGTATAGGTAATACGTTTGCGCATGGTGTGACCATTTGCAGACCGCGGCCATCTTGCCATCAGAGTTTGGAAGCACTCGTTTTCTGTAAAGCAATGTCATGCTGCCTCCTGCATTATGTGCAAATTCAAAACAGGTGGTACACAAGGCCTTAGAAGGCATGCGTTTTCTTTAAAAAAAATCACACCGTGTGAACTGAGTGGTGCAATTCCCCCCCACCTCTCTCTCTCTCTCTCTCTCTCTCTCATTAGCAGGCAGCAGGCACAGCACTATCCCTCTCTCTGTTTCTGGCGCCCCCTACTGGTACTAATAAGTCATATACTCGTGCTCATGGCCACATACTGTCATGGTTTGAATCTCCCCCTGTCTGTATTTCCACTTCGGCCACTCCCTCATCCCATTCCACACTTCAGTCCCAGTTACACACCTGGTTCCACTCTCATCAGCCCAGCCCATTACAAACCTGTGAACACTACTGCAATCAACCCACCACCTATAAGACTGGACTCATTGCACACACACCTTGTCGGATCATACAGTCATGTCACGTTGTTGTATGTGGGAGCTCTTGCCTTGTTCCTCGTTCCTGGACTAAGCTTTCAAGCTTCTGGTAATTTGCTTGTACCTCTTTGTTTTTGCATTTTTGGACTGCTTAGTTTCTGCCAGTATTTGCTTTTTGTAATAGTTTGCCTGTTTTCTGCATTATTCAATAAATGCTTGGATTACACTCTGCTTTGCTGGTCGTACCTCTGCACTTGGGTTCAGTACATTTTTGCCACCGTGACACATACGGACATTGCTGGTTGTAAGAGTGGCTGCACCACTCAAAAAGAAAACGTTTAGGGCCCGGACGGTTAGGGGCACCTAGGCTGCCAAGCCAGCTGTACGGCGTGCCGCAGGTTCGACTCCCGAACCCGATGGCCTTTGCCACGTGTCACTCCCCATCTCTCTCCTCCTTTCTTGTCTGACTATACTGTTCCCTATATCAACAAAGGCCCAAAAAACGAATTAAAAAAATGTAAAAACGTTCAGAACGTCACGCCAGGTACGCTGGCACGATTACAAAATGTAAGTCGTCAATTAATTGTCATACAAATAATTCGATCAATGATTTAATTTAGTTTTTGGCATGGAGAAATGTAATTTTTTTTTATTTCTGTTTGCCTTTTAGTTTTCGTACACATCAAGAATGACACTTTGTAAGCGCCTAGATCAGCTATTTCTGCTTTCGCAGAATATGCAAAATATTTGCACTTAATTATGACTGACCTAGACACGCAGTGAGCTTGTACATCCGCTATTCTCAGTTTACACAACACCACCATACAACAGTTCTTGCTTACTGTAAATCACTCTGGATTACGAGCATCTACTAAATGCCTAAATTGTTACAATGCCGCACATCAAAAATAGCCAATCTATAAGCTCGTAAATCAGCTGTTTTCAGTGTGCGACAAACCGCACGCGACTAAGTATAAGTCTGGAATGAGCACAACTGACCACGTCTGACCACGTCACAGGCTGTTCTATTCACACACACACACACACACACACACACACACACACACACACACACACACACACACACACACACACACACACACACACACACACACACACACACACATTTACACGCCTGCAACTCCCACAGTCCCATGTTACTCCATGCAGCTAAGAGAGAATGAAATCAAGGGCAGATGCTTAGTTGGTAAACAATGCACTGCTGATAAATCATCTGTGAACACACACACACACACACACACACACATACATTTAGAGCATTTTCCTGCACATTCACCAGTCAATCTGCGGTCATGTGCTCATATCACACCACCACATGTTGAGACTTCTAGCCAGTATGTGTGTGCATATTTTGGACTACTATCATATTATATTCGTGTGTGTACGTGCGTGCGTGCGTGCGTGCATGCGTGCGTGTTTGTGTCTGTGTTTAGGTAATTGAGATTAAGATGTATTTTTGGATCTATTAGCTACTAGCTAAATGTGATCTTGATTGATGGTGTGCTCCTTGCTATAGTGAACGTATAGTGTTACAGTTACATTGTATGTTTGTGTACCTGTGAATGTGTGCCCATTAGTAAACTATGTATACATATATTTTCATGATTCCATTGTGTGTGTGTGTGTGTGTGTGTGTGTGTGTGTGTGTGTGTGTGTGCGCAAGTGTGCGTGCGTGTGAACGTTAACACCTCACCTCATTCCTAAGCTGCTGAAAGAGTTTCTTTGTCTATTGTACTGCAAAACAATGTCCATTGTAGGAGACGGAATCACATTTCTGCACAAGCAGGTGTGTGCGTGTGTGTGAGGGTGCGTGTGTGTGTGTGTGTGTGTGTGTGTGTGTGTGTGTGTGTGTGTGTGTGTGTGTGTGTGTGTGTGTGTGTGTGTGTGTGTGTGTGTGTGTGTGTGTGCGCGCGCATGTGTGTGTGTGCGTGTGTGTGTGATTGAAAAAGGGGTAGTGTATGTTGAAGTGCGCTTTTGTGACAGAGGTGTGTATGAGAAGAATCCCATCTCCATGTCTGATCCCTGTCTCTCTCTCGTGTGTGCATGTGCGTGTGTGTGTGCGTGTGTGTGTGTGTGTGTGTGTGTGGGCGGCGGGAGCGCGCGCGCAGGCATTATGCCCACGGCAGTGTCTGTCTCTTTCTCTCTCCTGTCCTAATCCACTCATTTACCTGAGTTCCTCCCAGGAGAGGTTTGGAGAAATGCCAACACGCATGCACGCGCACGCACGCACGCACGCACACACACACAAAAAGCTGTTAAGCAGCTGGTGGGATCCAAGGGTGCATGTGCCAATTAAATTAAGCAACAAATTCATGCGTGTGCATGTGTGTCAGTGTGTCTGTGCGTGCGCATATCTGTGGGCGGTGGAGCCAGGACCATAAATTATCCTGGTCTTGACAACAACAACAAAACAATTAGGTTTCCCCGACGACCATGAGAAATCTGGTTGCCGTGGGACCAGTAATGCACCCAAAATCCCTTTGGACCAAGCTGACCTGTTCTTACTGCGGAAGAAAATATGTTTGACACTGATTTTCAATGTTTTAACCACTTAAACATTATATGTCCTGGAATGGAGTCCCCCAGGGGTCTGTAAATGGTCCCCTCTACAGTCTCTTTGCCGAAAATAGATCATCCACAAGTTCACAAGGCTATTATCACTAAATGTCTGCCTATTTTTTTTATTTTTGTTTATTTTTGTTGACCTATTATGATCATAATGCTAGGTTCACTGGTACAGCTGGTGAGCAACCTCACTCGCCCATCATCACTTGACGAGAGCAATCAAGTGCTCCTCGTGTTCTTCCAAGTATTCCAAAACAGTGTTTAGTGCATCTCAGCCTCTCCACCAACAGGGGTCGGTGCAATGGGGACGGTGCAGAGAGGGTTCTGGAGGGGGGAGGGGGGAGGGGGGGGGGCATGACGGCGGAGCACACAGCGTTCTTATTAGGTGCAGACTAACGTTTGGACGCCACACACGTCTTCATCACTGTCGCTTCTGACTCTGATGAAGACGTGTGTGGCGTCGTTAATCCAATGAATTCCCATGTGGGCTCCAGTGTCTTCCTGCATGGGCCAAGGATTTATATGGCATGGCTCTGCAGGAGGCTATAGCTGTCTAGAAGTCTGTCTGTCTGTCTGTCGATTACATTTTCCTGTAATTATTCCGGTACCTTTTCCTCTTTTGAAGTATGCCTTTAATTACATATCCATATGAAGCAGTTATGGTATGGTAGGTAGGGTAAGTGATATGCTTTGGTTACAGTAAGTGTCACAGTGCAAAGGCAGGAGCTTTAGGACCCAATAGCAGACAGATATGCGCAGGCAGATGAGCTTCAATGCAAGGTTGTTGTTTTTTTTTTTAAACCTTGACACAAGGAACAGTACACTATGGGTTAAATCATGGATACACAAGGAGAACACTACTGACATAAAGTGACAAGGGAAGTAGCAAGGGAACTAAACAAACAGGGGAGTATAAATAGACACAGACTAACTAGGCACAGGTGAAACAAAACTTAAAATCAAGACAGGGATTGGCTGGGGGACTAAGAGGACACAGGTGGAAAACAAAGACTAATCACAATACAGGTTAGACAAGGCAGGTACAGAACTACAGGGGCAGACAGGAAGGCACAAATCAATACTACAAAATAAAAGGTACACAAGTTAAAGGTGAAACTCAAACTGGAACTAAGACACAGGGAAAACACAATACTTAAAAATCACAAAACACTCCACACTCCACAAAACAATAACAAAAACCGCAAGAACAGGGTACACAAGAAAACACAACATGTCACGGACCGTGACAGTAAGTATCTTCCTCTTTCCATTGGTACAAATTTGCTATTGGTAAACAGAAAATGCATTGTCAGGATCATACACATTTTTAACAAGATACCGTGAAATTGGAAGTGACCACACAAAGAAATGAGCGGACAAAATTCACTCTAAAATTCAAGCTGATGACAGAACGGGTAACGTTGGGTCCTCTGTTTCCATGAGGGTGGTTTCAAATGGAATGATTAAAAACAAAATCCAGTAAGACGCCTGAGGGCGAGAAGCGACCTCGCCCTAAAGGGAATGGGAATTTTCAGGGCTGTTGAGAACTGTTTTCGCGGGCTGCCGGGCACGGCTGCACTAATATGCACTAATAACGTTGGGGCTGGACCGTCAAGTGTTTAAATGGACAGGTATCAGTCAAAAGGAAGGATGGACATCGAAGAGGAAGGATGGATGGGGAAGGATCAGGGCTCCAGCGTGCGACCTATTAGGTCGCATATGCGACTTAATTTGAACGCGAGTTAAATTTGAACATGGTCGCACCGGTGCTACTTATTGCTTTCACTCCCAGCCTCAACCATGAAGCACGGGCATTAGCGCGATAATAAAATATTAATTTATTCTCGCTCATTCGGCGCCTTCTCTCTCTCTCTTTCTCGCTCCCTCTCTCTCTCTGCCTGTCTGGCCCAATCCCAATCCACTCCCTTGCTGACTCAATGAGCCCTCACTGACTTAGCTGCGCGTTCATGTGAAGTCTGCGAGGGCTTGAGGGATGTCCCATTTGAAATCGGTAAGTCAGTGAGGGCTCAGCCCCGCCCCTTAATGTGCCCTTTGCCAAAGTCAGCGTCGATGCTGACTTTGAGATGACTTTAGCAAAGAAATTACCCACAGTTCATAGCGTTACCAGTGGAATGAGGGGGATCCTCCGAACGTCAATCATTTAATTATGCAAATTAGTTATGTATCACGATTAGAATGTCAACAAACACAATAGTGCTTTCTCACTGTTCTCAAAAGGAGACGGAATGGAAGGATATAGGCTATATATTTAATAACAATAATAATAATAATAAGGGAAACATGATGAGAAATGACAAAAGTAGCAAAGTAAAATAATATGGAAATGAAATGTATAATGAATAGTATTATATATTAATATTACAACTCATATCACACAGGAAAGTGTATTTATTAAACTAATAATAAAACGATCAGCTTAAATACTAAAATAAACATAATGTAAAGCATGTAGGTAGGCACTGGCTGTGAAGGACAGTCTTTATAAAGTGATGCAAAGTGTCATGAATGGCGGACTCATCTTCAAAGTGCTGTCCCATTTCTTTCACAACAATGTGGAGCCCTTACAGCCTCTCACCCTCAAGCACTTACAGCTGACGTCATTAAAGTCAATGAGGGTCCAGGGCTCAGGGCTTGAGGGAGGCAATTGGGATTGGGCCAGAATCTGTCTGCACCGGTCTGCACACGACACGCGGCGTGAGTTCAACAGTGGCGGTGCGCTCACTGATCAACCCCGAAAAAACGAAACTGATTTCAGCATCGGCTGTACATAAGTTTCCCTGGAGCGCACACATTTTACAACTATGATGATGCATGCTGTGCATTGCTGTCGCTGAATCCACGGAGACAGCAGACACAACGTATGGGGGACTGCGCCTCGCGTCCCCGGGCCCGACCCCAAACACGGTAAACTTGTTGTTGAAAAATAGCTTCCAATAGCTTGTTATTTTGCGTCGAGTAGCGCTGTGTGCAGGCCATAGACTGTATGCAGGCTACATACATGATCGCCTCGAACAAAATACATCTCCCACATGAAACCTGGTATATTCTTCGTCGTACGATGTGGTGTTGCATGCTGAAAATAGATTTACAAGCTCACAACGCGTCACGTCCACCACACGTTGTGAGCTTGTAGATCAGCACATGAAAATATGCAGGCTGAGACGTTTAGAAACTTTCCCCTTAACAATAAAAGCACATCAGCTTTCACATGTTCATTCCATATAAAGAAAAGACAGGAGCAAAGTGGGCAAGGATTATGAATTCGGTGGCATTTTACATTGCAAAAGGGTGCAGGAAGAGTGGTCACGTGGGCACCTCAGTGTTAAAGGTATATTCAGTGATTTCACTCAAAAAACCTTAGGTTTCGTTTTTGGCTGTGGAACCCAGCCTTTCGTCCAATCAGATAGAGAGCCAAAAACGAAACCTACGGTTTTTTGACCCCCAGGGGTTAACTGGGGACAGGGAGGAACTCCTTATATGGCCAGCACACTCTATAGTAGGGAGGATTATCACAACTAAACCAAAAAATAAGTGATATTTGAATTAAGTGAAATCACTGAATATACCTTTAAATATCCTTATTGGCCATTAGGTTGAACATGCCCATGCAGAAGGTAAGGGGTGTGTCTCATTTCTGTTTCATATAGCCTACAGTAGCCAAATAATAATAACGATATGGAAAAATGCACTATAGGTTTGGGTTAATTCATTATAATAATTTCCTATAGAATGTGTGTGAGTGAGAAATATAACATGTTATGTGCTTAATTTAAGGCATTTATGCTTCAGCCAAGAAAACCTTTGCTAGCCTTGGTGATAAGGTCATGTATTAATACAGCGCTGCGGCGCTATACAAAAAAAAGTTGGTGCTACCTAATTTGTGGTGGCGCTACCAACTGAAAAGGTAGGTGGCACCAGTGCTACCTGTGAAAAAGTTAGTCTGGAGCCCTGGGAAGGATCAACATATGGAATGTCAGAACAGGTCAGCTCCATATATGGAGAAGGTTTTGAGGTTTGAGATCAGATGTAGAGTGGGTGGCTCAGGGTGGCGCATACTTAGTTTAGACTAGTCATTGGTTAGACATGGGTTAAGGTTAGGTTTATGTGTGCTGCTGGTTAGGTTTAGGGTGAGGATTTGAGATAGGTTGTAGTTGTAGGACTAATGACTGGTCTAACCCAATGACTAGTCTAAACCAAAAACTGTCTAAACTAAGTACTGCACCCTGGCTCAGTAGGTAGAGCAGGTTGTCCAATGATCCCTGGGTCGGCGGTTTGAATCCCAGCTCCACCTGTCCACATGTCGAAGTGTCCTTGGGCAAGACACTGAACCATACATCGCCTCCAATGAGTTGGTCGGTGTGAGCTTGCTACCATTGGTGTGTGAATGTGGGAAGTGAGGACGCTGGCATCGACTGTTCCCTGCTTCACCTCCCAAGCACTTTGAGCACTTGGAAAAGCGCAAACTCCGGTCACTTCATGCGACCGGAAGTTTACGGAATGCATTGGTGACCGGGCTGTTTTCTGCCCCCTCCATCGCTTCTATTAGATGGCTCAGCCTGGGTGACCAACTAACTGACGGGAAATGTACAAATGGCACAATGACTACTTTTACTTTTAGTACTTTAAGTACAATTTGATACCAATACTTTAGTACTTCAGTCGGTTTTCACTAGAATCAAGCGGTTTCTGTACGTAGCCAGAGAAGTGCAACATACACTGTTCTCTCTGAGGGGTAAAATCCACGTGGAGGTTACCATTAATTTAGTTCCAACACTCCATCACTGCACTGTGTACTATTTATTTCATTGTGTCTCGCTGTCAGGAACAGTTACAAAGCTACTGTATCTCAATGAGATGTCACACGGAAAAAAACTCAGGCACGCGCATGTACGGGTGCACGCACGCGCACATGCACGCATGCATGCACGCACGAACTCACGCACAAACTCACGCACGCACACACACACACACACACACACACACACACACACACACACACACACACACACACACACACACACACATACACACACAGATAGATAGAGATGCAATAAGTAACAGTCAGGCCTATTGTGACTGCCATAATTATGTTTTTGTCATTTTTGTTGTTGTTGATATTTTACTTATTTGATGGTTTGGGTAAAATGTGTGTTCCGGAAGTTTGATTGTGTCATTTCCGGTAACATGACCATATACTTTGGAATAAGCTCAGGATCGCACAGTTATTGCATCTTCCGTCCATGCTGAGCAGACAGGAGTCTGTCACATTGAACATGGAGCGTACAAAGTTAAAGTCCTGGTTATGATAATGTGTTCATGGGTTCCTCTCACTACTTCATGCTCTTTGAATTACGTGCAGTCAGTGAGGTAAAAGACTTGTTTTGTACATGAGTAATTTCTTTATATTACATTATGTGCTTTGTTTCATGTTGCTCATTCTGATCATGATTTATTTGTGTTTTATGTCAGTTTTGACGTGGGCTTTGGAAGCGATGCCATGCTACAATAAAGCCGTCAGTCATACACAGAACAACTGCCTCATTCGTTCTTCAAGTTCGTCAAAGGGCGTGACACCTATAGACTCTGTGCTGAGGACAGCTTAATGTGATCTCTCTCCTCTTAACTTTTTATTCACTTCTTTTTATGCGGTGTAGGACTCTTCCTGCTTCTATTGCAGTCTCTCCTACCACCCCCAGGACACCCACCCCCCCCCCCCCCCCCAACTCCCACACCCGTCTCAATTGATTTCAGTTCAGTTCAATTGCTCTCTATTCAAATGATGCCTCATTGGCATGGCACAGAAAAACCTTACGCTGCCAAAGCTGAGGCGAGGAGTGACAAAACTGATTACTAAGAATTATTAGAGCCATGTCTGTCTCTCTCTCTCTCTCTCTCTCTCTCTCCAGGTGACGATGAATCAGGTGGTGTTAACAGCGGCCGTAGTCCAGCTGTAAAGGACGTACCCCCTCTTCATCACCCCGTCACTCCTCAGCATGCCCCGCCTCCTCAGGTAGGTTACACCCACTGATTTGACTGACCCTTCATTTGTATGCTATCGAAGCTGTGTACGCCATCTGTCTATCTGTGTTTTTTTACTTCTTTAATCCATCCTTCACCTTTCTCTTTCTCTCTTATCAATGCAGATTAAATTACATTTGATCATCTCTTTTTACATCTCTAATTGTTTTGTTGAGTTTTAATGGCACACCTCAGTAAGGAATGAAAAACGTAGAATAACATTTCATATGGGATGACTGCAGAAGCACAGGCACTGCATTTGGTACTGTACCTCGCATCCATGTTTCGGTGAGCAGAGAGTTTTTGTTTCCCTCGTGTCTCCTGACATCATTATATCAATTTACAATTTACAATTTAGGCATTTAGCAGATGCTCTTGATCCAGAGCGACTTACATTTAAGTAAAAACAAAGCATGTCATACATCCCATATATAAAAATATATCATTAATCGTGTATAAGCTAAGAACGTAACAGTTGAGTATCTATGTCAACTATACATACTATACTATATTATATATTATACAATATACATGTGTACTATAAAGTGCTATGACTACATAAAATGCAATTCTAGTGCTGTCTACGTAACGAGCTGTAAGTCTGTCTAAAATATGACATAAAATGCTATCTAAGGGGCTAGGCTAGGGCAAGTGCTACGGGCCATGGTGGAGTCTGAAGAGGTGGGTTTTCAGACTACGGCGGAAGATTGGGAGTGAGGCTGCAGTTCTGACTATTTTTACTGCTCCTATAGATGTTCAAATGCAATTTTCCACTGCCGTAAATAGTTTAATCCCATATTGCGCCGTCTAACTAGCTAAACTGGCGTGGACACACCTGATTCCTTTTGCACCCATTAAAGGCCTGTCTAATGTCCTACATCATGTCCTACATGTCCCATAATTCAGCGGTTCTCAGTTGGGTATTAGTATTTTAGTTTTTTGTAGAGGGATAGAATCACAGTAGGCTGACAGGAAATGGGGAGAGAGATGGGGGGTGGCATGCAGTGAAGGCCGTTGGGATCGGGAGTCGAACACACGGCACACTGCCAGACTGGGTTACCAGTCACGGTGCCTGGACCACTGAGCCACGGCCCAGGCAGGATGGGGGGTCCTTGACGGTAGCTAAAATGATCGGTGGAGTTACAGGGCTCCGTAAAACCAATGACATAATGCTATCTATCCTCTCGTCCGCCCACAGGTGGCCGTCCGAGGCTCCGCCCATACACTGGCCTCCTCCTCCCACCTGACGCCCTTGAGCCTGGCGTCGCTGCTCTCACTGTTCCTGCTGCTGTCGCCATGGGAGCCTCTCTGACCGCCACTTCCTGTTCCTGCTGCTGTCGCCATGGGAGCCTCTCTGACCGCCACTTCCCACCACAGATACTTGAGAGAGCGACAGACCGAGAGGGACCGCAGCGCAGACAGCCAGGCACGCAGCAGAGAGGCAGCAAGACAGACAGACACAGACAGGTACTCGGAAGGAAAGGCAAACCACAGGCAAGACGCAGAGAGACAGGTTAGACAGTCAGTCAAGCAGACAGAAGACCCATGTCACACGTGATGGCGTTTGAAGTTGTCCATGATGCAGACCACACTTTCTTTCAGTTATATCTCTGTAACCTGTTGTACAGTCTGGTCATGCATGGACATGAGGACTGCTGTTCATTTTACCACGTTGGTTTATCTGTGCATTTCTTTTTTTTATGATCTACTATACTTACCTTTGCATGTATTTTGTTATTCTATATTATTGTATTTCACTGGGATAGTTTGTACAGCACTACTGACTCTCTGAAAGAGAAATGTAAATACGGAAATCTATATTTATATAAACAGAGTTTTTATAGGATATAAGAAGGGCTTGATGTGTAAATATATAGATTATTTGGGCCAGATTCACAACGGAAATATACGACCAGGTGTAAATGAAAGGAAATAGCGTATTAATCCGTCCGATCAAGCTCACGTGTCATTCACCAAAGGTGGCATAGTGACTTCATTTGTGCGGATCGCCCGTGTATCTCATTTCGCCTCTTTCCCAAGTTATTCGCCTGGTGTCGCCTGGTTTAATGGAACATCCACGCCCATTCCACGCCATATAAGGCAACAGGAAATATCTGTCCTCGGATGAAAAACGTCATCACATCCTGCAAAATGCACAAGCTTACAACAGTGAACGTGGTGCTCTGCGATGCACTGCATCGCATGAGCTTGTTTATTTTGACAGACGAGTCTCTCGCACAGACATCAAGCTAGCAAACAGCGCAAGTTATATAAACGAAATGGACGGAACCTTACCAGGCCTGGAAGCACTGCATAGAAACTTGTCAACTTGCCAACTTATTTTGGCACGCGATTGCTTCACTCCTTGCTGAACGTCAGAATGTTAATAAGTATGTGTGTGTTGACAAACACAATGCTGGGCACATACATATCGTTTTTGTAGGTTTGGGGACTATTAATTGATTCAGCATGAAAAGTAAAGCATTCTAAATACACTGGTACACCAACCTCTGAGCTGACTTGGAAATGAGGACCACTCTGCTGGTGGATGACCAACGTCCACCAACCAAGTTCATGAATTCCACACGTAACGTGGCAATGCTCGTAAATGTCCGTACGCTCACGATATGTGCGTAAACTGCGTTGTGAATCTGGCCCATTATGTAGAACAGCACAGACTGACTTGGGGTCGGCGGTATAAGGAAACATGAGTGAATGACATTATCAACACAGATTAGGTTTCACTCAACACAGCCTCAACTCCATAGTTGAGTATACTGGCTGTAAACCAAACTGGGCCAAGTCGAGTCAAGTAGAACTTTATTTGTTCCCAGATGGGCATTTGGTTGTCCAGCAGTAAAAATACTGATAACACACACACACGCACACGCACACGCGCGCACACACACACACACACCACACACACACACACACACACACACACACACACACACACACACACACACACACACACACACACACACACACACACACACACACACACACACACACACACACACACACACACATACACACACACACTCTCTCACACTCACACTCACACACTCTCACACACACACACACACACACACACACACACACACACACACACACACACACACACACACACACACACACACACGCACACACACACACAACATCATAGTCGGGTGTCTAAAACGGTTGCTTTCCAGGAAATTGAAAAAAATAACCTGTGTTCCAATGTAGTAATACGTTTCATTGGTATTATTTTGATAAAACCTACTGACTAGAATAAATTCAAATGTAGGAAAAGTAGCAGATCTACAAGCTCACAACATGTCGCATCCCAAAGTGTACTTTTGCTACTTTTGTTGTGTGACTAGGACATTCACTTTTGTTGTGTGAAGTAGGACATTCATTTACAAAAAACAACATAAAGGGTTGAAATATGGAGATACAAGGATTCTGCCCGACACAAACAGTGTACTGTATACGCATACATATACACACACAAGTATAACCTCGCCCAGTAAAACACACAAGGCAATTAAATACAACATATCAAAGACTAAATAACAGTTCTCACAAGTAACACAAGTTATATGTTTAAGTAGCACTACTAAAATGATATCCATATTTATCAACATGGTTCGGTGATCAAGCTGATATTACCATTTACTAGGGCTGTCCCCGACTAAGGATTTGTATAGTCGAATCTGATTAGCCTAATATGTTCTATAGTCGACTGGTTGTCGAGTATAATAGGCAATTACCAATATTCTTTTTCTTTTCGTTTTTTTTTGTTGCACGATTTGACTAAAGAGATTGGCTGATCAGTCTGATTGCACAACATCAACATTTTAATGCAATAGAGGATCATTCCATTTGGGCTGTGGGGGGTGATTAATGTCTGATTTAACATATACCTGCTTGTTTTCTCCTGATAAATCATGATATGTATCCCATAATTCAAACTATTTGTTAATTAACGTAACAAAATTAGGCCAATCTCTAAGTGGAATCATGCAACAACAAAAAAAGAAAAAAAGAAAGAAAGAAAATAAAACAAATGACTTGTGGAGTTATGTGTCTGTAACTCCCAGAGTTAGACTTATATAGATGGGGGTCCCATAGATAGAAAAGGTGATGAAATTGTTTTTTTGAGAAGCTAAGGGTGTGATATTGACTGGAGTTCAGCAGTGAAATGGCTACGGTTATGAAGGAATGTTTGTATACGTGTTGGTTTTGGTTAACGGGCACATGAAGGTACATCTATTCTACAGGTATGTGCAGGAGGGGAGCTGATAGGCGGGATAGATTCTGCTTTAACCACATGAACCTTATATTTTGTGGACTGGAGCCCCCCAGGGCTCTGTACTAGGCCCCCCTCTTGTTTTCGCACTACACTAAATATCTTCGGCGAAAATAGCCAACCTACAAGCTCACAACGCCCCAGAATAGGGATTATGTTATATATTTGTTATATGCCTATAAGTCAGACAAACGTTTTTGTTGAGTGCCTGTGTGACATCTACTACAGACTTTGCATTTTTTATTTCCCCAATTGGTGTGAAGTAACAGAGTACAGTTTAAGTAGTTTTGTGGAGGATCTACCTATACTTTACTCGAGTTTTTGTGATTATCACAACTTTTACTTATTGTATTTGTATATTTATGTATTGTCCTGAATGTATGCATTGACCTGAGCAAAACAAATTTCCCTTGTGGATAATAAAGACATCTAATCTAATCTACTTTGATTTTACTGAATTAAAAAATATACATTTACATCATTAAAATAAACGTGCTCTAGTCTGAACACGTCTGAACACTCCCATTTTGGACGGGAACCCCTTTTGGTGTTAGCATCATGTCATGCTTTAGCTATTGAAAAATAGCAGATCTACAAGCTCGTAGGTCTGCTATTTTTAAGTTAAGTTAAGTGTTCAGATGGGTGGGCCGCAAAGGCGTTTTGAGTGGGCCCTGATCCAGAAAAGGTTGTACCTGTATATATAGCATTCATTTGGAGCTTGGAGAGAAAAAAACCCATTTCTGTCTATTTTGTTTGCTTTGTACTTTTGAAAAGCACATTGTACTTTTACCTTTTATATTTGAAGTTATACTGTGTATCTTTTTTATATATAGCCTACTTTATACTTTTATGCATTATCATACATTATCAGACATTTAGATTTTCACACGCCGAATTTGAAGTCGATCAGTCTGGGCGAAGGACAGATACACACGCACATCGCTGACTTGAAAGAATATTTTTGGGGTCTTTTATGCCTTCATTGATAGGACAGTATAGGATGACAGGAACTGGGGAGAGAGAGATGGCGATTGGAGAGTGAATATAAAGAAGGATAACCACTTTCAAGTAAGATACAGTATCTTTAGTTTTACGAAAGTATGGCTTTTTAAGTCTACTTTATACAACACTGCATTACTCTATTTAAGAGAGAAGCAGATAAAAGAAAAAGTAAAAAATAGATCTGTGAAACAGTCATCAGGGACAAGTCGACAGTGAACATAGACAGCTTCCTCAGACAAAGAAGGGGCTGCTGGTATTTTCTTAACACCACATATTGATATTCCAATCAACGCTCAGCTTATTATCAATAATATAGCCCAAGTGCTTGTACAGTACGACAGAAGTACTACTGAAGTATTTCCAATTTCCAATACTTTTACTTCTACTCCAGCCTCCAGGGGTTCTCAACCTGGGGTCCCCAAATTATAATTATTATTATTATTTTTTTTCAAGTGAATGGCTGGAAAATGTAAATTAATAGTTTACATAGTGGTGCATGCATAAACTTTCCTTAATGCTTATATCTGGTTTCAGTATTCATTTATGATATATTTTCTCTATTATTAAGGTTATTTTTGCAGTCAGTTTGCATCGGTGGTGGGGAATGGGGCGGGCGGGGCGGGGCCAAAGCATTTCCGGGGGTTGATTTTGATTATTATTACAAAGGATACATTAACCACTTAATTTTGGCCATTTGAAAATAGCCTATCTACAAGCTCACAATGCGTCGCAATGCGACACATTATGACTTATTATGATTATGATTACACTGCATAATGAGCATTTTTCCTTTTGGTACTTTAAGTACATTTCGATGCCAATACTTTTGTACTTTTAAGTAAATTTTGAATTCCGGACTTTTACTTGCAAGTTGCAACGGAGTACTTCTATATTGCAGTATTGATAATTTTACTTAAGTAAAGAAATTGTGAGTAGGCCTACTTTTTCACCACTGCATTTACGTGTCGACAGGATTGATGACGTCTAAAGTCAATGCGCATATGCTCGGTCTTGGTCACATTTAATTCAGAAAAAGGCTTCTTGACACCATTTAGAAACATAACCTGAGACAGGAGGGATACTTCATCCTCCTTCAGAAGACTCACTATAACCGTATCATCTGCAGACTTTACAATGTGATGGTTTTCAGTGTCAGCGCGGCACTCATTACTGTACAGGATGTATAGAAGAGGTGAGAGGACACAGCCCTGGGGGGAGTTGTGGGTGTAATATTTTGTCATTGTTAGATATTCAGCAGCAGAGCAGAGTAACATTGTTAAACTTGACCACAAACGCGTCATGTAAACTTTGAAATGTAGCGGCAACTCCAGGGCCATTTGGTCATTTATATCTAATTAAATGTAGTGAGTGAAATTACTCAACTCTCTACGGAGTACGGATGCTTTTTTTAGTTCCTGTAACAGTATAGTGATGAGAAGACAGGAAGCCATAGTGTACACAGTAAGGGGAGTATATGGACAGTGTACATAAGTACTTAAGTACAATTTTGAGGTACTTTTATTTTACTGGAGTATTTCCAATTTTTTATACTTTTACTTCTACTCCAATTACATCTCAGGGGTAAATATTGTACTTTTACTCCATTACAGTTATTTTAAAACTTGTGTTACTAGTTACTTTGTAGATTTTTATTATTATTACGAAACATTTATACTTCAGCCCTATTTAAACTTTGGCTATTTAAAAAAAAGGGAAAAAAAGACATTGTGATGCGAAGCGTTGTGAGCTTGTAGATCTGCTATTTTCAAAAGATGTTACATTTTGACTTTTGTAAACAGAGCATTCCTACCGTACGTTTTTTTTGCTATAACAAAAGTAAAAAACTACCGGTATGTGTGTGATTGATTACTCCAGAAATCCATGGCAAACAGGATAAAAAAAGGAAAATAAAATCTGGCTGTGGTCATTCTCTTTTTGAGTGGTGCAACCACTCCTACAACCAGCCAGCAATATCCGTGTGTATCATGTATCATGAGCACGAGTGGTGTGCGCATGGTGAAATTGGAACACGGGGTAATGCTGCGTGCGTGCATTTATTAATACCAGTAGGGGGTGCCAGAAACAGAGAGAGGGGTAGTGCTGAGAGAGAGAGAGAGAGAGAGAGAGAGAGAGAGAGAGAGAGAGGGGAATTGCACCACTCGGTTCACACAGGTGTGATTTTTCTAGAACGTCTAAGCTAAAATGACTGTGAACCAATGATTTTCTGATGCTCATTATTTCATTCACTCCAACAGTGGAACAGGGGACATGATATCAGGATATCACAACGTTTAACTACAGTAGGCCTATGCACCCCAAACCACTGAGCCGACAGGTTACATACTTACTGCAGCACTACCCCCCCCCCCCCCCCCGACAAGAACGGAGGGTTACACTCTCTGTAACCCGGGTTCTCTGAGTGGAGAGACTGGCTCTCCACTACATATTATTCAATATGTACGGGAACTGACCCCACGGGGCAGTGTTCATGGATATCTCTTTAAGACACATCCTCCTATGGTGGCCCTGCCCAGATGATCAGCGGGCTATTTAAGCCCCATCTGTGCAGAGCCACTTTGATTAATTCTTGATTGACACGAATTTCGGAGCGGCTCTTTCGTGGAGAGCCAGTCTCTCCACTCAGAGAACCCGGGTTACAGAGAGTGTAACCCTCCGTTCTCTATCGTGTTCGAGACTGGCTCTCCACTACATATTATTCAATATGTACGGGAACTCTCTAAGACACACCGCGAGGAAATAAGCAGACCAGCTGCCCCTGCGGCAGCCCGAGGCAGTTTACCTGAATTCCATCAGGGCCTATAAGTTGTGAGCGCCATGAGTCTGACCGTGGCTATCCTTGCCACAGGCGCTTGCCGAAATGCTCCAAAACTTCAGTATTCATACCAAGTAAGTAATACTCGTGGCCTAGGCGCAAGACGCCACCTAGGCTCAGCTGGCCCAGCACGATGCTAGGCCAGTGACCACCGGGGTGAAGGGCTGCTCAAGCCAGCCCGTCAGATGCCCGGCCAACCTGACCGGTCAAGGTGCCGGTGACCCTACCGCTGAGTAGCACGCAGGAGCGACTCCCACAGGGGGAGCGGATGCCACCACGTTCCATCGGTAGGACAGGGTGAATGTACTGTAGACAGAGTCGACCATGTCACTGCTGTGTAGATCTCTGTCAGAGATACACCATTCTACAGCAACCAGGGGGCTGTCGTCTCATGGGCAGAGTGTGCCTGCCTTCCAGGCGACACTGGCACTCCTGCCTGCTTGTCCCTGTTGGATCACCCCTGTGATCCGGTGGGACAGTCCAGCCTTCGACCATGGTCTACCCGAGCACCCCTGCTAAAACACACGAAGCGCTGGTCCGTCAAGTTGTGGGCCTACGTGTGGCCCTGACATACAGCTCCAACGCTCTAGCGGGGCAGAGTGGGTGACCGGCTCTGTCTGCACACTTCATCCGTCTGCATGTAGAGAGGACAGAGCTCAATCACCTGATTGAGATGTGCCCCTGAGAGAACCTTGGGGAGAAGGTTGGGTCGAGGTGTAAAACTACTCCATCACCCGGCCGAGCGTGTCATGGGTTGACAGCACTCGCAACTCCCACATTTCTCCTTGCCGACGTGACTATATAATACTGCTGTCTTGAGTGACAGCATGTCAGGCTCACTGACTAAACGATTTTAAGGGGGCTCGTCATAGAGCCTCCAGGGCTAACGGCCTGGCCCCCAAACAGGACTGGTGGGGCCCTAACCTGAGCTCCTCTGAGCACCAGGGTGCCATTCGGGAAATGTAACCAGGTTACTGCAGTCTGCAGTCATGCACTCCCGCTCAAGTCAGCCCTTCGGACAGTAGGCCAACAGACTGTTGAAGCCGTGTCCTGATGCGGAGCCCAGCCCACTCAGTGAGGAGGGTGCTGGCTGTCCCATGGATACCACACTGGCATAACCTGCTAAATGCGGACGGCATCAACACAGAGTCCGTCACACAGATCTCAGATAGAGGGACATCTCGTCATCAGTGCATGGGTCACAAGGCCCTGCACGGATTGTGCCCACATCCCTGCCAACCTATATGCCTGCTAGATTGTTTCACAACCCAAAGAGGGAGCCCAGTCTTGGAGACCATCTGCTTAAGACAGTTTGGCCCATTAGAGGCCCTGACAGGGCCTAACAGTGACTGCTTCACCACCCTGCTTAGGAGGGTGGGAAGGGTGCCACTCAACGGGCTGACTGGCTCGTATCAGGCCGTATGGTATAGAATGCAGGGATTGGTGCCAGCACCACCTAAACCTTGCCATGTAGGAATCAAGTGGCAGCCTCCTTCGTGCACTAATAGGGACATTCTTGTGGCTGACACTGCTAACAACAAGAATGCTGTCCTGCGAGAAGCCACCCAAGTGTCCACGCTTAATTGGCTCATGCCGCAAGGCAGACAGTACCACCTCCCGTGGGGGGACTGCCGACCTAATGTGAGAGCACCCTTCAGTAACTGGGTGATCTTCGTGTTGCCCTTGTGTGGGACAGTGGTCCGCCGTGTCACAAGGTCACCGGCATAGCCCATTACCCCCGGACGAGGAGGGAGCTCACTCCGTGGCTCCGATAACCGGTTTCCCCCACCCATAATTACACCCAGGCGCTTAACGGCCATGCCGTAATGCACCCTCCTGGTGATTCTGCTCCCCCCTGACAGTCTCGTCACACTCTGCTGTGTGAACCGACGTAACTATACACGTTTACATACATGTAAACTGACATTGTCAGCAATACGCCCGCATAGTGCCTGACCGTAAAGGACAGATAATGCACTGGCCGCATGTTCAGGGGAGCCGGGGGGACACCGTGGCCGCCCTCAGCCCTAAGGGGCGGAGGCACCAGCTGGCTCAACTGCCAAGAGACGCCAGCCAGCAAACTAGTGTTGTGGGATCCAGCACACGGGCACCGGTCACGAGGACGTCCCACGCTAACATACGTGGATGTACTCAAGGACGACGCAGGAGCGCAAAGTACCGACAAACTGGCCAGATGTATGGAGAACCAGGATGACTGGAAACGATGATGGAGGGCTCGTCTGAGGACGACCTCGAGAGGGATGCAACCCACCTAAGACATGGTGGAACCTACTCAGGGGTCCCCCTGAATTGACCGCCACTGTCTCAAGAGACAGCAGGTGGGGGCTGGGTTCCCTGGACTGTCAGGACTGAGGAGTGGGCTCAGTGTGTTGAGCACATCGATCTAGCCTTACCCCGCCGGTTGGCCTCCAATCTGACCCGTAGGCCCCTGGAGCTGACAAACCTAACTGGGGTTGCGCAGCCTGATGAGCCGTTGAGGCAAGTTGCTCATGATGGGGCATTCCTGCCATCACCTCCTGCATCTGGTCATCTGCACAAGCCTTCTTAGCTTGTTGGAGCAGTGCACTGACCTCCTGGCCTAACCAGGCCAATGGCTAACAAGGCAGCTTCATTGGACGAGCTCGGCCCTCCTGCTGCAGCTCGGACTGTGGCAGCCGATGGCGCCACACCAGAATAGTCTTGCCCGCTGCTACTGCCTGGGAAGCTTGAAGCCAGTTGCTGTAGCTCCTCAATAAGGTCAGGCCCTTATGGTCACCGAAGTGCCGTGTAAGCAGGTGCCGGTGGCATTGACAAAATCGCCCTGTGTTGGCTAGCTGTGCCTAGATAGCCATGACTTTGTGACTTCTCTGGATGAGAAGAGCTTTCTCTGTGGTTTCAGACCGGTAACCGGATTATACGCCGCAGAGTCACACCTAGGTGCGTGACCGGCTCCGCCGTGACACCCTGTATACCGTATCGTGTGCTCTGCCTGACAGCCACAGCACACTCTGCTGTGAGCTGAGCCCGGCTCCACCGTGAAACTACACCACGGACGCATGAGCTGACCCCGTCAGCAATACGCCCTATAGTGTGCCAATGGCTGAGATTAAGGCATACTTCCTGGCAGAACCAGCATGTCATGTCTGTGTTACCAAACATCGGACAGACACAGCACGTCCTGTCTGTGACAGAACTACACCACGGACGCATGAGCTGACCCCGTCAGCAATACGCCTTATAGTGTGCCAATGGCTGAGATTCAGGCATACTTCCTGGCAGACCCAGCACGTGTTGTCTGTGTCACTGGGGAACCAGATCCACAGACAGAACTACACCACGGTCGCGTAAGCAGGCGCCCCGCCAGCAATACGACAGTATAGTGCGCTATAATGCCTGCAAAATTTGCCTTCAACCAAACATCGGACAGACACAGCATGTCCTGTCCGTGACAGACCTACACCACTGTCGCGTTAGCTGACGCCTCGCCAGAAATACGACAGTATAGCGCGCTATGATGACTGCCCAACATAAAGGGAAACATTCGACTGACCCAGCACGTTCTGTTTGTGTCACTGAACCCAGATCCACAATACCGAACCACATCACAGGCGTGTAAGCTGGCGCAACACCAACAATACATGTATTCATGTACTTTTTGTATGTCTATTTTATATGGACCCCAGGAAGATTAGCTGTCGCCTCGGCCTCAGCTAATGGGGATCCATTCAATAAACAATAAACCATACCCTGTATAGTGTGCTCTAATGGCCGTCTGACCCCAAGGAATTTTGTTAGTCTCACCTACAAACGAGACAACAGCTAACCCGAGAGGGCGAGTCAACGCTCGCTCCCTAAACTGCACACTGTAGTGCATTAATAGGCTGCTGACACTCGTAAGTAGTCTCACAGAAAACTTTCATTAAATCCTTCTTTACAGACCTGTCCATACCAGGCAGGGCAGGAAAGAGGTGGAGCCATAGCCTGAGCTTAGCTCACCCAGCTCTGTCAACCTTGGACAAGGTTCAAGGTAGTCTTTATTTGTCTCCCTATTGAGAAAGAAATTGTCTTGGAGACAGAGTCACCGCTGTATACAAATAGCATAGACGTTCACATAAAAATTACATTTTTATGGGACATTTTAGTCTGTCAGTGGAAATGACTGGTCTTTTGCTCTAAAACCAGGCCCCCATGGCCCCTCCAGCTTCAGCTGGAAGGATGAGACCATTCATACAGGGGGCGGGGTCCTCATACCAGGGCCCCCGCAGGACCCACACTGGTCATGGCCATCCTCTGTGGGCATGTGAGCTCCACATGCAGCCTGAGAAACCCCTGCTGTTTCCATCTCCTCTTGTCTCTATATAGATATATTATGTATACCTATATTATTTATTATATGTGTACTTATATATACATATGTATACATCTTGTATTGTAGCCTACACCATATTTTAACTGTTCGGACTGTGCTCAACAGGGAGTGGGCACATAGTAATTGCTTGAACGTGAGGGGTCATAATCTACCCATTTGCAGAATCTCACAATGCTGCATAAACGAATCAAGGCAACATGGTACCCTAAGGCATCCCCATGACACGGATTCTCAGTGTGCTCTCTCTTTGTTAGGACAGAGTCCATACCAAATCAATGTCCCCAGTTTGTTTTGTGTCACCAGCAGAGTTATGGACCTCTGGAAGAGGTTGTACCTAAACTGCTCAGCCGCTCTGAGGCGCTCTAGCACAAAACAATCTGACATTGAGCACACTGGAGGCTTCCAAACTTTTGTATATCATTCCAGTAGGCCTACAAGTCCACATGCATAGTGTGTTGTTGTAGCCATTATCATACTTATAAGCATATAAGTATATTAATTAACCAGAACCAATTGTGACAGAATAAGCGATTTAATTGCAGCGCCTGACACAGTGGGTCATCGGGAGTTTTTGTCTCCTGAACTTTGAGCCACACCGCCCTCTTGTGAACCATGAGGCACAGTGCAGTCTGGGAAGCCTACCCTATGACGCTCATGTCAACCTGTCAATGAGGAAGTTGCTGGAATTGTTTGTTTACGCTCTCTGCCGTGTGGTCTGGCCGGACCGCGGCAGCAACCGCAACGGTGTACAGCCGCGATGATCAACCAGGAGGTTCACCGACGAGGTCGGTTTCGCTCGGGGTCTCACAGCGCTTATGCCGCCAGGGAGAGACCAAGGATCTACCAACGTAGTTGGCTTCACGCTTGGACCCTTTGGCCGCACCGGGCGCCGACCCAAGGTTTCCCCAACTAGCAGGTTTCACCGAGGGTTGGACGCGCGGACCGAGCGCCGTCTCCGAGGTTTCCCCCAACTGGCAGGTTTCACCACGGAGCGGTCGCACGGACAAGCTGAGGCTTTCCTCCGCAATACAGAGTCTGCGCTCAGCTTGTTGCTGTTGTTGTTGTTGTTGTGGAGCTACGCGGCGCCCAGAGAGGAGTCGTCAAGACGACCGGCTCTCTTCTTACCTCTGGTAAGTGGACTGTGTGCCACGCAGCTGTATAGTTCTAAATATATATGTATATATATATATATTGCTTAATAAGTGTCAAAAACTGCTGAGATACACGAAACGTCTGCTCTCGTGGAAATCAAAAAATCAAAGTGGCTCTGCACAGATGGGGCTTAAATAGCCCGCTGATCATCTGGGCAGGGCCACCATAGGAGGATGTGTCTTAAAGAGATATCCATGAACACTGCCCCGTGGGGTCAGTTCCCGTACATATTGAATAATATGTAGTGGAGAGCCAGTCTCGAACACGATAGAGAACCGCAGTGCTAATGTGCACTAAAGCAGAGACTGTCGTGCACAGCTTTCAATAGACTTGCCTAACAGTTCCCTGCCGGAGTGCTATGCTGTACTATACTTACTGTATAATGGTGCAGTAGGATGTTTCATTATTATTTCATTTTGCAGTATTCATCATATATAGAGAATGTGTCAAACTGTCACAGTTGTCGTTCCATCATTTACACAATTGGCAATAATAAGTATACCTACACCCACATAATGAATTTAACAATCCGATTTTTACACAAACTAATTTGGCTGTGTGCTTGTTTTATTATCATTAAGACGGCAGACGGCATGGGGGGTCAGATCAACATATGGAATTAATTCTGTACTGGCCATATATGGAGCGTGTCTTGAGTGTACAGGGTTTGATGAGGTCAGATCAACATGAATGTCAGAACAGGAAGGCCTGGTGGGGAGGATCACATATGGAATGTCGGATCAGGCCGGCTCCATATACAGTATGCATGCAGATCTAGGTGATGAACGAACCAACGGGAATTATATGGCCATATATTGACATTCCCATATGGAGAAGGGCCCCTGGCGATGTCGTCGACCGTCACGACTATCCTTGATGATGTCATGTGGTGTCATGTGATGTCACGTGATGTCACGAGGCAATGACCATATATGGAGGCGTGGGGTGACTAACGGACTGACGGGAAATGCACATTTTCATAGTAATGTGACCTGCAAAGCACATAATTAGCCTAAATTCATACAGGTTCTCATTTTACCTGTGTGATTGCAGTTAATTTGGAAGATCCGTAGTAAAAATAATAATAATAACATTACACAGCTTATAATCCTAAGGCCCATGTTTAAAGTTAAAGCTGAAATACTGTAAATTCTAGATGTCCTATTGTGGGAGACCAAATTAACACTACCACACTTCCAAGAAAGAATCTCCGCTAGACTGGGACGAGATATTTCGAGAGATGAGCCTAGAGCAGTGCTACTTAAACAGTAGTAGGCTTCATACCCAACACCATGGTATAAAGTTCTCAATGCAAGGTGGAGGGAGAGGAGACCACCTCCAGCGCCTGCAGAGTGCAGATGCATGCATGTATTACGTTCCGGGTCGCAGCTTTAAATTAAGGTTTTGCTGTGCGAGTGAAACGGCTCAGTACACCTTTTAGCAGGATAGGAGTTCTGCAGCACCTCCCCACCTCTTTTCTCTAATTGCTGAGATGGTAGAAAGAAAGACGGTTTGGAGAGACCAGTGCCCTATGCAGAAGGCGGCTGGGACAGCTGCCACGGCTCTTTGGCCTCTGGCCCTTGAACGGATTACTGTGATTGGATTGGCACGGTCAGGACGTTGGCAGGATTGCCTGCTCAGTTGGCACCTAAAGCTACCAGGGGGGTGGACGGGAAATAAAGACATCATAGAATGCAAATCATGCAGGGGAAGAGACACAAAGAGCCAAGAGAGCGATGGAGATAAAGGGAGAGGGGAGGGAGTCCAGGGCGAGGGAGAAGAGGAAGGGGAAGTTGAAAGGGGAAGAGATATACAGATGACATGGGAAAGAAATGCTTAATTTATAGTCGCGTGTGCATCGTGCAATGTGAGCTTTGTAGATTGGCTATTTTTGATGCATATGATGATGAAAATCAGGCTAAAGAGTGAAGGAGAGACAAGGAAAAAGGAACATGGTGAAAGGGAGGGTGGGTTGGATGAGAGGAAGAGGATGCAACACTGTAAAGTTGATGGATGGATGGAGGAAAGACTAGATGGGAGGGGTTTAGAGAAAGCTGTTTCGACAGGCCTGTTATCTGGCTCTGTTTAATTGCATTGTGACCCTGTGCCAAACTCGATGAAATCGGAGCGCTGATTCTCTGCGTATATATCCTGCATGCTGCAGTATATCCTGCAATAATATCTATATCATTGGTTTTGTTTATTCCAGACACATTTTTCAGCCCTGCCAAAGTAGCTGCAGGTGTTTGATGCCGTATAAATATATAGATTGTGAGCGATCGCCCATTCTGCATGTGATACAACTCCATGTGATTTAATGCTGGTTCAGCAGCACGGTACATTGTTTTATGCCTCTTGGCCCAGAATTCCTGACATCCTCGTGATGAGTGTTATTGGGGAAACTCCACACCAACATACCTGCTGTTGTGTCATTGATACAATGCAGCTGATTAATTATTGCATCGATAAAGCGACTCAACAGCCTCATAGCGGGAATTCAAGTCAAATGAGGAAATGCATGATGTGGATATAGGCAGCTACTGTGTATTAGCAATAGACAACTCTGAGCCTGAATCAGCATCACTCAGTATGCCATTACAGGCAGCATTTGTTATTAAATCTGTCATTGTCATTTTTTTCCTTCCTTTTTCTTTTACCCATGTATTCACGTGTACAACAAACAGCAGCATTAACAGCCTGGGGAGTTGCTGCACGGGGAGAGAAAGTGACACGTTGAGTTGCACAATGCAACCACCACTAAGATTGAGTTTCACTGGAGCAGTTAACCTGACCACTTCTAACCTCGCATCCCAACTGTGTGAATGACATTATAACGAATATATAAAGAATTTAAAACGGATAACGGCAAACATAGCCGATGTACGAG
>NC_139701.1:34684847-34694847 GCF_964188405.1 Protomyctophum parallelum
TGTTATAACTATTTTGGTCATTATAGTTATTCATATTTCATTTCATTTCATAATGTTTATAAAGATGTTTATTTCATAGTATTATTATTTACAGTTTAAAAAGAATTGAATTCAGTTAGAATAACTGTTTCTGTTAGTATCAATTTACTATACGTTTGCTGGAACTGCATTTCCCATAATGCCTAACACTGCGCCGGATATCCGGTCTAGGAGCCGCTCTTTGTTGAGGTTTTGTTGTTACATGTGAGTCAGATACGAGCTAATGCAGACTAGCGTAGCCGAGAGAAACCTCTTAAGCAAGTGATACTACGATAGTACGATTCATTCATCATTTTGTGCCTTTTCTTGTGACGCTTTTTTCTTATATAAACTGGAAACGTGAAACTTCATCCACAACATTCCTGTCAATTTCTTTTCGATCTAATAACTATATTATTTGGTGCCGAAACCCGGGAGCTTTGGATATTTTTTGTTGTTGTTTTTGAAGCTGAAAGTTAACTACGATGTCCGACGCAATGGAGCGTATGAAGAGAAAGCGGGGGACAATTCGCGCTTCAATATCAAAGACACTGATGCGCATGGAAGAAGAAGCAAACAAGGAGGATAAAGACTATGATAAACTGCGTGAACTGCTGTCTGTACTGACGACCAAGGAGGGGCAAGTAATGGAATTGGACGGCGGAATTGAAGAGAAGACGCCGACGGAGGAAATCGAGGCTGAAATGGAATCCACGCTGGAATACCAGGACCGCATTATTACGTGGAAAACTCGTGCAAGCATGCTAATCCAGAAGGGACAGGTCGAGGACGAGTCTGTGAGAGTACGTGTGAGTAATGGAAGTGCAAGCTCCCTGAGTAGACAGACTGTTAAACTGCCCAGATTAGTAATTGAAAAGTTTCATGGAGAAATAAGCCAGTGGCAAGAATTCTGGAGTCAATATGACACTGCTATCCATTCAAATGATGCGCTGTGTAAGAAGGAAAAGTTCACTTATCTTAAATCCTACCTAATTGGAGCAGCAGCAAAGGCGGTGGCAGGGCTCACATTGACAGACAGTAATTATGATGCAGCCATTGACTTGTTGAAGAACAGATTTGGAAGAAAGGACATTGTAGTCAGTGCACACATGTCCAAACTGCTAACCTTGACACCTGTGAAAAGATCCTCAGATATTGCAGCACTGAGATTTCTTTATGATGAATGTGAAATTCAGATTCGCAGTTTAGAGTCCCTGGGTGTTCACAGTGACACTTATGGCAGCCTGCTATGCCCTGTATTATTGCAGTTGATACCAGATGACTTTGCATTAGGCTACACACGCACGTTGGACACTGATGGTGAATGGAAGGTGCCTGAGCTAATCAAATTCCTACAAAACGAAGTGCAAAGCAGAGAGAGAGCACTACAACTGACCAGGTCAGGCAGCTCACAAAAGGAAAATCCCCAAAATAACAGACCATTCACGAAACCATCTAGTGAAAATAAATCCAAAACGTGGACTATGCCTTCAGCAGCTGCATTGCACACAGCCAGTAATGCTCCCCAGACCTGTGTGTATTGCAACAGTCCTAGTCACAAGCCAGAAAACTGCCCAGACAGTTCAGTGACTGATCGAAAGGATAAACTGAGAAAAATGGGAAGATGTTTTGTGTGCCTAGGCTCCAGACACATAGCAAAATTCTGCAAGGTTAAGGGTGTCTCATGTGCCTTGTGTGGTCGCAGACACCACCAGTCAGTCTGTGATCCAAAGGAAGCACATTCAGATGCTAACAGCACCAGTACAGATGCTGTGGTTTCTTCTGTGTCCAGCACAGTGAAACTGAAACCAAATGAACCCAACACAGTGCTACTCCAGACAGTGAAAGCCTGGACAGAGGGCCCAGCAGGTAGAAAAATAGTGCGTTGCCTATTGGATGGAGGCAGTCAGAGAAGCTTTGTGCACGAGAACCTGGCAAAGACACTGAAGCTGCCAGTACTAAAGCAAGAGACATTGAACCTCCACACCTTCGGATCTGCTGGTCCCGTGACTACAAAACGCAACATTGTCAAAGTGGTGCTAGAAAATGTGTGGGATGCACAGCAAAGGATTGAAATTACAGCAGTTGAGACCCCACAAGTGTGTACTGCAGTAATGAAAGTGCCTGGTGAGCACATCAGAGGAGAATTCAAGAGGAGAGGTCTGCAGCTGGCAGATTTCCAGTTAGACGGTGCTGATGACCCAGAGCTGTCAGTCTTAATTGGAGCTGATTTTTACTGGCAAGTGATGACTGGCAAGATGGAAAGGCTAACAGAGTCACTAGTGGGATTGGAAAGCACCTTCGGATGGACGATCCAAGGGCCAGTCTCTATGTCTAGTGTGACAGACACAGCCTGCATGCACGTCAGTCTAGATGAGGACACTCAGATCTCAAAACAGTTGCATGCTTTTTGGGAGATAGAATCACTGGGCATTGTGAATGACAAAATTGAAAGCCCAGATGAAACAGAGGCTCTTCAGAGCTTCGAGCAGACAGTAGCATTCAAGGATGGTCGCTACCAGGTTGAATTACCATGGCGACAGGACAATCCACCTCTACCAGACAACTTCAGAGTTGCAAAGAAAAGGTTTGAGAGCCTGAAGAGGAAACTGAGTGCTGATGCCGCGTTATACACAAGGTACAACGGTGTCATGAAGGATTATCTACAGCAGGGAATTTGTGAGGATGTCCCAGAGAATGACTCTGCAGCAGAGTCAATAGAGACTGTGAAATATTACCTACCTCATCATGCTGTACTCCGTGAGGAGAAAGCGACGACTAAGTTGAGAGTAGTGTTCGATGCCTCGTCACACGAGGTGGGAAGTCCCTCACTCAACGACTGCCTGTTCACTGGGCCAAACCTGAACCCTGATCTGCTAGATGTGCTAATCAAATTCAGACTGCACAAGATAGCCTTCACTGCCGATATCACAAAGGCTTTCTTACAGATAGCTCTAGCAGACAAAGACAAGGATTCAGTCAGGTTTCTGTGGCTTCATGGACCCCCCACTAAGGACTGTGACAATGAGCTGCGGATCATGAGAATGAGTAGAGTGGTATTTGGAGTTTCACCAAGCCCTTTCCTCCTAGCCGCAACTATTAGGAAGCACATCCAACAGTATGAGGCAGCCCAACCCAAGGCAGTGGAGGCACTGAGAGAATCCTTATATGTTGATGACTTGATCTCAAGTTCATGCGATGTAGATGAGGCCTATTCAGTCACAACAGGAGCGAAGAACATTCTGGCTGCTGCCGGAATGAACCTGTGCAAATGGACTACAAATTCCCCAGAGCTCAAAGTAAAATGGACGGAAAATGGATTTGAGCAAGCGACAGAACCTGTCACTTGTGGGAATGTACTGAAAGTGCTAGGCCTAGTATGGAAACCGGAGCAAGACCACTTTGTGTTTGATTTAAATGGACTGCTGGACATTTTGAAGGGAAAACAAAACACAAAGAGAAGCGTGCTGCAAACTTCAGCTCGCATATTTGACCCTATTGGGTTCCTGACTCCGTTCACCATTAGGGTGAAGCACCTCTTCCAACAACTGTGGGAGAGAGGAATTGGCTGGGATGACCAGTTACCCCCAGACTTGACACAAGAATGGAACCAGTGGTGCTCAGAACTGCCACGACTCCACCTGGTGGCGATTCCCAGGTGGTATCAGATTGAAATCCAACCAGACATGCAGTCAGCACAACTGCACGTATACTGTGATGCTAGTGAAAAGGCATACAGTGCTGTTGCATACATGCAAGGAAAGAACCAGGACGGGGAAACTATAACAAGCTTTGTAGCATCAAAGTCGAGAGTTGCCCCTCTAAAGAAACTGACCTTACCACGCTTGGAGTTGATGGGAGCATTGATTGGAGCAAGGCTGGGAACCAATCTACTGAAATCCTTAAATATGGAAAAGAATCAGCTCAAAATGTGGACAGACTCGATGATCACCTTGCACTGGATACGCAGCACAGCACAAAGATGGAAGCCATTTGTGGAAAACAGAGTGACTGAAATCCAAAGTCTGACAAACCCAGAGTCATGGTCACATATCAAAGGAAAAAACAATCCTGCTGACCTACCCACCAGAGGCCAGAGCGTTGACAATCTCATCCAGAGTCAGCTGTGGTGGAACGGGCCGACTGCTCCACTGCCAGTTGAATCAACAGACACTACGGAGGAGGACTGTATTGCTGATGTCACAAATGTTGAGCTTAGGACTAAGTTCACAGTAGCAGTGCAGTTTACTAGCATTGACCCAGCAGAACCACTGATGGACCTAGACAAGTACAGCAGACTGAGAACAGTGTTCAGAATAACTGCATGGGTGAAGAGGTTTGTGACAAATGCCCGCTCAAGCCAAAAGACCCACGGAGAGCTCACTGCAGAGGAGCTCACTACAGCTGAGATGTACTGGGTAAAAGTGACACAGGAGGAAGGTTTCAGCGAAGAAATGAGTCTGCTGAAATCAGGACAAGAACTTGACAAATGCTCAAAAATCAAAGACTTGAAACCTTTCCTAGATGAGAACAGCCTTATTAGTGTAGGAGGAAGGCTGCAGCAGTCAGAGTTCAGTTTCAGAGAACAGCACCCCTGGGTGCTGCCCCCAAAACACAGATACACTGAACTCCTAGTTCAAAACTACCATGAAAAGGTGATGCATTCTGGGGTCAGGGATACTCTAGTGCAGATAAGGGAGAGCTACTGGATATTGAGAGGCAGACAGCTGGTTAAGCAGATTGTAGCACGCTGTTACATCTGTAAGAGACTAAAGGTGAAACCAGCTCAGCAAGTTACCGCCCCCTTACCTAGAGACAGGATTACAGAGTCCCCACCCTTTGAAGTCATGGGCATTGATTTTGCAGGCCCACTGTATGTCAAGTCAAACAGTCAGACAAAGAAGGCATACATTGCACTGTTCACGTGTGCTGTCACCAGGGCAGTACATTTAGAGCTTGTATCAGACATGTCCACAGAGAAATTTCTCTTAGCCCTAAAGAGATGCATTGCAAGACGAGGGCTATGTAAGGTCATTTATTCTGACAATGCCAAGACCTTTAAAAGAGCAGATCAAGATTTAAAGGAGCTATGGAAATCATTCAAGGAACCTGAGCTCACAGAGTTCTTTACTGAAAAGGGAATCTCCTGGAAGTTTATTGCTGAGAGAGCAGCTTGGTGGGGCGGCTTCTGGGAAAGACTTGTGAGGTCAGTGAAGACATGCCTAAAAACAGTCCTAGGAAAGGCCTCACTGAACTTCGAGGAACTGACCACCACCCTTGCAGAGGTGGAGGCTGTGCTTAATTCAAGGCCACTCTCATATGTGCACAACGATGCAGATGAGCCCACCCCCCTGACACCCGCTCATTTCCTGGTCGGGAAAAGACTGACTTCCCTGCCACCAAAGACTATGATTCCAGAAACACAGTCAGCCAACCTGAGCAGAGAGAACATGGGACGCAGATGGAAGTACCGCCAGAGACTTTTAAACAGCTTCTGGACTCGCTGGCGCAAAGACTATCTACTGGATCTGAAATCAGCCCACAGGGTTGACACACCGAAACCCACTGAGCTTAAAGTGGGAGACGTCGTGCTGATAGGAGAGGACAGGATGCCTCGACAGACCTGGAAAACAGGCAGAATTGAGGAACTGTTTCCAGGGCGAGATGGACTGACACGCTCATGCACAGTCCGCACTCATACAGGGACTCTATTGAGAAGACCCGTACAACTGTTATATCCCTTGGAATTAACTTGACTTGTTTAGTGCATTATGATTGATGAACTAATAGTTCTAATAGTTCATGGGTGGGAGGATGTTATAACTATTTTGGTTATTATAGTTATTCATATTTCATTTAATTTCATAATGTTTATAAAGATGTTTATTTCATAGTATTATTATTTACAGTTTAAAAAGAACCAGTTGGGAGTTAAAAAGAATTGAATTCAGTTAGAATAACTGTTTCTGTTAGTATTAATTTACTATACGTTTGCTGGAACTGCATTTCCCATAATGCCTAACACTGCACCGGATATCCGGTCTAGGAGCCGCTCTTTTGTGCTGGTTTGTTGTTACATGTGAGTCAGATACGAGTTCAGCTAATGCAGACTAGCGTAGCCGAGAGAAACCTCTTAAGTAAGCAATACTACGATTCATTCATCATTTTGTGCCTTTTTCTTTGTGACGCTTTTTTCTTATATAAACTGGAAACGTGAAACTTCATCCACAACATCCTGTCAATTCTTTTCGATCTAATAACTATATTAAGTACAAATCATTTTCAACTACGACTACTGCATCTTTCAACTTCACATTCTATGTTTACCTGCGCCCTATCACTATGTCCTGTCCTGTCCACGTCTCATGCTTGTATCACTTCCCCTTCATCTCCTGTCCCCTTTGTTGTACACGACTGATAGACCTTCCTTCCCTTCCTCGCTGTCTCTCTCCTTATCAAATGCTATTTTTACTTTCTCTCCTCCTCCCGTTCTGTCCTTTCTTCTTCCCCTGCTCTCAGAAACCATCTGTTTTCCAAATGAAGAGATGAGCTGTTTGTGTGATGTGGTTGACTGGGTGCTTGCTTGCCAGGCAGCCATTACAGTTTATAAGAGTCAAGGCCCGTCTTCTATGCTCTAGTCTATATGGACTCAGTTTTGCAGGTGGCACACTCAAGGGTCAATTTTGGTGGAAAATAACAGTTCAATTAGTATTGAAAGTACATTGCATACATTTTTTTTTTTTATCTACAGTAATCTGTAACATATATGGGGAACCCCTGGAACCCACTAAAGGACTCCTGGGGGTCTCTGGATACTATGTTAAGAACCAGTGATGACAGAGAAGTTTGGCTCCAACTAGCAAGATTGGTCTTGGTCAGACAAGTGTGACCAAGCCGTTATCAGAGCATGATGCGATCAATTAATCAATCAATTGTGTTCTAGCAATGGAACTAACATAGTATACTTAAGTTCCTATTTGACGGTATCAAAATGAAAACCTTTTTATTTAACATCAATGTTAACTGTGGTGTATAACTACAAAGTATTTTGTCAATTATTTAGTGACCCACTTGCAATAGTGTTGAGAACATGTTGAGAACCACTGATTTACAGTATACATATGCCCTCCATGTTCACTCACCCAGTCGTATGTCATATGTAGGAAGAGCAGGCTGTGTATATAGTGACAGGGCTTCAAAGAGGCCATGATGTGTTTATAAGGAGGATGGAGGGAGGATGAGCTGTCTTGTCTCAGTTTTATTAGAGCATGGTCAGGGGAGAGCTTGAGCATAACGGCAGCTGTAGTAATATTGTAGAGTAGGCTCCCATCCCTCTTACCGTGCGCACGCGTGCGTGCGCAAGTGCGTGCGCAAGTGCGTGTGTGTGTGCACGTGCGTGTTGGGAGGGCCAATGAGGAGTAGGAATGAGGATGGCAGAAACAGAGTGAGGTCGAGGAAGAAAATCGCCTGTCAGGTGGAAACCTCATATGTCCAAAACTGTATACTTTTCAGGATTCAAATAGCAAAAGCAGCAGATCTACAAATGGTGGTGTGTGGGAACTCACAGAGCAGCCTATAATTAGACATGTTGCAGTGAAAACCTTAAGTGTATACGGCTGTGCACGTGTGCCATGCTGTGGTGATAGTAAAACTGCCTACTGTGTACTGCAGTGGTTTTCCATCCTTTTCATATCAAGGGACATTATTTATTCAGCATTTGAGCCATGGACCACCATTTGATGAGATTCAGCCTCTGTTGTCGTTGAATAAGAGTTTGTCCACAGTTCCATGCTGTATTGATGTTGGTACCATAGGAGAGATAACAGCCAAACGTTGATCAATGCAATGCAGTACCATGAAC
The DNA here is from genome assembly GCF_964188405.1 of Protomyctophum parallelum. Taxonomy (NCBI): domain Eukaryota; kingdom Metazoa; phylum Chordata; class Actinopteri; order Myctophiformes; family Myctophidae; genus Protomyctophum; species Protomyctophum parallelum. The sequence goes on from NC_139701.1 coordinate 34,692,727, forward strand.
GTTCTGCCCAAACCAAATTTATAGGACTGTAATTGGTATAATCAATGCTAAATCAGCTAGCCTTTTGTGAGGGAAACCAAAGAAGCTTTCTGACTCATTTGATCTGTCGTTGGCCTATAAGCAACCCATGCTCTGTGTTGCTGTGGATAGACATGCATTGCTGTAACAAACACAGTCAGTAATGCATATTGCACTTAAGTCTAGCCAACCAGTCATAAAGCTGCATGGAGGGTATACTGACGATGTACCCTGCAGGTAATTACATGGTATCAGTTTGCTCTTGTGTTAGCATTGTGTTGTACACAAACATACAGTAGAGTAGGGATGAATCACTCATGAAACTCCGTCCGTCCGTCCGTCTGTCTGTCTAATAACGGCATGGTCACCCAGTCCAATGTGTAGCCAGCTATCGATAGCACGTTACTAGCTGTGCAGTTAATGAAAGAACCGCACTGTGTGTGTGTGTGCGCGTGTGCTGTGCGTGTGTGTGTGTGTAAACTGTGTATATGTATGTGTGTGTAAAGTTTATATATATATATTTTTTTAAGATATTTTTTTGCGGCTTACGCCTTTTAGTGGTTTTGTGAAGGGACAGACAGTAGGCTGACAGGAAACGGGAGAGAGATGGGGGAAGACATGCAGTAAAGGCCGTGTCAGGCTCGGGAGTCGAACCCGTGGCACACTGCGACTGGATTACCAGTCGGGTGCCCAGACGGTTACGCCACCGCCTGGGCTGTAAAGTTTATCTTGAGTGACATCATGCATGTACTGTAACATTGTGAGCTGTTATTGGTCTACTTTCATGAGAGACCATCTCTCTGTGTGAACCCATAGATTGCCCCTAGCCCTGGTCCAGGGCTTACAGCGAGTCTCTCTCTGACACCCTGTGGAAGTACCTTCCGCAGCCCTCTGGTGATATTCTCACTCCCGTGCACGGGTTTTCAAATCCCAGCAAATAAACAAAACGACGTAACTACTCACCGAAACAAAGCCTGTAGAAGAAATGACTCTGCCCGGTAAATTCAGGGTACATTGCGTTATTAAAATGGCACAAAGTGCATTTTAGAGAGAAACTGGGGACCTGAGACGCTTCCCAGCTACGAGAATAGACTTTTACCAAGGTCTAGCAGGCTTTGTTTCGGTGAGTAGTTACGTTGTTTTGTTTATTTGCTGGGATTTGAAAACCCGTGCACGGGAGTGAGAATATCACCAGAGGGCTGCGGAAGGGACTTCCACAGGGCGTCAGAGAGAGACTCGCTGTAAACCCTGGACCAGGGCTAGATTGCCCCATCATGTCCTTTTAGGACTCTGCATTGTGGTGACACCATCACACCAACACACCAACACACTGGACAGCATTAACATAATACGAATGCGACCTAATGTTCTCTGGTGGCTCCTCTAATTTATGCCTGAGTTAGATTTAGTTGCACACCACTGATCTACAAGCTCACAGCACATCGCAGTGCGACTCGTTGTGAGCTTGTACAGTACAGTAGATCTGCTGTTTTTGGTGCATGGCACGCACACACAACTAAGTATAAGTCAGGCTTTAGAAATAGCCAGGGATGGGCATATCTACCACTGACTGGCATGCCCCTATTACAGTAGCTATCCTGCCTTTGCGGGTGCACAAACACATACTGTACACGACTACTTTTGTTCTTGGGCGGCAATGGCTCAGAATGTAGAGCTGCCGCTTGGGAAAGAGATGGTTCCCAGTGTCGAAGTGTCCTTGAGCAAGACACTGAACCCCTAACCACTCCCAAAGAGCCGGTTGGATGGTTGCATGGTTTCCTCCGCCGTCAGTGTGTCACTGTAATGCACATTGTAAAGAGCTACAGTACATCAATGCTCCATTTACCATTTGTATCATTCTGCTACTTTAGCTATTTTAGAATCTGAATCCTGAAAAGTGTACAGTTTTTTGGACTGTTACCACCCGACAGTGACAATCTTCTTCCTCTCAAACTCACCCTGTTTCTGCCATCCTCATTCCTACTCCTCATTGGCCTTCCCAACACACACACACACACACACACACACACACACACACACACACACACACACACACACACACACACACACACACACACTCACACACACACTCACTCACCCTAA
>NC_139701.1:34699847-34719847 GCF_964188405.1 Protomyctophum parallelum
GGTTCCATTAGTTAGAACGAGGCAGACTGTTACCGCGGTAACACGGGGCGAGGTCACTTCCTGTGACAAAACTTTCATCTCAGCGGGAGAGGAGGAGGAGGAGGAGGAAAGGAGAGAGAGAGGAGGGACCAAAGGAGAGGCTAAATAGAGGAGCTGACCTTGAGGAGATGATGGATGGAGGGAGTGAGGCGGCCTTGAAGAAAATATGAGGAGAGAGAGAGGCCTTTCAGAGGTAGGGGACAGGAGAGAGAGAGAGGCCTTTCAGAGGTAGGGGACAGGAGAGAGAGAGGCCTTTCAGAGGTAGGGGACAGGAGAGAGAGAGAGGCCTTTCAGAGGTAGGGGACAGGAGAGAGAGAGGCCTTTCAGAGGTAGGGGACAGGAGAGAGAGAGAGGCCTTTCAGAGGTAGGGGACAGGAGAGAGAGAGAGGCCTTTCAGAGGTAGGGGACAGGAGAGAGAGAGGCCTTTCAGAGGTAGGGGACAGGAGAGAGAGAGGCCTTTCAGAGGTAGGGGACAGGAGAGAGAGAGGCCTTTCAGAGGTAGGGGACAGGAGAGAGAGAGAGGCCTTTCAGAGGTAGGGGACAGGAGAGAGAGAGGCCTTTCAGAGGTAGGGGACAGGAGAGAGAGAGGCCTTTCAGAGGTAGGGGACAGGAGAGAGAGAGAGGCCTTTCAGAGGTAGGGGACAGGAGAGAGAGAGGCCTTTCAGAGGTAGGGGACAGGAGAGAGAGAGAGGCCTTTCAGAGGTAGGGGACAGGAGAGAGAGAGAGGCCTTTCAGAGGTAGGGGACAGGAGAGAGAGAGGCCTTTCAGAGGTAGGGGACAGGAGAGAGAGAGGCCTTTCAGAGGTAGGGGACAGGAGAGAGAGAGGCCTTTCAGAGGTAGGGGACAGATGGAATGCTAGAAGGGTGGGCCAGGCCGTAGACACAAATAGGTAGACGGCTCATTGACCAGTGGCGGCCGCACGACAACACCGCCCCCATATTAAGCATGCAGGGCGGCTTGTCATAACTCCACTGCAAGAAACATAATACATAATACATATAATATGGTGTTTTTGTATGGAAACTCAAAATTTTCATTTGACAAAATATAGTATAACATAAATACATGACACTGACATTTATAATAATCCAAACCATATTAAAATCGGCGGAGAATACAGTGACTTTATGATGATTTTAATAGTGGAGAAACCTCCTGCTTCGATCGACATACATGGGCATATGGCGGCCAATGATGTATCTACGTTTATATATCTACGAGGCTGGACCATAATTATGACTTCAAATCAACGTTCTGAAGTCATACTCGAGCACAATTGGTTCTAAATGCCGGTTTTGGATAGATTTTGGGTTAATTGTCCAGGCCAACTAGTAGGACATTTACAGACTAGACTTGTTCAGTGAGATGTTTTGAAGGGCTGATGGAGGAATGAAAGGACAGAGGAATCCTGGTGGGACATACTGTAGAGACGTAATAACAGGAGAGAAAGATCAGACAGAGACAAAAGGGTGGGAAAATGGAAATGGGAAGAAGATAAATGAAACGTCCTGCTATAAAACATGTTGTTTTGACATCATTTTGTTATTATTATCATACAGTGATTAGCTACAGTATATCAGAGGAGTCAGTATCACAATGACTCACATCGCTGCCAGCTCATTGACCAGGAAGTAATCTAGCATGAATCATGTAATCAAGTAGCAGATGTTGGCCTATTTTAGCTGAATGTTCGCTGGCCCAAAATAGGGACGCCGGGGTTCATGTGGTTAAATTGCCTCTGAGGATTCTTTTACCCTCTACTGCTCCATTAATGGATAACGCAAGTTTCTACTCTGTTCAGTTTACAGACGTAACGGACCTTTACTGCACTATACACCTGCACATAATATACGCACACACAAGACCCAGTTACCACACACTCACACACACACACGCACACACACACACATAAACGCGCGCACACACGCACACACACACACACACGCGCACACATGCATGCGCCTCAGTGAGGAGTTAGTTGCTTAATAGCCTGAGGTAATGTGTTTCTGGTTTCTGAGATTTGCGCACGCTCTGATTGGATCTCAACGATCTGTCAGTCCCCCCCGGCCCCTCCTCTCCCCCCCAGTGCAGCGCTACGTCTCATCATTTGGAGCGACGCCCACCCGGAAGGGTTGACTCCCACTTCTAGACCAGTGCGGCCAATGCGTTCCTCCAGGCTTTCATTTTTTGCACCGACCAAAATAAAAGCCTAGAAATAACACGAGTTAGAATATGGAGATAAGAGCTTTCTGCCAGACTGCAATGTTATAAAACTGAGACTCACAAATGTATTCTCTCTTCAGCAGTCAGAAGAGAAGATGCATGGGATGGAATGGCAGTTAGTAATGTGGGAGGCATGAGTTGTGTGCTACAGTGTGCAGTACCAATTCAGCCTCCAAGCATTCAGAGAAAAAAGCAAGCTGCCCACAACCGCACCAATGGCAATGTGGCTGACACTCGGCTGGGATTTATGTGTCTCATTTAATGTCCTGGAAATATAATAGTTATAATAAATAAAGCGGTCTGGGGAATTGGAGGTATCACTTGTGCTTTTTTTAACAACACATTCACCTAATACTTTTGCCCGGGACCTGACAGCAATGAAAAAGAGGAAAACCCACACACTCAATGTTCAGAATACCACTGCTCCCCTTTAATTATTTACAGCAAAAGTGGTGGGCGGGGCCAAAGTTGGTCGAGGCAGATTCAGAACTGGTTTGACATTATTCCATGTTTTGCCTTAATTTAATGTCTATGATATTAATACATAACAAAATATTACACTGTCGTTTAAATTCTATTCTATTCCCGTTTATAAAGGCCTAAATTATAATTCTGAATTAGTTTAGCTATACAGTGCACATCATCAAAGCTGTGCCGTGTGTGGTACGAGGGAGGGAAGAGTTAGAGAGATGAGAGATTATCCTTTGTGTATACATTCCATGCGGACTAACTTACAGCCTCAGGGTATTATGTCTCGGTGAGAAACATTAAACATACCCTTATGTGTTGCACACACGTGCGCTTTCAAGACATAAAGTGATCTGATCCTCTTTAATTGTTTGTGTGGTGACCCTGATCCTCTCCAATCAAAGTCATAAAATAGAGTTTTGTGTCGTACAAAAGTTTGTGTCGTACAAAAAATGAGCAGTTCATATTATTCACAGCAGAATCACCCTGTATGAATTTCTTTATTGTAGCCCAGTATAAGTCAATGGACCATGGTGGCTGTTCCTTTCTTCGCATAGTTCATTGGGTTAACAATGGTGTTAACTCTACCATGATATAGGATATTTGATTTCATGTATACAGTTCATTTGGCAGAACATCACAGGGATGTGGGTTGCATTCATACTTTGGTAATAAATGTATGCAGTCGTGGCACTATATGCATTGAGCTCGAAGGTCTGTGTCATCTAACAGAACAGCCCAGCAACAATTAACCTAAAGAGACAGTTGTTCTTTTTTCCAAAGAATCGATACAGATCTTACAACATAGTTGGCCTGTATATGAAAGAAAGACTTGTCTCCCATGATAATCTGTGCTATACTTGCTGTAGCTGCATGCAGGTGTCACAATGCAAACAGCCGAGCTCACACACGTTGCAGCACAATGCATTGTTGTGGGATTGTAAATCTCATCCCGTGCGCAATACAAAGTATAAATTGTCTTATTGGTGCCTGGCTGGGTTGGGTTGTTGAACAAATACAATAATATATATACCCAAAACGTTAATGAACGTTTGATGGCAGAAAGTAGTCCTTCTTCAGCCCATTTAAATGCAAGTTCAGCCAGAAAACTACCTGGTGTAAGCTAACTGAACCACTCAATAGCATGCATTTATACAGTGCAAGCGAACCAATCATCATCCACAGGCCCTAGTGTCAAGCATTTAGGTGGCCAGTGGTTCTCAAACTGGGATCCCGGACCTCTCTGCTACTGCACATCATGAGTGTTTTTACTCATTTACAGTTACAACTACAGTTACAATCTAAGCTCCATCCGCTTAGATCTGCTTTCATGTACCTTTGGGGGATTATGTTGAATTCTACACACACATGAAGCAGCAATACACCGCTATCTGCACGTTGATATTACGATGATACATCATTGATATATCGTGCAGCCCTGACCGATAGGTCAATACAAATGAGTTACACAGTGAAGGAGCTCGATAGAGAGAGTATCCAACAAGCCATTGTTCCCACTTGGATTCAAATCCAGGTCTCCTGCTTAGGAAACCAAACATATGCCGCAGACTCAAAGGGGAATCCCCTTGCTAAAGAGAGCTATTATGCTTCTAGCCTTCAGGCATGGCTACTCTGCTACACTCTGAACCATTAGGGGCCATGTCCACAGAAACCGTTTATTGAGCTGCCAGCACTTTTCTGCTAAAGACACTCTTCCCAGCCCTGCACCGTGTGTTTCAGTGCTCCCGCCGCCCCAGTGTTTGGTGGAGCACCCTGGGCGGGGCACGCAGAGTAGAACATTGTTCAGCTTTTGGAGAGGGGCACCGTTCACCGCTCACTTTCCTATGCATGTAGAGGGTTGGAGTGACATTGATTTGAGGGGTTTGTCATGTTGGGCAAGACCTACGCTTTAGACGCTATCAAGACCTACGCTGTAGACGGTATCAAGACCTACGCTGTAGACGGTATCAAGACCTACGCTGTAGACGCTATCAAGACCTACGCTGTAGACGGTATCATTTGTGTTGGGCGGAAGTACCGCTCAAGCAGGTCATGTTGACGCTTTACAAATCAGTTTACATTCTCTGTGTATCAAACAAGTGTTGTGATTGGTCGAAATAATATCGTATCTGGGGGAAATGCATCGGACGGATGTTCCGGGCGACACTTGTTGTAACAGTCAGATATTTCTATCACAGTTACTAATTATTTAAATCACAGGTTGTGAATGATCTCCCTTTAAGACACAATTGATAAAGTTGAATGCAAAGAAATAGCCTAAATAAGCAAGCAGTCAGAAACAAAGCTCAAGTTATTATAACCTGTTTATCTCATCAACTCAAGGAATCAACATAATACAGACATGTTAAGCAGTGTTGGGTAAATGAATGAATCGAAGCGAATGTCTGTGTCTCGCGCACGCACGCGCGAGACACGCGAGTAGTTCCGTGGTTGTTTCCAAACAAAGTGACAGAGTCTGTTTCTCCAAGAGCTCCCTGCCGAACGTAAAACTCCCTCCAAAGCAAAGTAAATGATCCAAACGAATTTATTCCATCCCCGTAGCGAAAGTAATCCCACTGAATGTACTCCAAAACTCCAAAGGAAGAACACAAACGTGGATCCTCGCAGGATGTCAAAATAAATAAAAGACAACTCTCTCACCAGTTTAGAAGAATGTCTGGAGCCTCGGGCCCTTGTAGACTCCCTGTTCTGTTTGTCTCTCTCATCAGGTCTACCTGTCAGGCCGGTAACCTCCGCCTACTTTATGGGCGTCAGTCCAACTCCAGACCTGGCTTGTCACTCAAAAAATATCAAATCATAAACATAGTCTTTTAAACCCCCCAAATAATAAACTCACAAAATAGACAGCACAGAATATATAGGACCCTTGACAGATGCCGTTAACTCAGAAATATTAAATAATACAACATGCACTTTTAAATAAATCAGGTATAACTTGTGTGGCAGTGCTACACCGTCTCTGCCTTAGGTTGTGGCCAGGCTTTTCTCTTGGCAGATGAGTACGCTTGGGACCGAGGCTCAGGCTAGGGGTTTGTAGACACAGACCCTTACTGCCTCTAACTGGGCCAAAATACCCAATCTACAAGCTCACAATGTTTCATCGAAACGGGTGAGGTGAGGTTGTAGATCTGCTATTTCGAGCAGCTACTGTAAGTACAGTATAACAGGGCTTTGACCTCAGGACTGTAAGGCAGACAGAGAGACAGCTGGGTTGGCTACAGAGAGAAGATAGGAGGAGACAGGATCCTCCAACAGAAAATAGGACTGAAATGGCTGTGCAATGCTTAGCTATATGGGCAAATGAAACATTCAGATTACATTATGAGGACCCTACAGTAGAACTGTGATATTTCTTATTCTACTAAATCGAATATTATTGGACTAAGAGGCTCTCCAGCCATACTAAAATAAATCCTAATTCGATCGGTTAGGCTAATTAGCATGGTATCAGAGGGGCAAAACAGGTTAGCCAGTTTTATTACTTACTCTATTTGCTTTTATTTGTATGTACAGTATGTGCACTTCTTTGAAGAAAAGGTTTTAACTGGCATATGTTGAACCTTTGTGTATAAGCTGTAAAGTTCAAAAGGAATGGGACATTACAGCTGTAGGAGGAGGCAGCATCCTGAGATATGCACACAGGTTATGGCCACACTGGGCAAGACCTACGCTGTGTAGACGCTATCATTTTTCGGGGGCGGAAGTTGCGGGATTTGGGCGGAAATACTGCTCAAGGAAATGACGTTGACGCTTTACAAATCTGTTTAAATCGCCATGCATGAAAGTGTTGTGATTGGTCAAAAACATATTGCATACGTACGGGGGAAATTAATCTGAAGGATATTCCGGCCGGACACTTCCGCCGATACGTCTCTCCCTTAGGCTGTGACCAGGCTTTTCTCTTCGCAGATGAGTAAGGCTGGGACCGAGGCTATAGGTTATGGCAGGCCAGGTATTCACAATGTTGTGAATTTGAATCCAACTCTGCCTCTGAACATCTCATTATATCTTATCTCTCCTCACCACTGTTCCCATTCCCGTACAATTATCAGATAAAGTAGAAAACCAACACAGCACTACCGTTCGATCATCCAATATGTAACCTTCTTTGGATTACAATAGGCTAGATGGAGCTTACATTATCACCACTGGGAAAATGTTAATATTCATAGTGTCTGCATGTGCCCTTGGGATGTGGATTGAGCTAAATCTATGCTGAGGCCTGAGGCAAAAGACAGCAGAAACGAGAGGATTCACGACACCTACGGTGCGGTATACTGATACTGAGTTTGTGCTCTTCAGGCTGTCCAAGAGGCGAAGGTGCTTTTCATCCCCGAAATTACACACAATTGGTGTCGCCCCCTTCTGTGAGCCGTTAGGCGAGTGAGGCGCCATGCCGAACATTGCGATGGCCGTTAGAGCAGACTCAGCACCGTTCGAGTTATGTATATCGTTACCAACAGGCACAGAATCGTAAATTATTCACTTTGTCTCTGCCCCCAATGTTGGTGCCCTCTGGTGCTGCACCTAAAGCCCTTATATTAAGCCGGCACTGCTTGTATGTCTGCTATCTTTGAACATTTTTGAAAAATCTTTAAAGTGTGAGAAATACTGATTTAGAAGGAATTTGTAGAATCGGCCCCCAGTCATATTGGGTTAAAAAAGAAACACTGAATGACTCAACGATTGACTGGCTGAATGAATACAGTTCCTAACACTATAGGCCTCAAGTAGACTTACTGTACATGTAGGAAGGTGATTGGCTGTCAGGTCATGGTGACTGACAGACGGAGCTACAGTACACACTACTACACCTATAGGGGATCTACTCCTCCACTTCTCTAACTGCCCTTTGCTCTTCTGCTTGTATTCATCCCCCATCTTCTCTGCTCCTCTCACCACCCTCTCTGTAGCTCTGCTGCCCTCTCATGTTATCTGTTCTCCACTCTTCTGCACCACGCGGTGAGCCCTCATTCACACCCTCCTCTCCCCTTTGTTTGTGAAACCTCTGAGCCCACAGGGCACTTAAAGGCTCCCAGTCGGTTTAAAGGTCTGGCTAACGGGAGTTTCCGCACTTTCTGCCGCTCGGCTCTCTCTCTCTCTCTCTCTCTCTCTCTCTCTCTCTCTCTCCCCTCTGCTACAAACGCTTATCCACAGCAGGTTAGGAGTTTAATCATTAGGACTATTTGGACTCGAGATCTGCCTCACATGTAGCTGCTGCACTCACTTTCACCGTCTTCTCCTGTCCGTGTGTGTGTGTGTCTATACTGTAGCTCAAGTAGTTCAAGTAGTCTGCCTCGTGCGTGTGTGTTTGTGTTTATGTGTATGTGTCTATGTCTGTGTGTGTGTGTGTGTGTGTGTGTGTGTGTGTGTGTTTATAGCACATGTTCAAACGTTCTGAGAGCGCCTGCATGTGTGTGCACATGCACACGTGCGTGCATGTGTCTATACATGTTGCCAGTGCCACTGTGCTCACTTCTGTCTCTAGTCTACAAGCAAATTAAAAGTTTTTATAGCAGGATACCCTACTTCCATTACCTAGCAACCCAGGAATGTATTACAATGTGTCTGTCTCTGTGGCCAACAGCCTCCTCCTCTGTCTGGGCGAGCAGGAAACCCAGCGACAACATGCTAACACTGCAACAATGTGCTGCAGCACATCTGTGCCCAGAGATGGGATAGTGATTACATCTGCCCCTGGAGCCCCGCGGAAGCATTAGGCTGCATGCGTCTACTATACTGTATCTGTAAACTGCCATTGATTACAATGAACGCTATACATTTGTGATGTGTCGTCTTGTTGTGATGAGTTCATTAAGGCTGAGCATCGGTCCAATACAGAAACTGAATGAGACCTGAAATCTAAGCGTCATGTCCTGTCCTCTCCTACCAATGTCTTGCGACTTATTAGTAAAGATTTCGAAGGCCTCTGAATTGATTGATTATGGGTTGTCTTGTCTAGATGTCTCAAAGCACAAACGTAGTGACTTAAGACTCACTAAGACAGGTGATGGCTGGGTATTTCTCCTCCGCTACACTGTCTTCCTGCCTCCTCCGTTCCTCTCCATCCTCTCACGTCGTCTCCCTTTAGTATCACGTCACGCCTTCCCTTGTCTTGCTTCCAGCGTGCAGCGCAGGCTGTCACCTGCCATGTCAACACCTGGAAATCTCAAGATCTCACCTCCTCAGAAGCTCAGTGCCGCTTCAAAGTGAGAACATGATTAGAGGATTAAGTCAGAGGTAAAGATGTTTGGCTGCTGAAGAGACGAGAGAATGCCGGCCGCACGCTCCAGTGATCACAGCCAGCTCAACTACAAAGATCCCGACACTCCTGCACATTAGAACAAAACAAACAAAGCGACCTGAGAGGGACTTTTTATTTTCTTCCAAAAAACATGAATAATTCTGTACTTCCTACCCGTGACCTAAGTTAGATGGCCGTATTGTGCTTTGCCCCCCTTCTTCCTGTTGTTTTGTAAGGGTGGTCTCAGTATCTATCTACATGCCCACTGGTTTTGTAGTGGATGGTAAGTTTAATAAAGGGACGATTCAAGGATGAAATGGAGTTACGTAGTGAACTAGCACATTTTTGTCTACACACATTCAGATCAGAAGTGTTAACTCTGTGTAAACTTGACCCGTAATTTGGTACATTTGTACTCTCTCTGAGTTCAGTTGATACCCAGATTGTTGCGGTGTAGGAGACTGTCCATGTGCTGCCTCTCTGTCTCTTTCTCTCTCTCTCTCTCTCTCTCTCTCTCTCTCTCTCGCTCTCAGGTGATCGCTCTCTCTCTCTCGCTCTCTCTCTCTCCTTTCTACTTAGAGTGCCCTACCTTAAAATACTACTACCATGCTACACTAGCTTGACTTCATTGGTCATTATGCTGGCACACATGCTCAAATATCAAATCATTGACTTCAGTTCACAACCCCTTTCACCTTCACCAATGGAAATTATGCTTTTTTGTGATTTATCCCTTTGACAGATATATGTACAAATATGTGTTAATGTAGGCCTACCTTACACAAGTAAGACGCGCAAACGCGTGAAGCGAACGCAGCTCGTGTGTGTGTGGTTGTGTGTGTGTGTGTGTGTGTGTGTGTGTGTGTGTGTGTGTGCTACAGCTGCGCCCTGTGTGTGTGTGTGCTACAGCTGCGCCCTCTGGTGGCGGGCGGGTGGTGTAACAGCGGGACAGACACACAGACATTCAGCCCTTGCTGTCATAGTAAGTGGCTCACTGCGTTCGCAATAAATGCATTATTGTCAATAAAAATGTCAATCAATCAATCAATCAATGAAGCGAGCAATCAAGCGAGCAATCAATCAATTAAATTAAGTTGAAATGCGTTCAAAATCATGTTAAAGGAATACTAGAGCCACATGGACTAAGGGTAAGGCCTTTAGTGTGTCTGCACTGTAGACATTGTCCGTGATGTCAAATGGTGCACCAGCCTGTGGCAATGAAACATTCATGGAGCAGCGATGATGAAGGCATCCCCGCTTCTGCTCCACTTAGCATGGAGTACATATACGCACGCACGTGTGTATGGATGCACAAGGAGGAGAAGTGCAAGAGTACACACACAACACACATGTGTTTGCACGCACGCACGCACGCACGCACGCACGCACGCACATTCTGTCCCATGAAAATTGTTATGAAAAAGGGTGTTGCAGGAGTGGAGGCACAGTTGGGGGTGCAGTCAGCCGTGGGGCACTTGCTGACCCCTAACCTTCCTAGACACACCAAGATACACACACACGCACGCACGCACGCGCAGAATGTTCCTGGGGCATCCAGTCTGTGTCAAGGGACTGATGCAGCAGACTGCTTTCTAGGCTGTCTGGCTGCCAATGTACAGTGTGTGTGTGTGTGTGTGTGTGTGTGTGTGTGTGTGTGTGTGTGTGTGTGTGTGTGTGTGTGTGTGTGTGTGTGCGTGCGCGTGCGCGTGCGCGTGCGTGTGCGTGTGCGTGTGTGTGTTCTGTGGTTTTTGCTGTCTAAACGTGCCCACAAGTATGCGTCTGCAGGTTTATCTGACCTCATGGTTCGTTATTCACACAGTGGCCATTTTGCTGTCATGTTAGACCTAAAGCGGAACTGTGTAACTCTCCTGCTACACCGGATTTGAACCTGGGTCTTCTGTGCAAGTGCTGACCGTTTCACCACTGAGCCTGCCTGCCTGTTCGCTCTGGGGAGAAATAAAATTTGGACCCTCTCGTAAAATGTCTGTGTCAAACCAGAAACTAAAGGTTACTTTAGTATCTACAGTTACTAATGAGCAAATTAGTTCAAATGAGCAAAATGGTTTGCTTATGGGGCTCCCCATGAGCGAACCATTTTGTGAAATGAAGATTAAAAGGACAGGATGGTGTGAACGTTTGTGTCCCACCTACACACAAGATCTAAATGTCTGAATAGAAGAGCACCCAAATTGTATTAGTTATATTGTATGATACTCTACAGTACAAATAGCAAAATAACATTTTATTCACAAAACAAAGTAGCAGAGCATATAGATTTGATATATATTTTTAAACGTTTGACAATGTTTTCTAAACTTTGAGTAATGGCCTTTTTGAGGGGCGCTAGCCCCTCCAATGGAAGGCTTTTGAAGATTACGTCATATGGCAGCCAAGCCTCTATGGACTTTGAGGATATCACAATGTTTGTTGAGAGCACTTTAGAGCCAGCCAAAAAGACTATGGACTATAGACTTTAATGTATGTTTAGGGCTCTAAATGACGACATATGACATCATGTGGCCGATATAAATACTTTTGTGAAGCTGGAGTTAACCTCTGTATTCTTGCGGTAGACAGACCTTGAATATTGGTCTGTCCACCAGTCCAGTCTTGATTGATCGTGCCAGACCTCTCTCGTCGGTTACGTATCAATAATACATTGATTTATTATACATTGTCTTGTCAAGGACCCCCGAATGTATGTATTTGGGCACGGACACCCGCATACATTTTATTCCTTCCTTCTTTTTTGGTCAAGGTTAAGGTTTGTCCAAAAAATAACCAAACTACAGGCTCACAAGTGTTTAAACTGTTTTTGCTGGGGACCCACTGGATCCCGACCCTCTTTGAAAACCATAATTGAATCTTTCTCTCTTCAGCCCTGCGGGTGGGCTGCAGTGGCACCTGCACAAATTGTGGTTGCTATGCTTGCACTTGCATGCCTGGCAATGGTTTGTCTTGTGTGTAACATTAGACCATATACCTATGCTCAGCCTATATAAAGAGTAAAGATGCTATTAGGAACTGTTTACATGTGACCAAGAGCGCCAGAGAGTGATACACATAGAGAGCTAGAAAAAGGATAGTTGAGTCAGCAGCAAATACAGTTAGAGGCAGAGAATTGAGAAAGAACAGATCATATAAGGCCAACTCCTACAGCTCTTTTCTTCTGTTCTTTAGTGGTCATAAGCCTTCCTTGTCTCAGTCCTTCAACCATAAAAACGTGAAGAGCAACCACTGTGACATCTACTGTCAAATGATGAATGGACATCAAATGATGAATGTAGAACCCCACCCTAGCTCTGTGACCAGACAAGAAGGTGCAAACGAACGAGGATCTCATCAACGGCCTACCAATAATGTAACTTGTGCGGGGGGAGTAAAGACCTGGCTGACCTACACAGCTGACCACATCTGTAAACCATGCGACAAGAGATTCCAACGTTTAGATCATCTGACGTTACACCAGCGTATCCACACTGGAGAAAAACCTTACCACTGTAAACAGTGTGACAAGAGTTTAATTTGTTCAGGTCACTTGAAGAAACACCAGTGTATCCATACAGGAGAAAAAACATACCACTGTAAACCGTGCAACAAGAGTTTCAGTCAGTTAGTTAACTTGAAGATACATCAGCGTATCCATACAGGAGAAAAACCTTACCACTGTAAACAGTGTGACATGGGTTTCAATGACAACAGTAATCTAAGGAGACACCAACGTATCCACACTGGAGAAAAACCTTACCACTGTAAACAGTGTGACAAGAGTTTCAATGTGAGTGGTGCTCTGAAGTTACACCAGCGTGTCCACACAGGAGAGAAACCTTACCACTGTAAAGTGTGTGACAAGAGTTTCATTGACATGGTTAGCCTGAAGAAACACCAACGTATCCACACAGGAGAAAAACCTTATCACTGTAAACTGTGTGGCAAGAGTTTCAATGACATGGGTAGTCTGAAGAAACACCATCGTGTCCACACAGGAGAAAAACCATACCACTGTAAACAGTGTGACAAGAGTTTCATTTGGTCAGGTGACTTGAAGAGACACCAGCGTATCCATACAGGGGAAAAACCATACCACTGTAAACTGTGTGACAAGAGTTTCAATGTGATAGGTACTCTGAAGAAACACCAGCGTATCCATACTGGAGAGAAACCTTACCACTGTAAACAATGTGACAAGAGTTTCGGTCAGTTAGGTCAGTTGAAGTCCCATCAGCGTATACATACAGGCCGCATGTCGGACTAGCGTCTGCTCCCGTGCTTGTTAGTCTGAACAACGTGGACGAATCTATTGGGGCTAGATCAAATCAAACCAATACTAGTCAGATCTGGCCCAGAATATCAACATAAATTCTGCCCACTAAGACGAAGACGGACTTCCCTGGATGAATCGGAGAGAGTCCGATCGAAGACAGATCAACTGGCCCATATTATTTAAACTGGTGAAGACGTCCTGGAAATGACGTAAAGATCATCTCCATAAGGGCTGTGATCTGACCTAGTCATGAACGTCCTGAGGGTTACCGGAGGATGTCATCATAACGTCATCATGACGTCATTTGGCTTGCTGGGATACGTATGTTTCTTTCCTCCAGCATGGGCACGCGCACATTGAAACTGTAGATTTCAGATAGTTTACCAGCAGCTTATCCCATGGAAGTGGTTCCCAAACATTTTAAATGTAAGGACTCCCATAACGCTGGGAGTATAGAAATGGAACCAAAATGTGGTTCCATTGGTTCCATTATGGGTCATATTTAATGCGACCGATAATCCAGTTTACACACTCAGGGTTACAGACATCATTGGAACACCCTGAAAGAACCGTGAGGGACTCGGCCCCCACTTTGAGAACAACCAGCCTATGGTTTGCAGCTGCAGGCTGGGAGCCTTTCAAAAGGCAGGCTGTGACTCTCTCTGTTTGGGACTGGATGCCTTCTTTTTGTTTAGCTGTTTGTTTCACACACCGACTTCAAGGTGCTCCTCCTGACCTATAAAGCCCTAAACGGACTTGATGCACAAAGCTTTGAGGGGCGCTAGCCCCTCCTATGCCCAGCTTTGTGTGTTTGTGTGTACCATAGTGGTGATTTGATTTCACGGAATCGGAATGCGATGTATGATGATAAGAGCGTCCCTCACTGCCTCCCTCACTGCAAACGACTACAAAATGTCTTCCAAATCCTGACTTTGTTTTTATTTAAAAAAATAATCACCAAATAATGATTGAACAGAAATCAAACGCATAAATGCAAGAAAACAAAAATACATATAACAAAAACACAGACACGATAAAAGAAATCCAAAGGTAAACAGAAAAACAACTTGACAGGGTGAAAAATGGGTTACAAAATCGTGGGATAAAAATTATAAGAAAAAAAGAAAAACAACTTGATATAAACTTCAACAATACAGCATTTTTCAAATAGAGTGTAAGGCAAGGCAGGAAAGAGCAGGAGACATGACTAGCCCTCGCTCGCCCGAGGAGACAGAAGCCCCGGAGACCCCCAAATCCTGACAGTTTTCTGAAAAACGTATCAGTGGTGCACCGGTGCTCAAACGTTTTCATGTCAAGGACCCACAGAATGATCTGCATTTGGCCGCGGACCCCCACCTGAAAATATGTTGTTCCAGGGATCCTCCAAAAGCAGATATTTGAGTTAAAAACGTTTACTGTGAACGAAAGATTCTATATCATATATTCATATGAGATTAAAAGATACAGTATCTACAACCTCGTAGCGCAGCACTCGGTGCCGCGCTTGTAGCTGCTATTTTTCAACGGCTAAAGTTTAAAATAGTGGATAAAATCTATAAGGCGACACAGATCTAAATGGTTTAAACTTGTTTTGGTATTGCTCTACTTTGACTGAGTTCTTCTTCCTTCCTCCCACCATGCAGGTGAGCACCTGAGGACGTGTCCCCAGGGCCCCACGTGTTGCATCAGCAGCATGGAGGAGAACCTGGCCGGCCTCAGCGCCAAGGAGACAGAGGGCCTGATCAAGGCAGCCGGGAGGTCACTGCAGGCTTCCTTCACCGCTCTGTACAGGAGCTATGACAGTAAGATGACCTGTCTGTCTGATTCCAGGTCATTGTTGTTGACCTGGCATCCTATAGTGTATAGTAAATGTACAGAAGATTATTTTCTTTGGATATTTATATAGGTTCTTCTTGGTTTACCTATGATCCTAGATTACTATTTATGCATTTGACGTATACCATGAGTTGTTCTTGCTTACTGTAAATCGCTCTGGATTAAGAATGTCTGCTAAATGCCTAAATTGTAAAATTGGTTTGTAATGTATGTTGTATGCTTGTGAGTGTTTCCTCATGGGTGATTGTTTGTGTGTTTCCCTGGCTGCACACTTTAAACAACATGTGCAATGCTTGCTGTGTGTGTGTGTGTGTGTGTGTGTGTGTGTGTGTGTGTGTGTGTGTGTGTGTGTGTGCACCAAGGTTATAATAGTTTTGTTTTTTTCATTATAGTTTAGTTTTAGTTAGTTTTGACATATTTTTTTCTAATTCAGTTAGTTTTAGTTCGTTTTTAGAGCGGGTTTGCTAGTTTTAGTTTAGTTTTTATTTTGTGAAAATGCTTAGTTTTAGTTTAGTTTTAGTTTAGTTTTAGTTTAGTTTTAGTTTAGTTTTAGTTTAGTTTTAGTTTAGTTTTAGTTTAGTTTTAGTTTAGTTTTAGTTTTTTCGTACTTTGGTTTATTTGTAACGAAGTATAGGATTAAAAAAGATCAGAGCAAGTATTGTGTAATAAAAACTCAACAAAAGATACCATTTAAAAGTATATATATTCAGTCTCTGTTGGACAATCAACCATGAACCATTTTGTCTATCATTTCAGTTCGTTTTAGTTAGTTTTGTGAACACACAATACAGTTTTAGTTTAGTTATCGTTTTTTAATTTATTTTAGTTTCAGTTTAGTTTCAGTTAACTAAAATGTTTTTTTAATTCTAGTTTTCGTTTTTTCGTTAGTTATAGTTAACTATAATAACCTTGGTGTGCACGTGCATGCGTGTGTGTGTGTGCACGTGCGTGTGTGTGTGTGTGTGTGTGTGTGTGTGTGTGTGTGTGTGTGTGTGCGTGCGTGCATGTGTGTGTGTGTGTGTGCGTGTGTACATGCATGCTCGTGGCCATCAAGGCTACCCCTGACTGAGTGCTATAATGAGAACAGAGTGGGCCAGACACAATGAAATGTGATAAGCTGTTCGCACACACACACACACACACACACACACACACACACAGAGAGAGAGAGAGAGAGAGAGAGAGAGAGAGAGAGGGGTATCCCTCGGGGCAGAGGCTGGCTCAGCTAATGAGCAGTTGACCCACTGAGGAGCCAAGTCTGCAGATTATTGTACATCACACAGAGGGCGGGGCTGATCGGAGGCGAGGTATGAGAAGGAGAGAGAGACAGACAGAGAGTAAGACAGTGTCAGAGAGTAAGACAGTGACAGAGAGTAAGACAGTGTCAGAGAGTAAGACAGTGTCAGAGAGTAAGACAGTGGCAGAGAGTAAGACAGTGTCAGAGAGTAAGACAGTGACAGAGAGTAAGACAGTGGCAGAGAGTAAGACAGTGACAGAGAGTAAGACAGTGGCAGAGAGTAAGACAGTGACAGAGAGTAAGACAGTGGCAGAGAGTAAGACAGTGTCAGAGAGTAAGACAGTGACAGAGAGTAAGACAGTGTCAGAGAGTAAGACAGTGACAGAGAGTAAGACAGTGGCAGAGAGTAAGACAGTGTCAGAGAGTAAGACAGTGTCAGAGAGTAAGACAGTGACAGAGAGTAAGACAGTGGCAGAGAGTAAGACAGTGACAGAGAGTAAGACAGTGACAGAGAGTAAGACAGTGTCAGAGAGTAAGACAGTGACAGAGAGTAAGACAGTGTCAGAGAGTAAGACAGTGACAGAGAGTAAGACAGTGGCAGAGAGTAAGACAGTGTCAGAGAGTAAGACAGTGTCAGAGAGTAAGACAGTGACAGAGAGTAAGACAGTGGCAGAGAGTAAGACAGTGACAGAGAGTAAGACAGTGTCAGAGAGTAAGACAGTGACAGAGAGTAAGACAGTGTCAGAGAGTAAGACAGTGACAGAGAGTAAGACAGTGTCAGAGAGTAAGACAGTGTCAGAGAGTAAGACAGTGACAGAGAGTAAGACAGTGTCAGAGAGTAAGACAGTGTCAGAGAGTAAGACAGTGACAGAGAGTAAGACAGTGTCAGAGAGTAAGACAGTGACAGAGAGTAAGACAGTGTCAGAGAGTAAGACAGTGTCAGAGAGTAAGACAGTGACAGAGAGTAAGACAGTGTCAGAGAGTAAGACAGTGGCAGAGAGTAAGACAGTGACAGAGAGTAAGACAGTGTTAAAAAGAGAGAAGGCTCAGCTCCACAGTGTTTCATTTATTTAAAAACGTGCATGAGACGCCGGGTACTGTTCCGCGAGAACACAAGAGAGGGAAGTGGGTTGGATAGAGAAGGAAAAGAGTGAGGGAACAAGAGCTGGAGGAAGGGGACGGGGTTGTATGACAGATACAGTATACAGACACACAAAATCAAAGATGGCCCCTCTCATGTCTTATATTTGTATGGGGACAAAATATATAGGGTTGAATATTACTGTAACTCCACCTGTACACACATGCACGCACAGTCGCATGCACGCAGTCGCACGCACGCACGCACGCACGCACGCATGCACGCACGCACACATGCACGCACAGTTGCATGCACGCAGTCGCACGCACGCACGCACAGTCGCACACACACACACACACACACACACACACACACGCACACACACACGCATGAGAAGAAAGAAAGAAAGAAGAAATGTGGAGCACAGTAGCTGTCCATCTGGTATAGCTTAAGGCTTGGACAGTTACACCAGGTATGATTTCATATAATGAGGAATTTGTCTCAGACAGGTTGGTCTTTGAGGCAACTCTCTCTCTCTCTTTCTGTCTCCCTCTCCACACGCAGCGCAAACACACACACACACACACACACACACACACACACACACACACACACACACACACACACACACACACACGCTCACTTTTGTCCGTCTGTCTCTGATCAGCCTACTTCACAGAGCTCCACAGCCGGTCGGAGCGTTCCCTGCAGGACGTGTTGGCCCCCCTGGGGCCCCTGTACTCCCAGAACACAGGCCTCTACGCTGACCTCTACGCTGACCTGCGCCGCTACTACAGAGGCTCCGCCCTCAACCTGGACGAGACCATGTCAGAGTTCTGGGCCCGCCTCCTGGAGCGGGCCTTCAAGAACAACATCCCTCCAGATGTAAATATATACAGTATAGACCCCAGGGGTCCTTGAGAGGGGTTCCAGGGGGTCCCCAGCTAAATGGAGGCTCTGTGGCCACTGGCCAAATACACATTCATTTCGGGGTCCTTGACACACACACACACCGTACAACAAAGCATAAAATAGGGCCTAAGTGGTTAAATAACACAAAATTAATTGGAATTTCAATTGCCGTTTCAGAAATGCTTAACGTTAAATATTTTATATAAGCAAGTATTATCAGCAGTTGCATCCTTTGATTCTGGTCTGTCTGTCCCGTTGTAGTTGAATGAATTTAATGGCTGCTTAAAATATTCCTTGGTTCTTCTTACAAAAGTTCCTATTGCGAGACGAATCATTTGCACCATAAAACTAATCCCAATGCACTAATCCCAGTGCGTTCCATGCTTAATTCCCGAACACAGAAAGTATCTACAGTATTAATTTTAATTGACCGGTATACTTTTGTCCAGGTCCATGTACACTCACTTTTATTACGTTCCATTTTCAACAGACCATAAAGATTTTATGAGGCTTTTTATTTGCTGAGGTTAGTCACCCGAGATCGGATGAAGACGAGGCATTGTTTGAAAAAGTAAAAGTAGCTCAAAGTTCATTGTGATATCATTTTATCGTTCTCCACAATCGTTCTATTACATAATTACACTATCAGTCTCTAGCCTGGCTTTTACATTCATAACAGCAACCAATTCTTGTGTTGAGCCTTCTCAGAATGTGGATATATTGCTTTTCTGTAAACCAGTGGTTCTCAAAGCGGGGTCCATTTGGTTCCATAACAAATGCACTAGTTTAGTTCAGTGTATTAGCACATTGAATATAAAATACATATCAATAAAGTAATCTGAAAGAAAAGGAAGTAGCCAATAGGTCTATTCAGGATGCTTTCCTAAATAGCAGAGAGATTATTAATTAACACGCATTAAAAATGTACTCATTATGTTCTCTGACTGACAGGTCAGCCTATCGGAAGACTACCTGGAGTGCGTTGCCAAGCAACAGGAGACCCTGCGGCCGTTGGGCGAGGTTCAGAGGGACCTCAAGGTGAAGGTGACCAGGGCTTTTGTCACCGCCAGGTCCTTTGTCCAAGGACTCACCATCAGCGGAGAGGTGGTCCGCAAGGTCTCCCAGGTCAGTGTGTTCCAGTGTGTGGGTAGGAGAGAGAGATACAGTATGGAGACAGAGAGAGAGAGAGAGAGGTGTGAGAGATACTGAGTTATTAATATCAAGAAATAAAACCACCGGTATGTGAGTAAGCAAGAGGGAGTGTGCGTGCGTGCGTACATGCGTACGTACGTGCGGTACTACTAAGGCCTGTTGAGCCCGGGAAAGAGCAGCCATGGTGAATGTGGGGCTGACGCTCCCTAACTGCCTGTGAATGTCTCTCCACCCAAAAAACATCATTAGAAGTGAAGCGTCAGGCTCTGTCAAGAAAGTAACCATCTCAGATATATGAGTGTGGTCGTCCAACCATGGGTGTGACAATGTACTCAGCTCATGATGCAACTACGTCTCTACATAAAGAAATTAGATGTGTGTGTCACTGTGTGTGTGTGTGTGTGTGTGTGTGTGTGTGTGTGTGTGTGTGTGTGTGTGTGTGTGTGTGTGTGTGTGTGTGTGTGTGTGTGTGTGTGCGCATGCGTGTGGTTATTGCTCCAAGTCTCCATCCACCAATCTTTTC
>NC_139701.1:34724847-34789847 GCF_964188405.1 Protomyctophum parallelum
TGGCTATCGTGTGTGTGTGTGTGTGTGTGTGTGTGTGTGTGTGTGTGTCTGTCTGTCTCCGTGTCTCCCAGGTGTACCAAACGTGTGGACCTCCAGGTGAGACGGGAGCAGGAACTCCCAACCCTGAAGAGCACAGGCGTCGCAGTAATTCACTGACTGCTGCCGCTGAGTACAAACCCACTGCCACGGCTGAGCTCAGGCTGGAGATGCAGGTCAGGGTTATGTTCATGTGTATGTCGTTGGTCAGGGTTATGTTCATGTGTATGTCGTTGGTCAGTCAGGGTTATGTTCATGTGTATGTCGTTGCTGTCGGGCAGCAGAGACCTGCTGTCTCCATCTTCTAACTTTTCATGTTTGGTTTAGTTTTTTCAAAAATGAATGTCCTGCTTGATCACAGTACAGCGCCACACAAAAGCATCAAAAGCAGCAGATGTGCAAGCTCGAATCGCGATCCGAGCTTGTAAATCTGCTATTTTTTTCCCTTCCTAATAAAGAAATTATCTTTGAAACATTTTAACAGCTCAAATCTTGTATAGGGGTCTCTGGGCCCCAAAATATTTTCAGATGGGGGTCCGTGGCCAAATACATGATTAATTTGACAATGGAAAAGTTGTGTTAACCCATTCAATCCGGGAAAGCATCTGTGCATCACATGTCTGAAGTAAAATGAGAGAAGTAGCATGTGCTTAAATTCATATTTAGAATTTTGGAATGGTGATGGATGATGATGGTCATGGAAGGGAAACCTTCTGAAAGCTTCATGGGCAAAGATAATCAACTTCAAAATCTAAAAGAAACGGTCAAAATGACCTCTCAGACATGCTAGTGTTAGATAAAAAGTAGTTAACAGGCCTGGACAGCTGGGCACCTAGGCTGCTCTGATTAATTTAGATGCGTGTCACCCCTCTCTGTCCCCATTCCGTCAGTCTACTGTATATCTATCAATAAAGGCCAAATAATATCTTAAAAAGAAAAGAAAAAAGGAGTTAACATATCATCACAATCATGTTAACCACTTAATCCATTATTGTATACTTGCCTGTTCAGCAACAAAGTCTTATGCACACCTGATAGGCTCAGAGACGGGTGCTTTGGCTCTTCAAAAATGGCTCTTCAAAATGAGAAGATCACAGTTCACAGTGCATTCACTGTTCACAGTGCCTGCCACGCTATGAATGCGGCAATCTTTGAATATATATTTGTTTTGAAAGCATCAACATGATATAGCAACAGAAAACCGATGACCCTTGTCTTGTCTGTCTGTCTGTCCGTCTACCCATGCAGGTGTCAGACCTGTCCAGTAAGCTGAGGGCGATGCAGCAGTACTGACCCTGTCTTGTCTGTCTGTCCGTCTCCCCATGCAGGTGTCAGACCTGTCCAGTAAGCTGAGGGCGGTGCAGCAGTACTGACCCTGTCTTGTCTTGTCTTGTCTGTCTGTCCGTCTCCCCATGCAGGTGTCAGACCTGTCCAGTAAGCTGAGGGCGATGCAGCAGTACTGGGTCCAGCTCCCTGCGGCGCTCTGTGTCAAGTTGGCCTCAGGCAACACCAACCAAGACAAATGCTGGAATGGCATGACCAAGGCTAGGTGGGTCACACTGAACCACGCCATACACCCAGGTTATCGAGGGCAGTGGTTCCCAAACTCTTTCATGTCAAGGACCCCCAAATTGACACTAATTAGCCTGCGGACCCCCATTTGAAAAGATATGCCAGAGACCCTCCATAAGAGAAGATTTTTACGGCTCTAGCAGTGATTCTCAACCCGTTTAATTTCAAGGACCCTCAGTTTGATATAAATATACTACAGACCCCCATTTAATGTCATTTCTATCTCTGGGACCCCAATTTATATTGTAAAATCAATGTTAATTTAACTTTGAGAGTATACAAATGGAACCAAATGGACTCTCAGAGTTACAGACCCATAAGGGTTCATTTGGTTCCAAACTATAATTTAGCTGGGGACCCCATGGAACTCCCTCAAGGACCCCTGGGGGTCCCCGGACCCCACTTTGGGAACCACTAATCTAGGGCTTTAACTATCGATTATTTTCTTCCTTTAAAAAAAGAAATATTTTTGGGGCTTTTTGCCTTCATGGATAGAATAAGTGGAGACAGACAGGAAACAAGGAGAGAAACACGGGGACTCTGGGAGTGACAAACAGCAAAGTCAGGAGACGGGACTCAAACCAACAATGCACTGCATATATGAGCCTGCTAGGTGCCCAGGCCGCTATAGGCCGGCCCACAACTATTGATTATTTTCTTACTAGTGAACATTCTATTGCAGTGCATGGTTCTCAAACTTTTTCATGTCATTGTCAAGTATCCATGAATTGACCCCGCGGACCCCCATCTGTGAAAAGGTGTGGGGGGTAGAAGAAGAAGAAAAAAAAATCAAACTTATTCTAAAATGTCAAAAAATATTTTTTTCAAAAATAGCATAATGTGCAAGCTCGCAGCCCAGCTCTCCAGCACAAAGTGCTGCATCTTGCATTGGGAAGTTGCTACTGTATATAGTAGAACGTTAGAAAGTTGCTGCATTGCGTCTGACAGCTGTGAGCAAGGCTTTGATTGATTGAATACTTTACTAACAGTAACAGAAACTAATACTAGTTCTGCCAAAGGCAGAACAAAA
The DNA here is from genome assembly GCF_964188405.1 of Protomyctophum parallelum. Taxonomy (NCBI): domain Eukaryota; kingdom Metazoa; phylum Chordata; class Actinopteri; order Myctophiformes; family Myctophidae; genus Protomyctophum; species Protomyctophum parallelum. The sequence goes on from NC_139701.1 coordinate 34,727,486, forward strand.
AATCCTAGGTCTACTTCTTTTTTAAATGTGCAGAGAAATAAATGTCAGCGCATGTTGACATGGAGCAGGGTTTCTCAACCATGTCAGCTCGAGAGACCCAAAAGATAAATATCATGTTGCCCCGGGACCCAAACTGAATGAATCACTATAAAAATAAAATCGTAAAAATAGCTGATCTAAAAGCTGATAATTGCGACCGGTTTGCTTCTATATCTGCTTTTTGTTTTTGGCTATTTCTTAACAAATAAATACAATTCATGGATAATTCTTTTATACATTTCTGAAATTCCGGAAGTTTTTGCGACCCATAGAAAACCCATTGTTTGGGTTGACAGCGAACATTGACATGGATGACAGCGAACATTGTTCAGCAAAACTGTACTACTAGGTTCCTGTATCATAATGTGTGAGGCAAGTCACGGCATGCTGCAGACTCAATAGCTGGCAGGGTTTAAGGGCTGCAGCTGTACATTTCTGCATGCGGCATTGAACAGTGAACACCACAAGACTTTTTGATCTTGGTAAGTAATCCTGCACCTGAAGATATGCAGACGTAAATCGCCACTGTCAGGCAGACACCTGTACTGCAATGTAAGAAAAAGTACACAAGTATCGGCATCAAAATATACTTAAAGAAGGGGTAAGAAATCTCAACAATTTTTGTATGCTACTTTTGACTCATGTACTTAAAGTACCAAAAGTACTCATTGTGCAGAATATCCAATTTCACCTGAAGTTCAAAAAGTAGAAAACTAAAATCGTATGTGCTTGTAGATCTGCCATTTTCAGTTTGTTCAGTTAGTGTGCTTTTTAGGTTTTGTTTTGTCAAAAGACAGACCTTTGTATTCATCACGTGTCACTTTAATGTATGTTTTTTTTTCTTGTTTGTTTTGTAATAATAATCACAATCTACAAAGTAACTAGTAACTACAGTAACGTTTTAAAATTATTGTAGTGGAGTAAAAGTACAATATTTGCCTCTGAGATGTAGTGGAGTAGAAGTAAAAGTGTTGGAAATTGGAAATACTCAAGTAAAGTAGGCTACAAATACCTCAAAATAATTTTTGATAATTTTACCGAAAGTAAATGTACTTGTGTATGCACATGCAGTCATGGACAAGGACAAATGCCACCGTGAGCCTGTCATCGTCAACACCACACAGGAACTACACAGATTCCATTTAGACTTGACAGATTAGATTTTACACAGATCTAATCTTCAACATATGATGCTTCCATAACAGCCCCTTTAACAGGCCCTAATCCATCCTCTGGTGTAGCGTAAATGGATTACAGCAATTTGATGCCATGTTGAAATATGCAGTCTTAAACACATGTCACACGCATGAATGCACAAACATTTTCCTCGTCTTGCCACGTGAACGGATCATTGAACACATACAGTATACATACTGTATGATAGATATACTGCAGGCTATACAGTAAACCTGATTGGCTCAAAAATTCCAAACAGTGACACTTTTTCTGAGTAGATCATGCTGAGTTTGATTGTCAAAAGACATAAAATATAGATGGAGCGCTGCTGGTTATGTGCGTGTGTGTGTGTGTGTGTGTGGGGGGGGGTGCGCGTGCGTGTGTGATAGAGAGAGAGTGCGAGTTTGCTGCTTAGATAACACTGAAATATTGACAATATGTGAACGTTCCGGTTATTAACCTGCAGCCCAAATGAATACTGGTAATGAATATAAATACAGGTGTGCATGTGTGCGTGCGTGCGCACCACTGTACATGTGCGGTTTCTCATGTCAGCAGAAAAGAATACATTTCATTTATTCATCGCAGAATTTATGAGAGCTGCAGCACATGTTTTCTCACGTTTGTGTGTGTATACCATGTTATACTATCTTTGTTGGGGCGCTTATACTTTAATTTGGGGCCCCCTGCTGGTAAAGGTCATTAAGTCAGTTTACAATTATAAAAAGATTCAGGATTCGTCAGGTTTAGTGTTACGGTGAGAGGTTAAGGCAGGGTTCCCCAATTAACTTTCCTCAAGGGCCATATTTTGACTAGCGTACCAGGCTGGGGGCCAAGTCTGCACGCGCGAGGCCGAGGTCTTGCCCTGAAAATTCATTTTCAGGGCAAGACCTCATTTGAAAAGGATGCCCAGTTTGACATGCATAGGCTACTGATCCCCATTTAATGCCATTTATATCTATCTATATCTTCTTTAATGGGCCACAAGGGGTCGCTCTGTGGGCCGCAAATGGCCCGCGGGCCGCCTATTGGGGAACCCTGGGTTAAGGTTATAGGTACAGTACGTAATAATTTCAGGCTTAGGGCTAGGTTTAGGTTGTGGTTAGGTTGGGCCAGAGCAGTTTTCATTTCCCCCATAACATAGTTAGACAGATATAGATATATATAAATATAGTATATAGTAAATGCGGCCTGTGGTCGCAATAAATGTATTTGTTTTGCTTCTGTTTTCCTTTTGCACGACAGTATTGGTTCTCCCTACTCTTATTACCTCTATTACCTAATCCTAACCAAACTACCTCTGAATTGACTGCCACATGGTCACTATCGTGGTCAGTAACAGGTCAGTATCATGGTCAGTATGATGTCAGTATCAGGTCATTATCATGGTCAATATAATGGTCAGTATAATGGTCAGTATGATGTCAGTATCATGGTCAGTATCAAGTCAGTCCACAGTCCATGCATCAGATCAATCATAATGAAAACCTCTCTTTATTATTCAGATACCTTCCAGAGGTGATGGGCGATGGCTTGGCAAATCAGATCAACAACCCAGAGGTGGAGCTTGACATCACCAAGCCAGACATGACCATCCGACAACAGATCATGGAGCTGAAAATTATGAGCAACAGGTTGAAGAATGCGCTGGACGGAAATGACGTGGATTTCCAGGATGCAAGTGGGTCTCATTTCTGTATTTCTTCAGATTTAGGTATCTTATTTGGTGTGTGTGACTGTGTGTGTGTGTGTGTGTGTGTGTGTGTGTGTGTGTGTGTGTGTGTGTGTGTGTGTTCAAACCATTCAAACCGGGAAAGCATCCGTGTCATTTTTTATTTTAGTGTTGGCTATTCAAAAATAGCAAATATACAAGCTCACAAAACGTCAGTTTGTGCCACGCTGCAAGCTTGTACGTCTGATATTGATGTACGATGATAAGAGCGCCCCTCACTTCACACAGGTGTGATTTTTTTAACTTTAATCTTGAAAGTGTGAGAATTACTGATTTAGAAGGCATTCTAGAATGCCTTCTAGAATTCTAGAATTGGCCTCAGGTCTTAATGGGTCAAAGAAGTTGTCTTGAGCCCGCTATCATCTCCACCTGTCTCTGATTGGTTACGTAGGTGATGACATCAGCGGATCCGGGAGCGGGATGTGCACGGCCAGCCACTGTACTCGGAGCAAATCAGGCTTGTATCCCTACCCGCCCAACAACAATCGAGTGAGAGGCACAGCCATGCCCCAGACACGCCCCTACACCCTCCTACTGCTGCTGCCTTGGGCTACCCTGCTTCTCCAGCGATGATGGACAGCTGCAGCATCCAATCAGACGTCAAGAATTGTACAGTCTGGGCTGAACCATGGGAAGGACAGATGTGGGGATAGAGGGGGTCTGCTGGTGGAAAGGTAACTTTGCCAAAACAAAACAAAAGCGAAAAAAGGAAAAAAAGAGGGCATGAATGGACTACATTTTCTTTTGACCAAGAGAAGCAACAATGAACATTGACAATATTCTACGTTTCGTTTTGCTCGGTTTTAATGTGTCGCTGTTTGAATGTGATCCTGGTCTTTGACTTCTGTTGAGTCCTTTCCACAAGAAGAGGAAGAAGAAAAAAGGTAATGCTGACTCATGATGGTGAAGATTTCTTTTTTTCTTTTCTTTTTTTAACACGTGTCCAGTCAGTAGACAGCTGTGTGACCATGCCAACTAGACAGCGGTCATGTCAGCTCACTAAGAGATCATGTTGGGAGTGCTGACCTTAAGTGCGTTCAACAAGGTATTTGGTTTGTGAACCTACAGTCAATCAACTTTGTCAATCAACAATGTCAGCATAGTCTAATATTGGGAGTATTAACCCATTTTGACCTGAGTTCAGATTCTAAAAAATTTAGATCCTGACATCCTGACAGTTTTCTGAAAAAGCTAGTCAGTCTATCTTCGATGAGCTTGTAGATCTGCTATTTTTCAATAGATAAAGCATAACATAATGCTAATACCAAAAGGGGTTCCCGCCCAAAATGGGTTAAATGTGAGATCATTCCTTTTCTGACCTGAAGGGTGAAACATTTGATAGCTAGATAAAGTACTTTCAGGCCGAAATGTATTTTCTGCACAACAGAAGTAATATGAGGCTTGAATGAGAGTTGAGGATCAAGCCTGAAGCCCAAATATTTGAACTGGTCCACTTTTTCAAGTGTGTGCCATCAGCAAATGTAATGCTTAGACCAATCTATTTGGGATGTATCTGAAACATTGCTGTTAAAATGGAGCTCCAAAAATCTATTATCTGATTCTGATCTCCACAAGCATTCCAACGGCTTCGACTTTTGTCACGTCACTTTGCATTTCAAAAACAAAAGTTTAAAAAAGTGAAGGATATTTAATTGTGTCAAAAATTAACTTTGAAACTGTAGGGAATATGAATGCACTGTTAAACGAGCACAAAATAGCTGTTTCATAATGCCCAGTATTGCAAATTGCATTTTTAATGTTGGGATAATTGCAGAAAAACTCCACAAGAAACAGCAAAAAGGACTGCTTGTTGAACGCACATCTGTGTCAGCTTATTATATGGTATGGAATCATTTCTGAGATAATGTACAGCAGGTTGAACCAAAGCACTTCGTATATTATGTCTGTTTCCTGGAGAAACCCCATACTGTACATCTCCAGCATGGACAATAATGTGTTTACTTTTTTTGTACCTGACAGCAGGCATTGTCCCCTGCTCACGGAAGACGATCGATTACCCTGAGACCAAGTTGGTAATGCAGTGTAATGTGAAAATGCATGCATGGACATTACTAGGGCAGAATCAATCTGTTTCTTTATTCCTGAAAAGTAGAGGTTTCAGGGGAGTGAGAACAATGACACAACTCTACACTTGGTGATGTTTGCTTATACAGTTACTCGTTATCCTCAGTCTGCATCTGTATACTTACTGTATGCCATATTATGATATTAGGGACCTTTGAACCACTCAAACATTTATTAGGCTTACGTAGGCTTCATTTACACACATATACTGTAATCACACACATTGAGGCTGCATTCTCGGCGATAACTAATCTGAAATTCTTCATTGGTGCATTTTAACATTTCATACTATTGTAGTCTTTCCTCGGACAGTGACACAATACCAATGGCATGTTTACGTCTTCACCCCAAGGCCTTTGTGTTCTACAAAATGCCATTTCTGACCATTTATGATGCTGCTGTGTGTACTGTACATGTACCGTGGCATCTGCCCATTAATAATATAGCTAACATATAGACCCTATACAATTAAGGTCTTCCTGCCTACAGCCCTATCCCTCTCATCACCACCTCTGTGCCTGAGTCTCCTGGTCTGTCCATTGGGACTAAACAGGGCTCTCATATGAGCCTGAGCTAAACAGGGCTAGCCAGGATTCACTCATCACCGTGTGGGTTTCAACCATAGCGCCATACGAGACTCGCCAACTTGCCTGGTTTTCAACAATAAAGCCAGGGCTTTATTATTGTGCTCGGCACATCCTGGTCCCCCACAGCACCACGCTCACCACTCCAAGATGACACAATAAAATAATTTAAGTCAAAAATATTTTTGCCTCTTCTTGTCAACATAGTGGATTTGCCTATTGTGCTGTCACGGACATCTTGTGGTTTGCGGTGGTTCCTAGCCCTGATAAGCCCTATGTGACCCGCTGGAGAAACAGAGCTATGTTTGCAGTCGTAGTCAGCACACACTACTACTACTACAACAGCAGCAGCAACAACCAGATAAGTTATAAAGGTGCATTTTACCTAAGATATGATACATCTGATCTGTATTTTGCCTCAGTCGTCAGTGTAACAGATTCTTTAAGCGTGTACTGTGTGTGTAGTACAGTGTGTGTAGCTTGTTAGGAATGTGGTTGTATTGATTGGATTGTATTTGAATTGAACTCTTCGTGAGGCCCTTATTCCACTGAAAAAGATATAACTCAATATAAATTTAAATCGATTTGTTTCTATCATCTCGTTCCTTTATAATTTCGGTCAATCCAATTCAATCCTGGTTTGGTATGTTTTTTTCCTGATCACGTCCCAGAAGACAATTTAAAATAGACGATATACAAATGGTCTGCAGTTCTGGCAGTGCAGTATGTGTGCAGTACAAAACAAATCAATGGCATTCTTGGTGAAATGCCCTTTAAGTTTCTGAAAGGTTTCGTCATATTGGTGTTTGATATCTGGCACAACTGAACGAAACAGAAGCTCGCACACGATGCAAAGACACACACCCATACAGTACACAGAGTTTGGTTTGCCATGTACTGAAGCTCTACGCAGATAACATTTCATCTTTAAACGTATCTGTGACTGAATGTAAGCTAACCCGACTTGAGCTGAGTGTCTTGTTTGTGAACGAGGAACTGAACCTTTTGTACATGTCTTTCCTCCTACAGTGTGTGTCTAGTCATGTAATACGATGGTATTAATTATAATCTATAGAAATAAATGTCAAAGGCTGGACTGGATTGTTTTCAAAGGAAAAAAAGGAAATGTCCCCACCCACTATCCTGGAGCTATCGCTTTTCAGGTCCTGTAGAGTGTAGATGTCAAATGGACTTTTACTGAGATTGTACAGTTTACAATTAAGGCATTTAGCAGAGATTGTACTGTGAGATCTTGTCAACATAACTTTTGGATGCCCAAAAGCCTCCATTCATTCCCATGCAGCAATCTCACCGCAAACCATCCAAAGGGACTATTAGCTCCATGAAGGAGGATGACATCTGGACCCTGTATGCTGGAAACCGTGTAATACACTAATTCAATCAGAGCATTCTGTATGTTTATGCAGTGTAGAGGAAGATTGGACCTGTGTATCTAAAGAGTTGGATATGCTCACTGTACAGATGTTCTCACATCTGTACAGTGGAGCAGATAAGAGACACTGTGGCGTATCCCATTCCTAACTTTTTTCACACGCACGCACACATGCACCCATATACCCATGCACGCACACATGCACCCACATATACCCATGCACGCACACATGCACCCATATACCCATGCACGCACACATGCACCCATATACCCATGCACACACACATGCACCCACATATACCCATGCACGCACGCACACATGCACCCATATACCCATGCACGCATGCACACATGCACCCATCCACATACGTACACATGCTTGTGCACACACACACACACACACACACGCACACAATTGCACGCACACACAATTGCACACACACACAAACACACACACACACACACACACACACACACACACACACACACACACACACACACACACACACACACACACACACACACAGGTTGGTGTGTGCTCATATAATGTGCTAGCAGTTGAGTTGAATACAGGTGATTGTTGTAGTGGCATCCATTGTAACGTCATGTGTAACATCCATTGATCACAGATGAATGCTTAGAAAATGTTTAGGTTGCATTCTTTTTCCCAATGATGTATGCTCTTGTGGGGCTTGCTACCATGACATTAGAGGTAAGAGGACTGTGAGTGGATGTAGTGGTCCAAAGCCCACTATTAAAGTCGTCAGCGTGTTGATTGAGAGAGATTCGTAGGCAATGTCTCTGTGCTGCTTGTACTTATTGGCTGTTTTCATTTTTGTTTTGTTGGTAGCCATTGTATAGAGACAATTAATAAAGCAACCTTTCAGTCCATTCATGTGCAACATGTAAACTCGTATCATCATCATCATACTAAGTTGTCTGTGTTCCTCAAATGACTCAATAAGGAAGAAGATTTGTTAATTAAAGGATCACTCAGCCAGTTTTAAACTTGATCTCTATGCATTTGTTGCTGTGAATGCGAGACATGAATAAAATATATGGCAACACCGGTATACAAGCTGATGTATTTTACCAAGCACCCCCCATTTTAAAATATTTTGTTCCAGAAACAACTGTGTTGTTAATATTTTGTAAACTATTCAAAGTATTTTTAATTTTAAGATTAAAAAAAGAAAGAAAAGGATAATAGCATGCGCTGCATTGTGAGCTTTTAGATGTGCTATTTTCGACTCGAGCAGCTTGAAGAATTAAATATTTAGTGTAAATTGCTGGTGCACCCCTGGAACCCCCCAAGGGCCCCTGGGGGGTCCCCAGGCCCCACTTTGAGAAGCACAGCAGAATGTGTACTGCCTGAGCTACGTAGTTCATTTTTGTAAGGTAGGCCTACCTTACAAATACATTGATGAGAGAAGGTGAAGGCAACTGTGGATGCTGCCCTGGCATCTGACACGTTTCAAGTCAGAACAGGTTGTGAAGCTAAAGTGAAGGATTCTGGGAATTGTATTATTCATTGTTTGGTACAGGGAAGGTTCCTGCAGTAAATCTGATACAGAGAAGATGGACAGGTAGTCAGGTACACTACAGAGTCAGAGATAGTTGTTGTTGTATGTACTTCAACTTTATTTTCCTGTGTATTATAATACCACAAAATACTTGTGCTCTGATTTTTTTCTACTCAGTCTATGGGCTGGATTTTGAAGATGCGTTTTACAATAGGGTAATACATAAATTGCCCTCGCTCTGCGCACATTCGTATTATGAAAGGCATATCGGCCCGTGTTGAACGCACACACGGCATACGGCGTTCCAGAATATTTTAGCATTGTGGGAGTGTCCATATGTTAATTATTTTCGCAATTTGCTATTAAGCCCCTTGAGCTAAAAACACTCAGCGCATAACGATTAGACGTGTGTCTGACCACCTCATAAACGCAAAAAGCACTGTTTGATTGTACACTTGAGCGGCTCTGGGAGGCTGCTAGAGTGTTGCCATGTCTGTTTATTATAAGCGGCTTCTTTTTCTGTAAAGTTGCTTGTAAATATTGGTAGTTGTACTATCTGTGGTTGCTTTTCTTGTTTCTAAAGTGGTTATTTGGCCTTTTCTCCTAATGTTGTTTAAATGCAGTGATCCTCACACAGCACATTCCCATGTCAAGGATCCCCAGATGAATGCATTTGCCCAACTAAGGACGGCTAATCCAAAAATTAAATTAAAAAAGATTACTTTTGAAAATAGCAGATCTATAACAGCTCACAATGCATCACATTCATTCATTAAAACTATGAACTCTGACTGCAGGGGGATTATATAATGATCATTATAACAATGAGCAAGAACATATTTAAAAAGAAGGAAGAACTTTATATTTGTGGACAATCAAAATATGTTTTTTTATTTTAATGTGGTGTCATTAAAATTAATCTGGATATGGCAGACTCACTATCTAGAAAAAAAAAACATGGCACTTCATTTAAAATAGGTTACAGACCCCTGTTATAATGCGCTTATTTTTATAGACCTATTTACTTGTTTATATGAGACACGGCAACAGCCTCTTTTGTCTTTTTTTTGTAAAATGTTGAGATTAGAAACGGCCATAATTCTTTCATTTCTCAACCTTAAAAATAAATAAAAACATCTCCATAATCCGTGGGAAGTTTGCTTTCATATGCTGTATCACACCCGATTCAAGTCTTCTTCAATAAAATGCTAAGAGCGAAGACCATATACCATCGGGGCCACAGGCACAGCATTAAGCAGCAGCATTCAACTCATTCCTTTATCATGACTTGAATGAAATAAAATATAATAAACGTTATTTTACTGGTGTTTTTCAATAGAAACAAATTATTTTGAGGCATAAAGGTGACAGCATGCAGTGCAATAGGAATAATTAACCCAAATGTGACAAAGTCATGTCATGTCTTCTATGGTGCCAGCCTGAAGAAATGTAATACCACGATCCCCAAAGTGCGCATTCCGTATGTGACATCAGCTGACTGGTAAAGAGAATAGTACGGACATGTTGATTGGGTACGTCTCAAACATGCCTTAAACACACCCATGACTAATTCAAGGCCGTTTTGCGCAATCCACGGGGTGTCGAAAGCGCTTCTTAACATGCCCAAAATTGCAATATGACATACAACACGCCCCCAGCTCATTAAACTGTATGTATTACCCCATTGTAAAACGCATCTTCAAAATCCAGCCCTTATAGTCTCATAGGAGGGCTGTGGGAAGTTTAGAAACCGTCTTCCAGTGACATCATCATTAGGCAGATTTTTTTTAAACAATATTTATTTACAAAAAAAATGTTTGACTCGTTTCTAACGCTTATTTTGTTACTCTTTGGGTATATTTGTACATTTCCACCTTCAGTCGATGCTTCATATCCATATGAGTGAAAAGGCCGGGGTGATCGGTTTATTTTTCAAACGCAGTTAAATGGTAAATGGTAAATGGTGCATTTATATAGCGCCTTTATCCAAGGCGCTTTACATAGATTGTGCATTACATTCACCCATTCATACACCGATTGCGGCGGAAGCCATGCAAGGTACCAACCAGCACATCGGGAGCAATTTGGGGTTCAGAGTCTTGCCCAAGGACACTTCGACATGTAGACAGGAGGAGCCGGGATTCGAACCGCCGACCCATGGATCATTGGACGACCTGCTCTACCTCCTGAGCCACAGTCGCAGTTCTTATATGAAGAGATCTAAAATCCCCCTATGGGGATTATAATGCAAATGAAAAATACATGAACCTGGGGACTGACGCCCTCTACCGACAGTGACGTCAGGACTTCGGTGCTCTATAGTACAACAACTAATTTCAGTAACAATGGAGCGTGTCTTGAGTGTACAGGGTTTGATGAGGTCAGATCAACATAATGGAATGTCAGAACAGGTCAGCTCCATATATGGACAGGCCCGGCGCAGCGGTGGGGCCTCAGTGGAGGCGAGCTGCAGCGGCGGGGCCTCAGTGGAGGCGAGCTGCAGCGGTGGGGCCTCAGTGGAGGCGAGCTGCAGCGGCGGGGCCTCAGTGGAGGCGAACTGCAGCGGCGGGGCCTCAGTGGAGGCGAGCTCTGGCAGTGTGTCGCTGTGTGCCAGCGACGGCATCTGGTGCGGCGGTGGCCATGACTCGGTGTTGCTGGGCGGCGGTGGCCGCGACTGGGCGTCGCTGGGTGGCGGTGGCCGCGACTGGGCGTCGCTGGGAGGCGGTGGCCGCGTCTCGGAGACACTGGGCAGTGAGGAGTGTTGACGTCGTCGAGAGCCATGGCGACCACGCCCCCTCACCCGGTTCCCTCTGAAGATGGCCAGGCGTGTCCCAATGAATGGATCCAAAGCTGAAGCTGTCTCAGCATCGGCTGGCTCAGGGAACACAGGGTCAACAGGGGCAGGTTCAGGACAGACAGGCTGGAGGCCTACAGACCCCAGCCTGATTGACTGGATTGCAGGCTAGTGAGCAGGTAGGGAAGCAGACTGAGGATCAGGTTGGAAAGCAGGCTGATGAGCAGGCTGATGAGCAGGTAGGGAAGCAGACTGATGAGCAGGCTGATGAGCAGGTTTGGATGCAGGGCAAGCTGGAGTGACAGGCTTGTTGGATATCAAAGATGCCAATAAAGTTCTTATTTGCCTGGCTGTTCCATCAACCAGATGAGCCAATTGTGGATAGCTTTTCATAAAACAAAAAGTATCTTTCAAGGCCAACCTGAGAGCCATCTTTTGCTGCTGATCACAAGTCGTCTCTTTAACCGCATTGACATAGCTGTCGATAACTTGCAAGTCCTCATCGATCTGCTGGAGTTCTGCTGGGTCCATGTTGGTCAGATTATACTGTCACGGTGTGTCAGGTGAGGACCCAGAAGCAGAACCAGGCAGGCAAACTGATGCAGTCCAATATATATATATATTTTTGTTATCAAATGTTTTTTATTTTAAGACAAAAATCACAATAAGACACGTTAACAACATGAAAGACTCAAAGCAAACAAAACACACACAAAACAACACACAACAGCAAAAGCAAGGAACACAAAAACAAAAACGAACAACAACAATCAACACTGGGATTGGCAGGGAGACTAACAGCACACAGGTGGAGAAAACTAGTAATCACAGGGAGGTGAGACAAGACAGGCAGAACAGTAACTAGGGAAAACAGGAAACACTAGGACAAGATTACATAATAAAAGTGTACAACAGACTGATATCATGACAGCTCCAAGTGTTGCGTCCACATGCAGCGCGTTGTGAGCTTGCAGATCATCAGTGCCCCACTCAATTCAATTCAAAGGGCTTTATTGGCATGAGAAAACATACATTTACATTGCCAAAGCAGAAAGCACAATACAACAATACAGCAATACAATCAAAACAAAAATTGTGTACATTTGAAAGTCAGAATCTTAAATAGATCAATTTCTACTCAACCAGAGGATCTGGCAGTAAAGTGGGCATTTCAGTCACTGTGCTTTAGTTCACTAGTGGCTATGGATCACACTCCCTTTCAATTCAATTCAATTCAATTCAAAGGGCTTTATTGGCATGAGAAAACATAAGTTTACATTGCCAAAGCAGAAAGAACAATACAGCAATACAATCAAAACAAAAATGATGTACATTTGAGGGTCAGAATCTTCAATAGATCAAATTCTATGTACCAAGGTCACTCAATGCAGGTATAGTGCAGGAATATACACAATGATTAGTCTTTAGGGTGGTTGTGTTCCATTTGATATCCTTCTCCTATCACAGCAACTCACAAATCTTGCTGCTGTGTTTGCACATTGTTGTACTTCGCCCAGCAGATATGAATCCTCACATGAATCCAAGCAGAGGTCCTCACAAGTATAGGTAAAACACTGCAGTGCTCAGCGCAATGGCCCGATTGTTATAATTCGAAGTGGTATATATTCTGTGAAGTTCATATTTTCTTTGGGTGTACAAGTCATGTTTTTAATATGCCTTTATCAAATGATATAGAGAGGGGTAGTGCCCAAGCCCTGTTAGCCATGCAGCCTATATGATCTGTGGTGCGCTTGCTATATATAGGCCTATACACTCTTAATTAGGGATGTTCCCAGAGGTTAATTTCACTGATGTGTACAACCTTTATTCAAATAGTTGTCTCCACCAGGCCGAAGGCATGGGGGGAGAGTATGTTTTGCACTCCGTCCGTCCGTGTGTCCGTCCGTCCGTCCGTGTGTGTGTCCGTCCGTCCGTGTGTCCGTGAGCAGCTAATCTCGCCCACCGTTAACCCGGTCGATGCCAAATTTTGCACACACACTCTCTGGATGCCAACGATGAACCTCTGCCCCAAACTTTCCAGAACGGCCTGTTATAGCGCCACCAGGAGGCCGCTTTGTGCAAAACACGTTTTTGCACAGTACACCTACAGATTTCGTCCAAACATCACGCAAATTGGTACACAGTCTCTCTAGAGCCATTCAACCAAACCGGTCTTTCAGATTTCTCACACTCCATCCTGATTGGTTAAGATTGGCTTCCAAAGTTCACAGGAGTGCTCAGTTTCAAACAAAATGCTGCAAATCATGAACACATCGCGTGATTTCCCTGAAATTGTGCACCCACATTCCCACTAGGCCGAGGACGAAATGCCACATGAACAATTTCAACTCAGCCTCAAGGTGGCGCTATAACTGGCCGAAAAGTGTTTTTACCTCTAACTGCACGGATCTGTGGATAACTTTGTATGCCAACTCCCTAGAGGCCAAGGAAAAACCTTTGTCTGGAATTTTTCACATCTGCTCTTTATAGCGCCACCAGGAGGCCGACATATGTAAAACACATTTTCTATTATTACTCCTTCAGATTTTATCCAAATTTCACGCAAATCGGTACACATGATCTCCATAGTCATGTGATCAAGACAGGTTTGTTTGATTTCTCATATTCCATCCTGATTGGCCACGATTGGCTCCTACAGTTTTCAGGAGTAGCCCGATTTGTACAAATCGCCACAACTCCTCAACGCAGCGTCCCATTGCGATGAAACTGTGCACGCATATTCCCACTAGGCTGAGGAAGAATCCTGGTGGAGACCTGTGCCCAGAAGGGCACTTTTTTAATTTGTATTGGAGTGTGAAGCTTGAACAATAGGTTACAGATAAACTGTGGTCGGATACCAATAAGGACCCTAGGCCAAATGCCATTGCGCAGTAGCCTGCACCAACAAGTCTATGCGTGGCATGTGAAACTGCACCCCCCTTTTCCCCTCACTGTATATGTTTCTTTTCCATTTTTGCTTCCTTTTTTTTTTAATACTGTTTTTATTAGGCATTTTTTGTATATGACAACTTCAGAATATCCTTGACAATGATAATGAGTTATTCAGTTGTATAAAATGAAAGATAATGACAGGTAATATAAACCTTTTTGCTTCCTTTATGATGAATTCCTGTTCTGTTTATTAACTATATAGAAGTGTCTATTTGTACGTCTCTTAATTGTTTTGATGAATTGAACAAGGTGGACCCTGTTGTAAACAAGTGTAATTAATTAATTGGGTCGTCCACTCACAGTTAACAGTCTTTGTATTGAGTTTGTGCTTGAAATGTACTGTACTTCTGCAAACTGTTAATAAATATTTCAATCAATCAATCATCATTAAAGTTGCCCACTACACCCCTGAGCTAGCCTATTAATCTAATCATTTGCGGGGTGCAAACTTTCACCACTAGGTGGCACTGTCCGTCGTATATCTACCATATTTTGGTCCATTCCGTCCTTGGTCAGGTGGAAAAACCATAGACTGAAAACGAATAGGTTGTATGCGCCTATACTGTCTCCTGATTGGTCTAAAGGTGTGTAAGATGAGAGGAATCACAGGATGAGAGGTGACCCCCCCCTCCTCTCTCTCTCTCTCTCTCTCTCTCTCTCTCTCTCTCTCTCTCTCTGTGTCTCATCCTGCAACAGTCCCTTCAGTTCATTCTATGCTTCAGTCCCCACACAGTCGTTGGTGGCGGTGCAGGTTTGCCATGATGCGGACTGGGATGTAGACAGTGTGTTAGATACAGTGCAGTAGTAGTAGGCATTTCTGTGGACTGGACGCTGAAAGGGATTTTCATTTAATACCCACTACCAGGGCTGGAGGATGATGGGAGAGGAGAAGCGGGGACTATTTTTGGACATGCCGCCCGCTTTCTTTATGGTGTTTCTCTGCGCAATTACTACGGCATATGCAGTGGAAGGTAGGCTATAAAGCGAGGTAGTGTTTTGGATAATGTATTCTGTCTGTGAACGTAAGATGTAAAAACAATTGTGCAAACTATTAATGTGGCAAAATTGAAGATTTGAAAGTAAATTGCATAAGACAAAGTTATTAGGTAGGCCTGCCATACGGACGAATGTCTTGTGAATGTGAACATAAATCGGTGTGAAGTGGACATGCATTGCAGACAGAACACCACCTTGGCTTGGAGAAATTGGGCAGTAGGTTACAGAAATGTCACGTAGAAACGTATAGACCTGTCCTGTGGGATCAAATACACGTGCACACTGCGCCTCATGTCACGTCTCTGTCTCTCTCTCGCTCTAATACACACATTGAAAGTGAGAATTAAACTGGCTGCTGAGTTTTGCAACTCAATGATCGATACTTGTCCTCGACAGTTCTACACAAATTATATCTGCCCCCCCCCCCCCCCCCCTCTTATGTGAAGTCCACCGGGCCAGTGGATTCGAGACGCAAATTACAGTATATAGGCTATCGGCATCGCACCTGTCCTCCTGATCACTCAAATTAAAAACAGACTAACAAAACTTCAGACAATATACAGGGCAGGCTAAAACTCCCATTCACCCAGAGGTTTATGGGAGGGGGACGTTAAAACTGCCATCAATTTGTTACAATTTGAGCAATCCACTGATGAAGAATTATGGATGTCAGAGATAGGCTAAAACCAAATGAAAGCAGTTTAAGCGTTGTCCATCAGTCACAAGTTCACAACCTGCCATTCACCTGTCCTCGGATAATTGTAGTGTATATCCTATGTGTGTTCACACATTGCCTGTCCCTGCTGACCCCCGGCTTCTCCCGGCAGCCCCGCTCGCCTGCCTGCCTGCCTGCCTGCCGCGCCCCTTATGGGGCAATTTACCGCCGCTGCGTGTCAATGGTGCGCGTAATGACAGGCGGCGAGGCGACTGATTATAAGATATGATATGTAAATGTATCATGGAGACTTGGAGAGCACGTGGCTGTTTATTTTTGATCTATTAGTGTTCTGTCCCTGTGTGTGTGTGTGTGTGTGTGTGTGTGTGTGTGTGTGTGTGTGTGTGTGTGTGCATGTGTGTGTGTGTGTGTGTGTGTGTGTGTGTGTGTGTGTGTGTGTGTGTGTGTGTGTGTGAGAGTGAGTGAGTGAGTGAGTGAGTGAGTGAGTGAGTGAGTGAGTGAGTGAGATATGACAGCTGTTTCTGGTCATAGTGGATTTTTTTTATTAAGTTAGGTAGGTCTGCTCAGTGGTGTATAACTCGATCTCTCTCTCTCTCTCTCTCTCTGTGTGTGTGTGTGTGTGTGTGTGTGTGTGTGTGTGTGTGTGTGTGTGTGTGTGTGTGTGTGTGTGTGTGTATCCTTAAGTGAACATGAACTGTCAACCCCGTTATATTTGTTTCCTTGTAAAATTAATTGTAATTTGTGGATTCAAATAAAGAAATCGAAGTGTGTGTGTGTGTGTGTGTGTGTGTGTGTGTGTGTGTGTGTGTGTGTGTGTGTGTGTGTGTGTGTGTGTGTGAGAGAGAAAGAGAGAGGTACACTTGTTTCTGATATAGTGGCCTTGCCGTGTCATAGCTGCTCAGTCAATTGGTGTAACTCACGATTATCTAACTTCCTTATACTGCTGCCACAGTCTCTTTACTCTTCAACATTTTAACATCCATTAATCTTATCGTTTTCAATCTTGTCCATCTCTCTTCCCTCTCTCCTTTTCTCTCTCTCATAATTCTTTGTCCTTTCCAGTTCCCATCAGTGATCACAACCTCTGTCTTTCTGTCTCATAATGTATATCTTCTCAGCAGAAGAGATACAAGGCCTACTTGTGTGTGATATTTAAGAATGATACTGTTGACTTTCAGCATGTTGCCAGTTCTTAACCACATATCTGCATTCTAACTCTGGGGATGTCAGATTTTTACTTTTTACTTTATTTGTTTATTTGGACAGGACAATTAATGGTCACATGGACGTAAATACACTGGATATAGCACAGTTAGTTGCTAATTTTCATCCGCAGTCCTCACAGGAAACACAAAATGGAAAAACAGACAGTAAAACAGTGGAATACATTTACATAACATTACATAGGGAAGACTCATATAGAGTCATTATATATGGGTATATGCTATGCAATAAGCATGGCCTGTGGTTAAAGGTGATATTACACAATCAACTGCTGAGGAAAGGGAGACAGAGATTGGAGAGAAAAGCTGACTTCTCTTTTTTAATATTAGGCTTACGGTCGATCACCCCCAGCTACTTAAATTCCTGCTTAGTGAACAGCTAAATATTTTTGCATTACCCATCTTCAAATGTCATTGCAAATCCCATCCTAGCACATATTATTGGATTGGGATGCTGGATTTCCCAATAAGAGTGCCAAGCCATCTGAGAATCAGCACTGCCCCTGCATATCAGCAGGCAGCACTTCTGTCACGCCAAAATGCTGATTTGTGGTCCGTTTGTTGAATGCTGAGGAGTTGATTGCTTCAGCTGGCTCCAAGAGATGAGAGCTGGAGTCCATTTGAGACGTCTAGGAGTTGGAAATGGGATTCACTACTCCTGACCTTTCATGGATGTGGCACGATGGTGTTGTACACTGTTTTTACTGCTCCTACTCTATTTCTCTCCCTAGCTCTCTCTCTCTCTCTCTCTCTCTCACACACACACACACACACACACACACACACACACACACACACACACACACACACACACACACACACACACACACACACACACTCACACATCTGTTATTGAGTGTTCTAGGAGTGCTAAATTCTAAATGTCAGGTTCCTGCTCTGTTTCAAGATACTAAATGCTGATATCATTGTCATGAAGACTAGTAGTGAGTATAAAGTATGCACACGTCTGTGTTTTGTGACTTATCTGCATATCTCTTTGCACCTGAGTGTCTCCCTGGGGAGATCTTATCCTTTCAACGCGAGCGCACACACACACACGCACGCACGCACGCACGCACGCACGCACGCATGCATGCACACACAGAGAGAGAGAGAGACGGATGCAGACGATGCACGGCCAGTGCCATGCTCTGTCAGCTCATGTTTAAAAGATGAAGTTTATATATTCATATGATGACAGGTTATCATAGTGACAGACAGATAGTTGAGCTTCATGGGAAAACCAGGAGTTCGGCCAAGATCCTTTCCACTGGTCCTGAGGCTTTTACTATTTTATGCAGGCCTGTTCCCCGGGGGTCCATCTTTAATTGACTATTAAATATGTATAACCAAACCCCTTTTGTTTTATACATGTACACAAGGTATAGAATAATATAGGGTGAATGATAATTACCTTTTGTAAGTGCTGTTATAATCATGATCAAGACCTGTAATCATATGTAATCATATATGTACAATCATGTCAAGACTGTGGTGTTTGTTTTTCGTCTGTGTGTTGTAATGTCCGTATTGTTTTCCTATGTTGTGTTTAAAAAAGAAAATGGTGTGGTTCTATATACATTGAATTTGAATTGTGATTGAATAGTTGTGAAATTTCAGAGCCTCAATAAAAATACATTGAAAAAAATAATAATCATGATCAAGGGGTGCCTGCGGATCAGACAGTTGGTGCACAGACCATATCATTGCTGTCGGGCAGAAACTAGGGCCGGGACTAATTGCGATTAATTTAGATTAATTAACTACAGAAAAATTAATCGCGATTAACTACAGATAAATTAATCGCACCTTTTTTTTCACCGTGGAACGTTTCTCACTGGGCGCTTTTCTATAGTACTGAAAACTGGAAATAATAAAAAGTCACCCCATTTTGTGTTGCCTAGAACTGGAGGTCTGACAAAAAAACAATATGAAGTAAGTACAGCTTTGTGATGTCACTGAGATGTACTTGTTACTGTTACAATTTTTTTTTCAGACCTCCAGTTCTAGGCAACACAGAATGGGGTGACTTTTTATTATTATTTCCACAACAGGCATATTAATGACAGTAAAATGTTGAAAATTAGTGGTATCCTGTAGTCACTATTCATTGATTCACTGGGATACCAAAAAACATTTAAAAAAAAAGGTTTCTCGCTGTTCTCGGGTTGAATATTGATATGCGATTAAAATGCGATTAATCTAGATTAATTAATCGCAAAGCCTCTGATTAATTAGATTAATTTTTTTAATCGAGTCCCAGCTCTAGCAGAAACGTATCTCCACATTTTAGGGTTTTATTTTGTTCATCTATTTGAAATTGTTTAAGTGGAAATAGTGAAGTCTGCAGGTTTTATAAATAATGAACCAATGAAAAGTATATTAACAAGAGCTTGTGACTAAATAATAACTACTGTGGATCCCTTAGTTGGAACATAAGTTGTCACATGTCTCTCCTCTCTCCCTCCCTCTGCCCTTGGTTTCCTGTCTCTCTACAGTGACCTATCTGAAATAAGCACAACATAATAATGCCAGAAATAATGATCAGTCTGCATGCGAGACAGAGAGACTCATGGATACGTATTACTCATGGGTTCATAAACTCATGATGTTAATTTTAGTCCCACTAGCAAAAGGGTAGTCGTGTTGGTCCATCCATCCTTCCATCACTTTGGTCCCAAACAAGATATGTCAAAAACTACTGGCTAGCTAGAATTGTCCATTCATGCTTCCCAGAGCAGAGGAAAAAACCAGCTAGCATAAAAAACTGAAGCTGGAAACAAGCTTCGGAAGTTTAATTCACAGCGCTTTTGACACATACAGATTTTTGATTTAGCTGGCAAAGAAACTCCTTAGGGAATTGTTTGGTTTGAGAAACACTTCTGGCCATATTGGCATAACAAATCTGACTAAATGTGGATTCTATTTTCTGTATATAAAATCACAATTAAGACTGTTTGAGGAATAGAGCATTGGTGCGCATTAAAAGAAAGGCAGAAAGAGAGAAATCTTTTGTTTCAAACGCAAAATAACCTCCCCCAGCCTCCTCCTCTCTACCGTTTCTCTGGCTTTCATTATTCCGTGTGTTCAGCTAATTTACAGTTGTAAGAGTCACATCAATAACCTCCTGTCTCAGGCTGAATTGACTGCTACACTCCTTGTTCTTGTTCTTTATACTAAATTGATTGACCCTTTCAACAACATTCGAGAGAACATCAATTACTATTTGTTTCAGGCGAAAGGAAAACAAATGTCTTTCTTACAGTTCTTCTAATAGAGACTACAGCAATAGAACCCCAATTATCCGAACCTCAGACTTCACAACTCAACTATCTGAAAATCAGTTACAGTATATTCAATAGTTAGAACTGTTTTACATATTTCATTCTGTGTTTTACATGTTTCATTCTGTGTTTTACATGTTTCATTCTGTGTTTTACATGTTTCATTGTAATTGAGGTGATCTCAGGATCCACATGGGAACAGCTTGGCTCCAATCTAAGTATTAAATATCTAATAGAGATCTAATATCTAGTAGAAAACATACAACGTATACTGTATACGAGATACAAAAGAAAATCACGTATACTAGTATACAGTACGTGATTCTTTTGTGTAGAAGTGCTAAGTTAGCCTACTAGCAGACAGTGTGCAAAATAAATGGGGTGTTGGACAAACAGACATACGCATACGCACGCACACACACACAGTCGTACACACATACACACACACACACACACACACACAACACACACACACACACACACACACACACACACACACACACACACACACACACACTCACACACACAAACACTCACACACACACACACACACACTCACACACACACACACAAATCCAGACATACCGTAGAGACGGCTATAGCCACCTGCAGAGCCACGCCATGAAATGTCTTTTGGCTGAATCTACTCGGTGAGCCGAGCAGCCAAATAACCCGTTTCCACATCAGTAATAAGCCACTTTATTCAATTCTCTATTACCATACTCTGAGGTGAAGATGTGTGGGAGATCATTCAAGGCTATACCTCAGCATATGATTGAACATAATGGCCCACTCTTTATTTGCTGCTTTAGACCGGGCCCTGTGCCAGACAACTCAGGGGTCCTGCTGTGGCCATATGGTGTCACAAATAGTCATTATGGGCCTTACAGCAAGGCTGCTGTGCCTACCATCAGAGCAAAACAAAAGAACGGTACACGCACGCACACACGCACCAGTGTTACCCATTACCCATACCCTTGGGCAGGTGTGTTGGGTCACCTAAATGTCTTGGACAGGGACAAAAGAGCCAGGTCTGTGAGGATAGACTGACACACATATGTTAGCAACAACAGGGACAATGATTTGACTCTGCATGAGGCCAGTCATCATGAAAGGTCCGATGTGAATGAGAATAAAGTGATGTGGGATAGAGAAGGACAAGTCTACACAGTACACGCACACACACACGCACACGCACACACACACACACACACACACACACACACACACACACACACACACACACACACACACACACACACACACACACACACACACACACACAATTTACAATTTAGGCATTTAGCAGACGCTCTTAATCCAGAGCAACTTACATTAAGCAAGAACAAAAGCATGGGAATACATCACATAAAAGCATTTATCATGAAACATGCGTAAGCTAAGAAAGTAACAGGAATATCTATATAATGAAACTATACACTACTATGCTATACATATGTACTATGGCGTGCTATGACTATATACAATGCAATTATAGTGCTGTCTACATAACATGCTATAAGTCTGTATCAAATGCTATCTAAGTCTACGGAAGTGCTATCTAAGGGGGTAGGGTAAGTGCTATGGGCCATGAGTCTGAAAAGGTGGGTTTTCAGACTACGGCGGAAGATTGGGAGTAATGCTGCAGTTCTGACTGCAATGGGAAGTGCATTCCACAGTTTTGGAGCCAGAAGGGAGAAGAGTCTGGGACATGTGGAGCGTTGTCCCGGCGTTTTTAGTGAGGGTACTTCCAGCTTCCCTGCGTTGGCTGATCTGAGTGCGCGGGAGGGTTTGTAGGGTTCAATCATACTTGCAAGATATGGGGGAGCCATACCTTTGGTTGCTTTGAATGCCAGCATCAGAGTTTTATATTTTGTGCGGGCAGCGACCGGGAGCCAGTGGAGGGAGCGGAGCAGGGGGAGACATGTGAGAATTTTGGCTGGTTGAAGACCAAGCGAGCTGCGGCATTTTGGATCAGCTGGAGAGGCTTAAGTGCGCATGCTGGTAGGCCAGTAAGGAGGGAGTTACAATAGTCGAGTTTTGACAAGACTGTTGTCTGGATTACACACACACACACACACACACACACACACACACACACACACACACACACACACACACACACACACACACACACACACACACACACACACACACAGCTAGCCTCTGACGGTTGGATTGATGGACCTCTGAACCAATAACTGTCTGGATCCTCCTTTTACATTGTTTAACAAGCTCTCTGTATTTGATTGGCTGTTAGCAGGCTTGTAAAGCGGACCAATAATTTCTAATTTCTAACTTCCCCGTTTCACTGGCTGTGAATCTGCAGTGGGTGTTTACATTCACTCATTCTCAAACTGTTACTGACTGTATCCTTACACGGAGGATGCAGAATTGCTAGGCTAATACATTGCAAAGGGGCGGTGGCTCAGAGTTAGTGTCGAAGTGTCCTTGAGCAAGACTCTGAACCCCTAATTGCTCCTGATGTGATGGTTGGTGCCTTGCATGGTTTCCACCGCCATCGGTGTGAATGTGCATGTCACATGTGAATGGGTGAATGTAATGCACAATCTATGTAAAGCGCCTTGGATAAAGGCACTATATAAATGCACCATTTACCAAAGAAAATACTTTTCAGGGTATTCAGCCTTATTAAATAGCACACAGTGGAGGGAACTGAAACAGTAAAATTCATTATAAACTGTGTACCAAATGCAAATGCCCAACATTCCCGTTAGCCCATGATGTATGAAACCACATTATAGTAGTTGCAATTTTTGTTAATTTGTTTGTTGAGTAGCTAATACGTTTTAATACTTTGCCTTTTGCTTTTACCATTCCTCTCCCCACACTTTTCTGTCTTGTCGTCACTGCTATTGTACCCTATTGATTTAGGAGCACCCAGCGGGAGGACGTAGCACCTCCGTCCTACTCCTCCTGTTCAACGTCCCCTGCTGCCAGGCGCTGTATAGAAGTCGCTAGCGCAGTGACAAAGATGGCCCTGATGGCCTGATCCCTGCCTGTGGAGGGCAATTAGCTCTATTGTTAACTTCAAGGCCTCCATAAAGGGCTGGCTGAATAGCAGCTGGACCTAATTATAGCCACCAATTAGTTCAGTTGTGGCACACTCCATTTACAGCAGTGGTTGTCAACCTTTTCTGGATCATTCAGGGCCCTCTTGGAAATATCAAAAGTGTTAGTGGTGCAGGTCCTCCACCCATCTGACCCCTTAACATGGCAGCCATTCGGCGGATGATTGCTCTGCGATTTTCTAGTAACTAGTTTATTGTAATTAGTTAGTAACTTGTTAGTCCAATCAGCCGATTAATGCTGGTTGGCATAACTTCATCAGTCAGTCAGTCAGTCAGTCAGGATCCAGGATAGGACTTTTCAAACACCAAAGTACTCACTGATAGAAGTGGACGACATCATCGGATTCGATGGACAACCATAAGCAGTAAGCAAGTGTGCGTGTGTGTGTGTGTGTGTGTGTGTGTGTGTGTGTGTGTGTGTGTGTGTGTGTGTGTGTGTGTGTGTGTGTGTGTGTGTGAGATCACACCGAAGCAATGTAATGTAACTGACTAGACAACGTCAGCATCACTTGACTTTCATGACCCTCACACTGATCGAGAGAGAGAGAGAGGGAGAGGGAGAGAGAGAGAGAGAGAGAGAGAGAGAGGCACGGGCGCACGTACGTACAGCATCAGACAGATGATGAGTGCTGTTCCTATCAAAGTGACAGAGGCAATGCTGCAGATGTTTGGTGGGAGAGAGTGGGTGTAATGGAAGACAAAGATGAGCAATATACTGTAGTAATTGTACAAGTTATTCTGCCTTTTTCTCTTTCTTTGAAGAAACATAAAGGACCATGTGTTTAGCCTACTGTCTACCGCTCAATTGACATACAGTAGTCTCTTGTTGCCAGAGTATCAGAGATCTACCAATACATCTGGTATAATATGCAAGGTATTTATTTACCAATACATCTGGTATAATAATATGCAAGGCATTTATTTACTAGAACAGCAGCAGACAGTGGTGAAACTATGCTTACTGCTTTCGAAACCATTCCTGTGACAGCCCTAATATCAAGGACCGGCCTACAGTACATATCTGCAGGTTCTGCAATGCAGATTTGGATTCAATTCTCTAATAGTTTCCATATATATCGACAGTATTTATTGTGGTGCAGAAATTACTTCAAGTTCTCTATTTCTCGGGCTCAACTGAATGTTGGATTTGAAAGCATTGATTGAGTTGAAAAATCTAGTCTGAAAATAGCCCCTGCATAATCTAAATGTCAAATGAATTATTAACTAAAATTTAAGTTTAGCCAGCATCGATTATTATTATTATTATCGTTATTCAGCTAAGCTCATGGCATTGAAAAATTAAAAAATTAATCAAAGAAAGACAGAAAGAAAGAAAGAAAGAAAGAAAGCAGATCTATCTTTACAGGTATGATAGAAGCTATGAATGGAATGGACAAGGACGTATTAACACCAGGATGGTGTTTATAGGGTGTTTTATACAATAAATAAATAAAATATGATCCATCATCTATGCCCCCCCCCCCCTCCTTGGAACCCCACACCAACTGTTTCTCCTCAGATTTCTACCTCAAGGGGAAAATGAGCCAGCAAAAACCTTCCTTGCCCTTCCTCCCCACAGTTCCCAGGCTAAACATATCTCTCACATAGCTCAGATAGTTTAGGTGCGCTTGGCTTACCTTGGTTGGTTTGCGTGCAGGACGTACTATAAACATCGCTGCTGGCTCAGAACACAGCTGTGGAAGCTCACGGTATACCCAGGGAACCTTTAGCTGAACCCTTCTCGTCTCTGCCGTGCATTAAGGATTTACAGTTCTAACCTAAATCTGACCCCCCCCCCCTCCCCTCCCCCTACCTTCCTCGTGACACAACTCATACACAAATGGCTCTCGAAATAAGAAAAAATACGATTATACACATACAAAACCAGTGTTAATTTAAAACATGTACTGCTAGACTTTCTTGTATAATGAGTAGCAAAAATAGCCGATCTAAAAGCTCACAACACACGATGTGATGCGATGATTTAGTCTAATAGGCTATAGATCTAATATAGATTTTTGAGGGGAACTAGCCCCTCCTATGCATAGCTTTGTGTGTGTGTTTATACCACGGAATGTGATGATTTGATTAACCTACCTGATGTATGATGATAAGAGCACCCCTCACTGTGTGATTTTCTTTTACGGTTTGAAAATTTAGAAAATGCCCGATGGCCTCTAGTGACATGCCACATGACATCAAGTTGAAAGTGCATGGTTTATTTAACACATCAGGAGCAACACAAATAAATTATTGAGATTATTTCACATCAAACGGTTATTTTGGTGATGCCTCTTTCGTACAGGTCGATAATGTTATTCGTGCTGGAATGAAAATCAACCTCGTTTCGAAAAATGATTACAACGTCGCTTAATTGCCTCTTATAATCACGCCTCTGTGTGCATGTACTCATAACACAAACAGCTGTTTAAATTAATTCGAATTAATAACATTAGATAAACCCTCCTGGTGTCCAACGGACCTTGAGAAATTAAATTAACACCGATATAGATAGTGACCTGGTTTGTTGTACAATTCTGAGGTACTTTTACTTTACTGGAGTATTTAAAAATGTCAGTATAGCCTACTTTTACTTCTACTCCACTACATCTTAGAGGCAAATATTGCTCTTTTACTCCACTACAATTATTTGAAAACTTTGTAGATTTTGATTATTATTACAAAATGTACATTAACCAGTATGTATATATATATATACATACTGTATATATATACTGTATATATAAAGTATATATATATAAAGTATATATGGAGTGTTGTGATGTCCAGAGCCCAGGCAGAGGCCTTTTGGCGGTTCTGGACAACCGTGGGTCCGACCGTCTCGACACCGGGCACTGCACCCCCTGTGGGGGTGTGGAACGCGTGTGTTGAATTTGAAGTCGGTGGGGCGAACGGTTCTCGAGTTACGTACAGACGTACAGAGACATGGTACAATTATAGATAAGATGAGTACTTTTACTTTTGGTACTTTAAGTAAATTTTGACTTTTGTACTACTCATGTATTATATCAGTATTGATATACTTTCACTTAAGTAAAATATTTGAGTACTTTTTTCACCACTATTTGTTGGTGTCATTCGGACCTGGTGGATGTTGTGAGTCGTGACAGTGTTTCACTGTGGCCATAAGCTTTTCCAGCAAAATAACTTTTTAGAACTGGTTCTGTTCTAGATTCTTGGAACCTTGGTGTTTTCACGGAACCGGCAGACATTTTTTTGGTTCCAGTTCCGTACCAAATTTTAGGGTTCTGAACCAATTAATTTTCAGTGGAAACACTCTGAACTGGTTCAATATTAGGCGGGAAAAAATAACTGAAGCGGTTCAACTCAAGCCCCCATGGAGGCTCTCCGATGTTGAAGCACTCGGCCGTAGTGGTTAGAGTATGAATTGGCGGACCCGTGGATTTATGACGAGGAAACCCCGTGCAGCTGGGGTTTAACATTGAGCACTCGGTTGCACTTCCGCATTTGACCACCAACTGTTGGTCAAATGCGGAAGTAGAGCGTTCTTCCGGGTGCTTCAAAACGCCACTGAGCAAATTCCACTGAAATAAATAGCGGGGGGGCGGGGCTGTCGCTCCGGTTCGGCCTCTATCCTTTTATTACTCTATGGTTCAAACTCCGGTGTAAAACGGGCCTGTGTGTTGGTGTGCGAGCGAGGCACGCCCATGGAGCTAACGTATGGCTACAGGCTACACGCTGACCTAGCCGAGCTACACGCTGAGCTAGCATGTGTCTGTAAGCCGCGCTGCACGCAGGTTTACATGATGCTTCACACTAAGCCAACGGATGTCTTCCACACTGTGGTCCTCAATAGAACACCTGTCAGCAGGCAGGCGCACACATGCACGCATGCATGCACGCACGCACGCACACACATGCACAGTTGCACACGTGCACGCACACATTAGATTGACACTATTTTCAGTCTACATTGACACAGCTCAAAACAAAACAAAAAGGTCATTTTTTTATTTATGTTTTTCCTGTTTAATACATGAATGTACATTGTAGCCACAATCTGAGCGTTATGTATAATTCTGTATTTTCTTGTTCAATATTATCACTCATCTCTCAGTCCTGACCGGCAGCTGAATACATTCACCGTTTTGTTTTTTTAAACAAAGCCCTGTTGAATTGTTGGTTGAATGGTGCATAATGAATACGAGCTACAATTACGGCTTACCGACAGTGTGATATGGATTTCACATTAAATATTGAGCATGAACAGAGTTCAGTTCAGCTCGTGGTTTCAATACTTCCAACTAAAAATGGAACAAGTTCCAGCTCCTCCTAAAAAAAACAACAACAAAATAAATACCAACAACTACACACACATCTGGCGTCTTAGTTCAGAGTTAAACAGAGTGATCATGGCAGTATAGATTGATGCTTCCCGCGCTCACATCTCCCATCTAGAATCTAAAGTGAAAAGAGAGATCATATCAAGAGGACAATTTATGTTAACAAGTGTGTGCCATTCTCACTCACTGCTCTCCCTGGGTTTAACCCATTAAAACCCATTAAATGAAAGCATCATTTTAGATTTTAACCACTTTAACCGTTTTTTCATACTTTGGCTATTCAATAATAGCAGATACAGTATATAATCTCATAGTACGTCATTTTGTGCCACGACACGATCTTGCAGATCTGCTGTTTTAGAAAAAGAAAAAAAAATGTGTGCAAATATTTGAATATATTGGGCGTCAGTAGTGGCACTAATATGGGGATTTAGCATTGTGTAAGAGGCCTTCCCCCGTGTGAAATTGGCTATCTTGTGCCACAGCCTAAAATCCTTAAAACACCTCCGCTACCCGTTATATTATGCATAGTTGTGGTTTGGACGTTACAATAATTAAACCAATCACCGTGCTACCTGCCATTGCTTTTAAGAGATCCATTATCCATTACTCATTATGCCCAGTGATATCTTGCCTTGTACACTAGGGCCCATGGATGAGTGATGCGTTGCTGCCTTGAAATATATTTATATTTGATACAGAGAGGGTCCAGTAGCTCCTCTATCATCCACTCTGACCAACACGGTCTCACTGCAATAAAGCAGCGAACACTCACAGAAACAACCAAGAACACTTCTCATTTCATTCAGCCATAACTTGCTCAAATATTAAGCAGTTTAGATTTGGTATATAGATCGTGATTGTATTGTCTCTCTACGAAATGGTATCAAGCAAAAAGGAAAGTTCGGGAAATCGGATTAATTAAATCCTGAACTGAGGCGAAATAACATGAATATGACACCTGTTGCTTCCTTACCATCTATCTAGCCTTTAATTACCTTTCAATAAAAACACATTTGGTTGACACATTTGGTATCAGCTATGTGTTACTGATATTATTGTAATCCATTGTGATTTGAGCAGAGAGAGTAGAGTGAATCGCGCACAATGCGTCGTGGCACAAACTTTGACTAAACACATGGACACAAGGAATTGACACTCACAGTCTCACACACGCTGATTTTCCTGATTATAGGAAAATTATAATCACAGAGATTTGTGGAGAATTAAGACAGAACGAGACCTCTGAGCTGTGAATGTTCTGCAACATGCGTCAAGCCAGGGCAGCTCCAACTCAGCAGCGCATTCTTTGATCAAATAATTCACATTACGGGTGGTTTGAGGAGGCGCTTTCTGTTGTCCTAAACCTGTGTGCATGAGATTATTAGGGAAAGCACATCAACATGCCTACAGACACACCTCCACCCACAAATAAAGGTGTCAGCATAATGTATAGTACTGGGTATAGTGGTCGCAAGATATACCGTTTGCGCATAGTAGAAGCTCCTAAATGCGTAATTCACAGAGAATAGTTAATGCATGTAAGGCATGGCATACCTTAAGAGCCCAATATTGTTTAAAGATAAACGTTTTAACTCGAATCTTGGCTTCTCTGTGGTGGAGGACCATGTAACTAAATATTTTGGGATGGGGGTCCGGCCCACGGCCAAATAGATAATTTTGGTGGTCCTTCACATGAAAAAGTTTGGAAACCACAGATAGGATTTAGAAGACATTTGTAGAATCGGCCTGCAGGTCTTGGGTCTGGGTTATAACGCTCTGACTGGTGTTTCATATGTTGTTCACACAGACAAGACTGAGAGTTTTCCACCAGACCATTACAGTAATTGACCTGCAGTAAAAAATATATATATTAAGAAAAATCCCTATTTTGTTCTAAAATAATCCCCCTCACCATTTCCTATCTATCTAATCATGATTTTATCAATGCATCAAACATGTTATATTATATGTAATTGTTTACTCATATATATTTTTCATGACAAAATAAGCACTGACATCTATTGTAAAATGTAACGTCTTCTCAACTCGTCTCTATCCTGAAAAGAAGTCTCATTCGGTGTGATTATGGTGACATATTGCTGTCTGTCTGCATGCCAACCAACAAGGTCAGCCAGGGGCTTTGTTGAGGTGAGAAAATATGGTTTTCTCTTCGTTTGTTTTAAAGCTTGTTGTTTGCAGCTTTCTTTACGTGTGTGCGTGTGTGCGTGCATGCACAATGCATGCCTGTATGTGCACGCGCACACGTCCGTGTCTTATTAGACACGGACGCTGATCGCTTAGTTCTAAAAATACAAACATAAGTTGTACTGTATGTCTGTCCCTCCATCTAGTTGTACTGTAGGCTACTATATGTCTGTCCCTCCATCTAGTTGTACTGGACAGTATGTCTGTCCCTCCATCTAGCCTACTTGACAAAATACTGCTCTGTTCTTTTTTGTTTTGTTTTAACTTGACACAATTGATTAGCTATATCTGTATGGTCACAGACGTCTCCTGTGACAAGTTTATTCTGAAGGAGAACAGTTTATGACAGGGGTGGGGGGGGGGGGGGGGGGGGGGGGCTGTGTGTGACAATCATACCCTGGTGTATAAACATTATCTATTGTCTTGTTTATAGAGAACATTGCTGTCCTGTGCCATGAGGTTGTATTGTATAAAGGTTTTATGGTGACAAATGACAAACCAGTGTCATTCAAAAGTTGCTGCATGTTTCTAGAGGTGCAAGGTTTCTGTATAGATGAATCAATACTGAGGTGTCAAGCTGCGCTTAATGGTACACCTCAGCTATGGCTGACATGATCATGGTAATTTATTTTAAACAGTTTATTACTGAAACAGTCACAAGCCTGTCCTGTTTCATTATGTGAAATTGTGAATCCACGAAGCCACACATTTTCTAGGTCACGGCTGTCAACGAAACAATACGCAGAACGAGACAAAAGGAAGAGAGAGGAGATAAATTGATGGATCAGGGGGAGAGAGAGAGAGAGAGAGAGAGAGAGAGAGAGAGAAAGATAGAGAGACAAATACAACAGGACAATGTGAGACCACACAGATAATAGAGATAAGAGACAGCGAGACTGCAGACTGCAGAAGCACTGATACAGAATTGTGTGTGTGTGTGTGTGTGTGTGTGTGTGTGTGTGTGTGTGTGTGTGTGTGTGTGTGTGTGTGTGTGTGTGTGTGTGTGTGTGTGTGTGTGAGCGTGTACGCGTGCGTGCGTGCATGCAAAGAAAGTGTGACACAGATGAGTGCTCATGTGTGACAGCTCGGTTGTCTTTTTGTGTTGCTCCTCATATCGCTTCCATTCACAACAACATGCCATCAATGAGCAGAGCAGCTTACTGCCTCAACGCACCACGCTTACACTTTATTAACTGGCTATTCATTGATTCATGGGATCTGGTCATGAAGCACCGCTGCTGTGCGTGCGTGGGTTCTCATGTCTGTCGTGGGTTAGCGGTCCTGGTCCCATTACTTTAGTGACGAAAAATGTTTTGGAAAACAACGTGTGCATGGATTGTAATTAGCAGATTCAGTGGGTTGCATCCACAGGGTTAGTTGCTGCAGTGTCTGAATGTGATTGAATTGTCTCTGTAGGGGGGTATGACGTCTCCCACTGTGTGTGTGTGTGTGTGTGTGTGTGTGTGTGTGTGTGTGTGTGCCGTACTGTATGTATGTGTACAGTACGTGTATGTGTGTGCCGTATGTGTACAGTACATGTGTGTGTGAATGCCGTATGTGTACAGTATATGTGTGTGTGAGTGTCTTTTCATTTGGTGCCTTATACCAGAGGTTGTCAAACTAAGGTCCCACTAACAACGGCGAGCGTCGCTTGCATTTCATTGGCTATCGCCCAATCGCCCACTATCACCGGGCGACGTTGCCCAAAAGATAAATTATTTTTATGTTTTCGGCCGACGTTCCTCCACCCACTTTTCGACCATCGCCTGTTCACCTGCTATCGCCTCTATCGCCAGTAGTTGCCGGGTCCCATTGACAAATAATGCACTTCCGGAAAATTCGCCCACAACGTTAAGCTTCTGGGCTACAGGCAGGGCTACTCTGCAGTTCTACACTTGCAAACAAATCAGATTGTCCTACAGTAGGACTGGTTCTATTTCCTTCCTTCACGTCATTGTGTTAAAGGCCTTTCTCTATACCACTGAGTCACAGTTAAGCTAATGGTCAGCCCCATGCCAAACTGACACACACATTTACCATCTGTGAGTGTTACAAGTGCAATAATCTGGTATGGCTAATTAACATTTAACCACATACTGTAGATGTACGGGACGCGCACACAGGCACGCATATGCGCGCACACGCACACACACACACACACACACACACACACACACACACACACACACACACACACACACACACACACACACACACACAGCGGAGAGATCAGGAGACCATATAGAGATACTCTTAAATCAGCAGCTGTGATGGAAATAGCTTCATCGCTCCCCTGGGGGCCAGATAAAAGCTATAACAGCCTAGCTGCTACAATATGGAATGGATTTACCTGCTGTTTCTGCCAAGCCGCAATAAGGCTTTTACTTCCACATAGTGCGGGCAGGATGGCTTTTGTTTAGTGGTTTGTAGTAGTTGTTGACATGCTGCGTCAATGCTGAGGAAAATTGGGGGGATTTGTAGGCCTATGTAATCCCTTGCAAATTGTCAATTGTAATTAGGCCAATAGTTGAATATATTATTATGCACATGCAGAGAGAGACGGAGGTGGGTACGCTGTGACACCACATCATTCAGTGCTGATTATACATGTTGTTATCGTGATTGTACGTATCACTGGAGCAGCTTAATTATTTTTCTGCTAAGTCCGTATACGGACTCCAACGGATACTCTGTGGATTAATGACTGAGGCCCACAGCAGCATTTAACATTGTTCCGGTTGCTATGCAACGCCTCCATCACCACCAGCTATGGGACGTAAAATCTGATGTCCGTTTACCTCGGCTACAAACAGGATTATCAAACCTCCATAAGTCGGAATCTAGGAGAGCTGTCCTTGGTGGATCTTCAGCCATCCAAAGTTCGGATGTACTGTAATTTGTGACTTTGTACCGCGTTGCTCCTGACATGTAAACGTTTCTGGGGAGAGGTAAACAGTGCGCCCTAATGCTAATGACAGCAAAGTGTGTGTATTGAGTGTGTGTATGGGGTGGTGGGGGGTGGAAACTCCTTCTCTTAAAGTGAACGCTAATGGTGGCAGAGGCTAACTACATTCATGTTAACAGCTAGCGGCAGAGAAATAATTAATAGTCCTTATTCTCTTCAAAATGAGACAAATTGCCATCTTTGAGACCTTATAAAAGTCTAAACTTTGATCACGCTATGAAAGTGAAAGCCAGCGATGTATCCCCTCTAATGAGAATCTGGCTCAAATATGGACGGCTATCACATCCGGGGCAGGCAGAAGTGACGCGTTTTGTAAGCTCATAGAGTCGTAGTGCAGATTTCTTTGGCACTGCAGGCGCCACGTTGTGGATTAAAGTGGTAGGGTGGGGCACAAGGTGTAAATTCGTAGTGTTTTGCCGATCATTTTGGGGTGGGGGGGCTCAGCAGTGGGGCCCCTGACCCACAGGTTGAGAACCACTGCTGTGTTGCAGTGGTGAAAACCAGACAGAACCACTGCTGTGTTGCAGCGGTGAAAACCAGACAGCGGATGCAGTCAGCGGTGAAAACCAGACAGCGGATGCAGTCGTGGCTTTAGATAAGCTCTTGCCCGAGAGGTCAAATGACCTTTGACCTTCGGGGCTGTGGGGAGATCTGCGTCTGGGTCTAACAACCCACATGGCTCCTAAAAGGCTGTAGCTAATAGCTCTCACAAAATGAAGCTCTGGAGAGGATGAAAGAGTGACGAGGGTGAGCAGCAACAAGACCGCGCAATGAGAAGAGAAGGTGGGGGAGCTAATGAGAGACACTGCACACAATGAGAGAGTGCTATAGAGGATGAGAGAGAGAGAGAGAGAGAGAGAGAGAGAGAGAGAGAGACGTCAAGTATCGGGGGAATTGTGTGCCTGCGGCTTCCTCTGGGTGTGATGTATGTCACTTAAATCTTCTCATACCATGCCTTATTACAAAGGGATTTACATTGGGGACCAGTGTGTTGTTGGCAGTGTGCCACTTAAACTGTGTCAGTATTGTAATGGCAGAGAGAGTGTCACTGTCCATGCATGACGCAAATGAGCTTTGAATAGTTGAGCTGCGTCTTAGCTGCACACAGACAATGCCCGAGTAGCATGATGTACAAACATGCAAACAACAACGCCGTTAGATGTCACTGGTGGTGCCGTGGAGGCGACTTATCGTCCGGTTTAGACCAGTGGTTTTCAACCTTTTTCATATCAAGGCCCAGTATTTTCAGCCACGGACCACCATTTGATGAGATTTTGCCTCTCAGACGCAAAACAATGGTACCATTAGGAGAGACAAAAACAGGCAAACGTTGATTCTATAATTGTGTAGACTTCTTGTACCGGTAAATTAACTATTGAGTGTGAAATGGAACAAAATGGACCTGTAAGGGTCCATTTGGTTTCACTCCCAAGAGTTAAAGAGGGTCCATTTGGTTACCAACCTTACATCATTTAGCTGGGGACTACCTGGAACCCTCTCAAGGACCACTAGTGGTCCCCAGACCACTGGTACCTTTTTGTATGCTTTCCTGTAACGCCTGTAACTCCACCACACAATGTTTAAATTCCTCCCAAAATGCAATAGGGATCAATCATCCAATGCAAAAATAATCGTTCACATCAATCAGCCACATGCCGCAGGGGGTCGGGTTGAGGGGGAGTTTTCAAAAGTAGCGAAAATAACAGATCTACAAGCTCGCAATGATTCTTTAAAAAAAGACATAAGACATAAGAATCACATTGAGGGGCGAAGTGATCGATGAAGTGAGGCACCCACTGTATTTACTGTATATTGACAACATGTCATCTTACGTCGTTCTTTACTGCCCTAAACAAACATTAAAGTCCATAGAACTGACTGGCAAGTGCTCTAAACAAAATACTTGGCTGTCATATGACATAAAACTTCAAAAGCCATGCATTGGAGGGGATTGCGCCCCTCTAAAACCATAAAGAGACAAATCAAACGAAGCTCGCGAGTCAGTTCAGTCAACCTCAAGGGGGGTTCTTGCCATGCTCAAAGGCTCATTCTATACTCAAGGGGTTAACATGCTGCATTACTATGTGGGCGTATAAGTGTGTGCAAGTCTCAAACGTCATTCGCTGATGCGGCAGTCAGCTGACCAATTGGGCAGGCTACTTAAGCTCACTAGACTCCATGCTCTTCCTGCCTTCCTCTGCTCATGGTTCCCGGTTGTATGTGATGTTTTCTCCCACCACCACCCCAGCACCACCGGTGGGCTCTGCTATTTATGCTCCCCATGGGGGGGTTATTGTATATCTATCTCCCTGCTCTTATGTTTCATGTTGTTGCTTAATCGTGCCGAGCAGGGAGAAATCCAGCAGAGCCGAACGCCAAGTCAAATATCATATGCACACTTGTTACTCATTCTGCAATAAATATTGGTTAATCTATTTGTGAGTTGTCTGACTGAACTACGATATCCAAATATCCCAGACCATGTAGTCTCATATCACAATATCTAGCCTATATATTGATATATTGCCAAGCCCTATGTCTACAGTATCAATATGTTTGCTTACAAACAGACTTAAACTGATCATTCTCCTCCCTCCCTAATATCTCTCTCTCTCTCTCTCTCTCTGACAGAGACAGTGATGGATACAAGGACAGCGACAGCTGAGCTAGGCTGGATATCATTCCCTGCCAATGGGGTAAGAGCAAATAGGTGTGCGTGTGTGTCTGTGTGTGTGTGTGTGTGTGTGTGTGTGTGTGTGTGTGTGTGTGTGTGTGTGTGTGTGTGTGTGTGTTTCCATGCCCGCCCCAGGGAAGGAAGCAGTTTGAGTACACTTTACAGTGCTCCATTAACAAGTCTGTCAAAATCTTAATTACAGCGCCAAGGTGACACCAATTATCCAATATTGATGCAGAACAGAATGGTGATGAATACAGCAGAATACACACACACACACACACACACACACACACACACACACACACACACACACACACACACACACAATACTACTGTATGGAGAATAGAACAAATTAGCATACAGACAGTCAGTACTGTACAATAGAAACACAGTTTTTGCCTTGTTGGCTACCATCTGTTCATATGGTCTGTATACGTGCGTGTGTATTATATGTACACTGTACATACCTTGTACCTGTACTGTCCAAAACCTTTCAGGAAATGGAATGACCTTTGTTCCAGTGGATCCAATGAAGTTATTTTGTCACAAGCTCTTGTTAATACTTTTCTTTGGCTAAAAATGTATAAAACCCACAAACAGCCACTTTCAACCCGGTGTCATTATCGGTGAAAATGACAAATGAATCTTCACACAGTGAGTAGGGCTGGAGGGCTTCGCCATTTTGGCACAGTTGTACGACAAATAAGCATACAAATAGGACCAGTAGCATTAATTTATATAAAAACATAAAAAGATCAAATATGGAGATAGGGTTTCTGCTCGACAGTGACTACATGTGTTGCTGCGTGCACCTGCGTGCGCGCACGTGAGGCCAGTGGCTCTAATTGTGATGAATGGTTGCTCCTCCTCAGAACAGAACGAGGGGGAGCAGAGAAGTAGAGCGAGCGAGGGAAGGAGGAAGGGCTTTTGGGAGAGAGAGAAGGAAAGTTTAATTTGTGTCAGGCCACTATAACCCATTAATCATTGCACCTCTCCTCTCCTCTCCTCTCCTCTCCTCTCCTCTCCTCTCCTCTCCTCTCCTCTCCTCTCCTCTCCTCTCCTCTCCTCTCCTCTCCTCTCCTCTCCTCTATCCTTCTGTTATTTTCTCCCTGTTTTAATTCCTTCAACAAAAACTATGTAGAAAAATGACTATACCCCTTTTCACTGACAAAAACTAAATAAAAACTAATCTATGATGACTAAAACTATATAAGACTAAATATATTCACAATTTCTTGACAAATATACATTTTTGTTGAAAATCAACTGTACTCAACGGTAGTCGACTAAAATCTCGATATTGAGTCGACTAAAACTAAAAGGAAAACTTTTCAGATGGCAAAAAAAAAGGCTAAAACTAAATGGAATGTTATTCAAAAGACTATGACAAAAACTAAGTCAATGTCCAAATGAACACTGTGTTTTCTCCCCCCAGTGGGAGGAGGTGAGCGGCTACGATGAGAACTTGAACACCATCCGGACGTACCAGGTACATTTACATACATTATTGAGGATGCTCTTCAATCTATTTTGTTTAGTGATGCACCATTTAGCCACTTTTTCGAATGCCCCAGCCCCCTGTCAAAGATCATGAAAATCTCTAAAACGAAAGAAAGCAGCAAATGATAAAAAATGTAACGCTCATCTTTTACAATCTTTAACAACCTAAAACAGGTTGAAATAAAACCTAAAGTTGTCCTTTAACAATAAAGCACATAACCCTGAATGTCTTTGCCATGCAGGTGTGCAACGTGTTCGAGCCCAGCCAGAACAACTGGCTGCTCACCAGCTATGTTGACCGCCGTGCCGCGCAGCGCGTCTACGTGGAGTTGCGCTTCACGGTGCGTGACTGTGCCTCCATCCCCAGCGTTCTGGGCTCCTGCAAGGAGACCTTCAACCTGTACTACCTGGAGGCCGAGAGGGCCGTGTCCCAGGGCCCCGTCACGGGCGTGGAGTACTGGGCCAACTCCCCCTTCCTCAAGGTAACCACACCCAGAGTGGTGTAGACTATAGGAGAGTGGCGCCATCGAGGGGGCAGAAAACAGCCCGGTCACGTCTTTCATGTACTCGTTTGTCACTCGCGCGAGCCCACATAGACTCCAATGCATTCCGTATGAACGTCCGGTTCAGTCCTTTGTCACTCCTCGCCAATAGAAGTCTATGTAGAAGAGCCACCGTTGGACTGGCCCCATGAAGTGACCAATAGAAGTCTATGTAGAAGAGCCACCGTTGGACTGGCCCCTTGAAGTGACCAATAGAAGTCTATGTAGAAGAGCCACCGTTGGACTGGCCTCATGAAGTGACCAATAGAAGTCTATGTAGAAGAGCCACCGTTGGACTGGCCTCATGAAGTGACCAATAGAAGTCTATGTAGAAGAGCCACCGTTGGACTGGCCCCATGAAGTGAACGGAGATGTCGTAACTGTCCTTCTGGCTCAGACGACGCCATAAAGTCGTGGGTTTCAACCCTTTTCATATCAAGGGCCATTATTTATTCGGCATTTGAGCCACAGTCCTCCATTTGATGAGATTTGGCAAACGTTGATCAAAATAACAATTTACATTCTCTAATTGTGTAGACTTCTTGTAATTTAAGTAATCCAGATGTAACTACAAAAATGTAACTCTTTAGAGCGTACAATGAAAACAAATGCACCTTTACGGGTCCATTTGTTTCATTTTACACTCTCAAGAGTTATAGAGATCTATAAGGGTTGGTTACCAACTCTCTATCATTTAGCTGGGGACCACCTGGAACCCCCTCAGGGACCACTGGTGGTCCCAGGACCACTGGTTGAGAACCACTGGAGACTGCCACAGATCGGAGCGATGGCAGATCTTTGGGGTCCCGTGCCCATCCCCGATTTTTTTCATCCCCGAGTCTTAGCTCAGTGTTTCTCAAACTTTCAAGGACATTGATATTAAATTGGCTGCGGACTCCTATCTGAAAAGGTTTTGTGCAAGGGGCCCCCCATTCAAAAAAATAATCTTCTTTTTTTAATTTTTTTTTCCAAATATAGCAGACCAGCTCGCAGCTCTGCACTTGTATATCTGCATATTTTTTTAAATGATTGTGATGCTGTATTAACTAATTTAGCTGGGGACCCTCCGAAAACCCCTCAAGGCCTCCTGGGGGTCCCCGGACCCCATTTTGAGAACCACTGCACTAGAGACCGACCGATGGCAGATCTGAGAGTCTTAGCTGACCGATTAGCGATGTTTTGACCATTTGATCAAAAAGCGCTAAAATCAACTATACATTTAATTTCTTTTTGAAAATAACAGGTTGAAAGAGGTTACAAATCCAGATACGCCATAATTCCAGATACGGACGTGGCCAGAAAAGTCAAATAACAGCCGATATATAATCCACCAGAGCGATATATTGGTCTGGCTTTATAACACACAAGGACAAGGACTGGACACAGACAGACGGCTAGGGAGAGAGAGAGGCTGACAAAGAGACAATCAGCCACAGACTGACGAGAACCAAGCCAGATGAACCCAGACAGCGATATAGCAGAGGACCCGAGCCAGACAGATGGATAGAATGATGAAAGAGAGAGAAAGCTTTGTAAAGATGAGCAGACAGATTGACCCGAGACACAGACAGTGAGGTTGTTAAGGAGTCGGAGGGGAGGGGGGGGGGGGGCTTCAGTGACCTTCCTACAGTGATACTCAAAGTACTCAAATGTTTTACAAAAGTAAAATTATCAATGCCACAATGGGCTTGAGCAAAAGTATTGCCATCAAAATATACTTAAAGTACTCAAAGTAAACGTAGTCACACTCATTTTTACTTGTCCTATTTCTCAGCTTGTAGATTAGCTATTTTCAAATAGCTGAAGAAGATGTAGGGTTGAAGTGGTTCATGTACGTTTTGTAATACTTTTCAAATAATTGTAATAGTGTAATAGTATATTATTTGCCTCAGAGATGTAGTGGAATAGAAGTAAAAGTATAGGATTTTTATTTATATATATATATAATTCTCTCTCTCTCTCGCACACCAAACCCACAGGTAGACACCATCGCGGCGGATGAGAGCTTCTCCCAGGTGGACTTTGGGGGGAGGCTGATGAAGGTAAACACGGAGGTGCGGAGCTTCGGGCCGCTGTCCCGAGGGAAGGGCTTCCACCTGGCCTTCCAGGACCTGGGCGCCTGCATGTCCCTGCTGGCCGTCAGGGTGTTCTACAAGAAGTGTCCCAGCGTGGTGCAGAACTTTGCCCTCTTCCCCGAGGTATGGATGGACCAACCAGCACTTTGCAGGAAAGGATGTTTGAGAATGACTGAATTTACCAGTGGTGGAAAAAGTGCTTTTTTTCACTTAAAGAGACACTTCACCCTTTTTGCAAAAGAATATATGTTAATGACATTAAGAAGATTCAGAACACTTTCCTGGGGGTCTTTATGTGTGTAATATGTGGTTTTAAATATTTTAGGTTTTAGCAGTGAGCCCAGTGTCTCTGATGTCATGAACACTGGGCTCACTAACTTCCTGGGATACATGTTGTCTCAGTAAAGCTAAATTCCAATACCGCAACCTTCACACTCGCTCACTCTCCTCGCGTCCTCCACTCGCTCCTCGGCTCCGCCCCCAGCGAGGAGGAGAGGAGGAGGAGAGGATTCTATGCGAGGACAGAGTGGTGGTCGAATTTTCCTCTGGAATCGATCACTAATGACTTGTATCAATTCAATTCAATTCAAAGGGCTTTATTGGCATGGGAAAACATACGTTAACATTGCCAAAGCAAAAGTGGTGTCACACAGCTGGATCACTGGAACTCCGAACAGAGCCGTACAGTCTACAGAATAGACAATTCATCATTTTGTACATGTAACCGAGGGTCCGAGGCCAATGTGTATGTATTGGTAACATGTGCAAGGCAAGGCTATTTATTCCTGAAATAGTGAATAAGCGCCAGGATGCGCACACGTATAAATCACCCCCCCCCCCTCCTCCGACAGTCAGTCCTCCTCCGCGTTCTTTGCAAATAACGGACACTATAACAGGAATTAGGTATAGTCTCTCTGACTTACATATTCAGTTCAGTCCACATATAAATAAATACATTTTTCATTTTTGTCACCGTCATTCATAGCAGTCTGTGCATTCAGGCATGCACAGAGATAAATTAACTATAGCTTTTGAGGTGCGCACAATATAGCCAGCCTAATTTATATATCCTACTTTTATTATGCTTATATCACACAACGCAATAAAGCCAGTGGCTTGTTGTGGTCCTTTCACTTTCACATAAGTAGGCTA
Organism: Protomyctophum parallelum; assembly: GCF_964188405.1. Classification (NCBI taxonomy): domain Eukaryota; kingdom Metazoa; phylum Chordata; class Actinopteri; order Myctophiformes; family Myctophidae; genus Protomyctophum; species Protomyctophum parallelum. The sequence continues at coordinate 34,768,480 of NC_139701.1, forward strand.
GATAGGCTACTTTATCATTCTGAAGCTCTATACATTCAGCGAAAATGTGTCTCTTCAACAAACAGTTGAACAGTGCGTGCATGTGTGTGTTGGCCGTTGGGTCAGCGACTTCAGCCAGTCAGCCGGCCGGCAGCTAGTGGATGGGGGGGGGGGGGGGGGGCGGGTGCACAACATGTACACGTGATGCGGAAATCCGCTGCGAGGAGACAAAATACCCCACCGAGCCTGCACCTGATGTACACTCGCTCTATGCGGTCTCGGAGAGCCCACTCGGCTCCTCCACTCGACTCCACTCTCCTCCTCGATGGAGCACTTTAACAAATGGAACGTTAACCATTTCCGGGTCACGCTGGAATGACCCCGAGTGACCGAGTGGGAGTGAGCGAGTGGCCGAGATTTTGGGTATTGGAATTTAGCTCAAGACAGCCCTCCCCCTATCCACAAGGAGGAGCAGTGCACCAAAGCATTATGGGAATTGTAGTCCAGGAAGGAAGTAAGTGAGCGAGTAAGTGAGCTCATTACCACTGCACTCTACTCTTATACAGGCCCCTGCAGATGATTGGGGTCATTTACAGTGAGCAGTCAGCTAATTGGGGCCGCATTGGGGTCACACACACTGCACCGCTCAGTTCACACGTTGGTGTGAGTTTTCTTTAAAGAACGCCTGACAATAAAAATGGCCGATCTGGTTTGCGGTGTGTGTGTGTGTGTGTGTGTGTGTGTGTGTGTGTGTGCGTGTGCACGGGCGTGCATGCGTGTGCGTGCAGACGCTGACGGGGGCAGAGTCCACCTCACTGGTCATCGCCAGAGGAAGCTGCATCTCCAACGCGGAGGAAGTGGACGTGCCCATCAAGCTGTACTGCAACGGCGACGGCGAGTGGATGGTGCCCATTGGCAGCTGCAGCTGCAAGGCCGGCTTCGAACCCGACAACGGGAACGTGTGCAGAGGTCCGTATGTCAGTGTTTCTCACACTTTTACATTTCGAGCTCTCCCCTTGAAACAGGTCCACTTGGTTCCATTTGTATACTGTCAGAGAGTTAGAGACTTGTATGGGTCAATTTAGACCCCCCCCCCCCCCCCCCCCTAAACGAAACCGCAACACGCCATAAAGCTTACCAGTCAAGGTGCCTGGACCGCTGAGCCACAGCCCAGGCCAAAGAACTCACATGTTTTACTTAAGTAAAAGTATTAATACTGCAATGTTACAAAGCAAAAGTACAACGTTAAAGTAGCAAAAGTAGAAAGTATACTCATTATGCAGAATGTCCCATTTCACAAGTTTTTAAATGTATAACATGTATAAAAATATTTTAAAAATAGCAGATCTACAAGCTCACATTGAGTTGCGATGTGGTGCATTGTGATCTTGTAGATCGGCTATTTTCAAATGGCTAAAAATATATACCGTAAATATTAATCCAATCAAGTAAAAGTACCTAAAAATTGCACTTAAGTTCGGTAACAGTTACAAAGTCAAAATGATGTACCAACAGACAGACCAACCGGCAGATTGGTTTATGGGATGCGTGATATAATGGTTCTCTATTGAAAGTAGCAAACCTTTAAGCACATATTAACTAATGCAAAATAAATTATAATTAGAGTTCTAAGTCATTAATGTATAATCTTATGTCAATTCATATTATGTATATATTTTCTGCGTGGCGGTGCAGACTACTATGCTTTGTATGTTAATATTAAGAGAAGCAGGAGGACAATGGTACCAAAATAGCTCCTCTTCTCTCCTCCATCTCTTTCCCTATTTCTTTCATTTTTTCATTTGGCCTCCTTCCCCATTTGCTCATGGTATCCAATCAGTTCTGTAGTCTCCCCAGAGACTGTCATCCATTGTGTGTGTGTGTGTGTGTGTGTGTGTGTGTGTGTGTGTGTGTGTGTGTGTGTGTGTGTGTGTGTGTGTGTGTGTGTGTGTGCACGCACACGCTAGCGCGTGTATGATCTATGTGTACAATGTGGTTGAATGATAACTGAGGTCAGTTCATCCCATGTTAATTAGCCTTGCGTGTTCCAAGAAGATTACCCCACTTCAAATGACTTCATGAGGTACCGAGATATAGAAAGAGAGAGAGAAAGGGGAGGGAAAGTAAGAAAGAAAGAAAGAAAGAAAGAAAGAAAGAAAGAAAGAAAGACATTTGGATATTATTAGTTATATTTGTGCTGTAACCACCTTCATTAACTGGGAAAGCATCTGTGTAATTTTACATTTTAACCACTTTAACCAGTATTTTATACTTTGACCATTCAAAACATAGTAGATATACAAGCTCATAGCCGTCACTGTGAGATGGGGGTCAGTGGTGCAACCACTCCAATGACCAGCAATGTCTGTCCAGGTGTCTCAGTGTCCCTATATGTATGTTTAGGGTATCAACAGGTGACAAAGTGGCGCTGTTGAGCTTCAGCGCTGTGCACATGTGCATGGTGGGAAGCTGAGTTTTAGCAGCCATGTGGCACTGTTGAGCTCAAGCCCCCAGTAAGGCTATATCCAAGGCTAGGCTAAACTTCCGGTACTTCCGCTCCAGTACAGTGACAGTACAGTACAGTACAGTACAGTACAGTACAGTACAGTTCAGTACAGTACAGTACAGTACAGTACAGTACAGTACAGTACAGTACAGTACAGTACAGTACAGGGAGCGGTAACTCTGTCATTTCTCAACTGTTTCGGAAGCGGGGCAGCTCGCCGGAACCGGCCTGTTCCCCTGGGTGCGTTCCTGGGGTTCTGGATGTTCCGGGGACCCCCGGGGACCACCACACGGTAACTCTGTCATTTCTCGACCGTTTCAGACGTGGGCCGGCTATAGAGTCGGCCTCAGGTTAAAGGAACAAGTGTATGACCTGTTAGAACTTGGCTGTATATTCCACGATGGTGTCCCATTACCACCATGCTATTCCGAGCCGTGTGCTGCAGATGACAATGACATTCTTATGCTGATTTGGGTCGTTGAATATTTAACAGGTGCAATATTTGTGGTCCGAGTAACCGCTGTGGGCAGGTTTGACAGACACAACGCTCAAGGCATGTACAGTAACTGTAACAAAGCCGGGCTGGAATGCCATGATGGATGCCCCGTGACACCCTGTAACGTGATTAGTTGGGGCATTTGTAATACAGAGACATTCTTTCACCTACATAATTTGACCAGAAATTGTGGGAATGCTCCATCTGAACGGATCACCAGAGGTGTTTGGTCCTCCCACTGTGGTGGGAATTAACTTTGCAACAAAGCAACAAATGCAATGTACAGTACGTGATCAACTGAGGGCAGTAGCAGAAACACCAACCCGGTCTCACACAAACACGGTGAAGTAGCACGGATTGGCATTTCCGTACATACACGCCTAGAAAACCCCCAAATCCCTGCAGACTGTGACGGAGGGGCACCGTCTTCGCAACGCTCGACACGGCAACTCACTCGCTCGATGGTGTCTCTCGTGGCTCAAGTTGGCAATTCCGTGCATACAATTCTAGTGAAAGCCGTCGCGGTCAAAACAGTAGTAGTATAAATATAAGGGTCCATTCAGTCAGTTTAGAACTTGCCCAGTCTAACTTTGAAGAGAAAAAAAAAAGATGCCCATGTGCATGCAAATTCCTGTTAGTAGCAAACCACAGCATGCAAGCCACCTAATTTGCCTAGTCAATCATTTAATCCACGCTACACGCCTGGTATAATATGTACCGATTTTGGGATTTTCTAGGCGTGTATGTACGGAATTGCCAATCTGTGCTATTTCACAGTGTTTGGTTGAAATCGGGCTGGAAACACAAACCCCTAAATAGAAACCTGCTCATCGGGAACAGTTTAGACGATTATTATTTTGTTCAAAGACACTTCGACACACGCAGCCAGAAGGAGCCGGGGATCGAACTAGGAACCTTCCAAATACCAGGACGGCTGCTCTACCTCCTGAGCCATTACTACCCGCTCTACTGAAGATCGGGCCGGTGTTGTGAGATGAATAGCCATACGTGCAACTCGCTGGGTCTGTCTGGTACGGCAAATACTAATTACAGTGAGAGAGAGAGACAGCAGAGACAGATGCAGTGTATGCAACATTATATGCAGAGTTAATAGAGCTTGCTCACATATGAGTGAGTCACACCCATCATGGGACTGAGGCCAGCCAGTCTTTGGTGTGAGTCTCTGCCAGTCAGCTGATAACAACTTGGCAGAAAAACTGGACGTCGCTATTGGAACAGATGGCTGTGTGTGTGTGTGTGTGTGTGTGTGTGTGTGTGTGTGTGTGTGTGTGTGAGAGAGAGAGAGAGAGAGAGAGAGAGAGAGAGAGAGAGAGAGAGAGAGAGAGAGAGAGAGATGGACAGAGCCATAATCAGGCTACAGAGACTGTTTATTTTCACTGTATCATACAAGCTGGTCACATTGTTCTAACCATGAGGCAAAATTGGCATAACATTAAAGTGCAGTTTGTGTGTGTGTGTGTGTGTGTGTGTGTGTGTGTGTGTGTGTGTGTGTGTGTGTGTGCGTGCGTGCGTGTGTTAGTGAGCCTCTTGTCAAAAATCTCATTTCTATTAGCACTCACTATCAAAACACCATGCTAGCTTTCTCCCTCCCACTCTAAAGTCACGTGCGCACACACACACACACGTGTAAACTCACACACACGTGTGCAAACACACACGTGCGCGCACGTATGCTGAAACTAAAAGCCACAACTCCTGCTGTTAAGCCCAAGTCTTTTCGATTTATTTTGTTCTGAAATCAGAGCAACCAATTAGCACATGAATGCGCGCGCGCACACACACACACACACACACACACACACACACACACACACACACACACACACACACACTTTTCACAGTAGTGCCATGCAAGGGTTTAATAATTGATCAGAACATCATCTCTATCATTACTGGTTGGCTAGCTCAGCACAGCTGGACACTATAGGCACTATTTCTTATTCGTTTTTTCTTCTTTCTCTGATCGTTCCTCTGTCTCTCCAACAATTGCCTCTACAATATATTTTACATTCGTTTTATCTTGTTTGGAATATGCAAATTCACACACAGGGACACAATTTTGTTCCTCTAGTCTAATGCATAATTTATAATTCATCGTATGACCACGTCCCCCTGCCAAAAATACCAGATGTTTACGTGCGTCAGGATGGTGACTTTAAAATCAATTGTCTTCAGCAAGCGGCGCGGCCGTAGGACGAAATATAAATTAGGCTTTATAACTCCTCTCTCTCTCTCTCTCTCTCTCGTTAAGCACAGAAACATCAACAGCTTGGAAACACTGACAGCTGGACAGGTAAAGATGGAGCAGAGAGTGAGCGAGGTTTAGACATAATGGCTAGATAGAGAGGGAGCGAGACTTGTTGCCATGGTGACATATACACCCCATGTGTATGAGCAAGGTTTTTGAATAGATGACCTTGGCATGCCAGATGTCTAGAGTCCTATTCACACACGCACACACACACACACACACAGTGACACACACACACACACACACACACACACACACACACACACACACACACACACACACACACACACACACACACACACACACACACAGTCCTATTCACACGTACACGTGTGTGTGTGTGTGTGTGTGTGTGTGTGTGTGTGTGTGTGTGTGTGTGTGTGTGTGTGTGTGTCAGGACAACTCATGAATGGATGAAATTTACACTTATTGGTCCTGATTCTTCAAAAACGAAATGCGCCAGAGTGTAACGGTGACGGAAACAGATATCGTATTTATCCGTCCGATCAAGCTACGTTGAGATGACGTGTTATTCAGAGAGTGGTGTGTACCACAGGTGCGCAGGTGTATCGCAGGTGTATGTCATACTGAATGCAGCGGGTGCAAAGTGATCGGAAAAGCACCCGACAACCTCATCTGCATTGATCCACGCCCAATTTCATACCATAAAAGGCTTCAAGCATGACTCAGCAGACAGCAGTTTGTCTGAGATCACAGCCGCGGTCACTGCTATCGAAGCTTGCATTACGGTGCGTGCTCCGCTGAAGCAATATAATTATAATTTATTTAATTAAGTTCGGGACCAAGGCGGGTGCTCTCTCACACCTATGCAGAGGTAAAACATATCCGATATTTAAAATATCGGATATGTCAATGCAAAAGTCGTCTTTTCAGAGAGAGCGAGAGAGAGACAAGAGAGGGAGGGGGGCTGCATGGGCCCTCGACACTGTTGCGCGATAAAGAACAGTAGCCCATACATTCATAAGTAAATATATTATAGGCCTACCTCGTAGGCCTGGGATCCTCTTGTCTGAAGAAATTATAATCCAGTGAGTTTATCCGGTGAGTTAAACTATTCTGTGTGTGGCATCCATGTGATCAATATCAATATACATTATTATAAATTCTGTCTGTCCGTCATGTTCACGAGTGGAGGTGAGCTGGTTTAAAACTGATATGACTGGCCGACTTTCAAACACGCTGCATTCATTAGGCTATAAATGTGGTCTTCTATTTTTTATATAGGGCTAATTAGCCCTATTCATTTTCCAATGTGAATCGGATCGGCAGCACGCTGCTGTCTGCCCCCCCCCCCCCCCACACACACACACACACACACACACACACACACACACACCGAAACAACGTTAGATTCGTACAGTGCAAAATGCAGATAAGTGTAGGCCTATGTTCTTATTATAATTGTGAGTTTGTTTTTTAACATGCAGTCCGCGAGAGCCGATCTACAAGCTCACAACGCGTTGCACTGCGAGTAGCCTAGAGAAGGCTGTCCAGTGAGCAGCGCAATCGCGCATGGCATGCTATAGAAATATCCTAATAAATAAAATAAAAGGTGTCGGGGCTTGCAGGGGCAGTTTCCTTATGGGACTCTATAGGCTAACTTGCCTCTAGAATGCATGCATTTAGGCATACAAGTGCACTCGGCTTTTATATATATATATATATATATATCGTTTTTTTATGTGCTGATCGACCAATATGTTGGGGGCACATGCCTACATATTTTATCTGAGATTTGGGGACTATTTATTGATTCAGCATGAAGACTAAAGCCTTCTGAATAAATCTATATGCAAGTGTATGCTTCCGCAAATTTCTCCGAGGTGGCGGAGGATTTAGCGGAGTTTCCGACGAACCAAAGTCAGCGTCAAGTTCACGGCCATTTCCATGAATTCCAAATTAATGTGGGAAATCCGCGTAAATGCCTTTCCGCCAGCGTCACGGCAATATATCAGCGGAAACACGTTGAAGAATCAGGCCCATTGAATATAAAATTAGCAATATATTTATTATGGTTTGGCGATTAATTGGATCTGCTTTTTAGGTACTCAGATCAAGCGTATCAGTCCCAACCATAGGGATTCCGAATCCCTTGTACCTAAACAGCAGATCCAAAACGGCAGGTGGTAGCTGGGGTGGAGGAGTGTGAGCAGCAAAAGTTTAAGCAGACAGCAGCGCAGCAGTATCAGTGTGCAGCAGCAAGCAAGCAGGATGAGCAGCGCAAACTTCCAGTTTAAATAGCCGGTATGAAGATGGAATGAGTGTGTGATTGCATGAAGTGAATCATGTGAATGAGAAAGCCTGAGGCGGCCCAATGAACGGCCAGCAGCAACTGTTTCCTGACTGAACTTGCTTTGCGCACTCATATCTATACATGTCTGTGACAGGCACGACACTCATATCTATACATGTCTGTGACAGGCGCAACACTCATATCTATACATGTCTGTGACAGGCACGACACTCATATCTATACATGTCTGTGACAGGCACAACACTCATATCTATACATGTCTGTGACAGGCACGACACTCATATCTATACATGTCTGTGACAGGAACGACACTCATATCTATACATGTCTGTGACAGGCACGACACTCATATCTATACATGTCTGTGACAGGAACGACACTCATATCTATACATGTCTGTGACAGGCACGACACTCATATCTATACATGTCTGTGACAGGAACGACACTCATATCTATACATGTCTGTGACAGGCGCAACACTCATATCTATACATGTCTGTGACAGGCGCGACACTCATATCTATACATGTCTGTGACAGGCACGACACTCATATCTATACATGTCTGTGACAGGCGCAACACTCATATCTATACATGTCTGTGACAGGCACGACACTCATATCTATACATGTCTGTGACAGGCACGACACTCATATCTATACATGTCTGTGACAGGCGCAACACTCATATCTATACATGTCTGTGACAGGCACGACACTCATATCTATACATGTCTGTGACAGGCACGACACTCATATCTATACATGTCTGTGACAGGCGCGACACTCATATCTATACATGTCTGTGACAGGCACGACACTCATATCTATACATGTCTGTGACAGGCGCGACACTCATATCTATACATGTCTGTGACAGGCGCAACACTCATATCTATACATGTCTGTGACAGGCGCGACACTCATATCTATACATGTCTGTGACAGGCGCGACACTCATATCTATACATGTCTGTGACAGGCGCGACACTCATATCTATACATGTCTGTGACAGGCGCGACACTCATATCTATACATGTCTGTGACAGGCGCGACACTCATATCTACAAGTATGAGTACTATATAGTAGATAGATATAGTAGATATAGTACTATTTGCTACTTTTGAATAGCCACGGTAAAAATAATGGCTAAAATTAGGGATGTGGCGCCGATCCAGGCTAAAATTCTAGATCGGGTATCGGATCGGTGGCCGATCCATTATCCGATCCGATAATTATGTGTAATTACAGTATGAAAACAACTCTACCTCCTCTGTGACACAGCAGTGTAGTATTGACAGTATAACATGTGGAATGCAGCCAGGCTAGCCTGCGCACACATTAACCTGGTCTAATTGTTGCACAGTTATTTAATACATAATTCAGTGCATTTATATCTGTGTTTGTTACATTTTGTTTTACAAAGTTGGGAAAGTAATGTTTAAGTCAAGCCTTGATGTTGCCTTACACAAAATAATGATTCCAGACTCCACACAGTGAGGCATACAGCTTAATAGGTATTACGTTTCTTTGTGGGGGGGTATCGGTTCGGTACTCTGTATCGGCAGATACTGGACCCCCATGTATCGAAATCGGTATCGAATGCCAAAAAGCCGGATCGGTGCATCCCTAGCTAAAATCTAAAATTAATCCTGGATAATCCTGGAAAAAACATTTGCTCTGGTGACAGAGCAGTGCTACTTGTGTTATTCTGCTTCTATATGCTTTAGTCATATTTCCATTGACTCACTGTCAAACAAATGTTTTTAATACTATTTTTGCACATGGCCTACTTACCCCCCCCCCCCCCCCCCCATATTCCCTTGTTTTACAACAGCATAACTTTATGTTGGATGTTCTATTCTTTTCAGGTATTTAGCTTGTCATTCAGCACAACTCAAGGTGCAAATAATAGCCTATAGTATTCATTTGAACCAGTAACGTAAAAAAGTGCAACTAAGAGATGGCAGAATCGTGCTGAGATCCAACTAAACCCAGAAAATAACATCAAAGTGCATAATTTAGTTTTACTCAGTCATTTGACAGCCTGTAGTAGTTACTCTCCTTCATACCCAGCCCTGTTCATCCTATACCGTGTTCACATTGATTCTACAAGAGACGTGTGGAAAGAACAGGTACACAGCTATAGCTTATACAGGTTTCACTGCCATCAACACATGTCCAGCCTCAGACTTCGAGTAAAGTTTGTCTTCACTTCAGACATAGAGACATACTGCAGTCTGCAGCTATAATTGGGGTATTAAAGAGTTGAATCCTTAGAAGAAAATGCTAAATGTAGGAAGGCAAATTAGTAACACAGTCAACAGCTATCTTTAAAGGGATCTTAAACAAGTCGTAAGTAAGGCTTGCCATGAGGCCCATATAGGGCACGAGCCTATCTCCTGTTTCTATAGCGTGAGGCAGCTTGATGTATAGTACACCCCCTGGACATGATGCTAGTATGTCACAGGGAATTATACCCCCAATCCAATACAACCCTTGATGCTGAGTGACAAGCAGGGAAGCACTGGGTCCCATTTTTCACAGTCTTTGGTATGACCTGGCCGGGGATCGAACTCCGACCTCCCAGTCCCAGGGCGGACACTCTAATCACAGAGATCCCAGACAAACCTTCACTCCGTGGCACGTAACACCACTGAGCTGGTTGATATTAAACAAACCTTTTCATAACTTCCACAGTATAGACAGTAGACAAAAGCACAAGTAGTGCAGCTGGGCAGCCTTGTCTAGTTGTATTGTATGTAGTTATGCACATGAAGCATCAGGGTTGAGCTAAAAGATATATCATTCATACAGTCTCAGGCATCATGTAACACCAAGGATTTCACTGTGTATATTTGTCAGTAGGACAAACTCACTTCCCAATCAGTGAACCGAACCTCAAGTTTGGAGGCGTTTGAAATAAGAGTTTTCTTTTTTTTTTATGCCCCAGATTTATCTGATTGTAACCTTACCAGTCCTGAAATGGAAACCCCTTAATCCCCCAGCGTCTCTGTTCTCCAGACAAACCCCACTGTGCTGTCTCTGTTTTCCTCTCTCTCTGTCTGTCTCTCCGCAGCCTGTCCTCAGGGCACCTTTAAGTCTGCTCAGGGAGCGGGCCTGTGCCAGCAGTGCCCTCTGTACAGCCGCTCCACCGTGGAGGCCGCCACGCTCTGCGGCTGCCGCAACGGCTACTACCGCGGCGACATGGACAGACCGGAGGACGCGTGCACCAGTGAGTCCCTCCACTTTTGTCTCTCTTTTGTGCCCGAAAACAAAACAGGTGTTAGAGTAGAGGGAGAGCGCTACGAATTCTGTTTACAAGGAGAGCGCTACGAATTCTTTTTACAAACAGGTTTTAGAGCAGCAACGAATTCTATTACACATTTTCAGAGTAGAGGGAGAGCGCCACATTTTCGTTGCAGCTGCAGCAGCCGTTCGTTGCCCAAGAGAGACGGTAAAAGTAGGTTGAGACATGAATCAGCTCCGTCTGTCTCTTCCAGGCAGATTCATGTGTATGTGTGTGTGTGTGTGTGTGTGTGTGTGTGTGTGTGCATGTGAATGTGCATGCATCTAAGTGACCTGGATACGACGGCTCGGGGTGGGCGGGGGTAACATTTTGTATTCATTCATACTGGATGGGTCAATAAGACACTGTTTTAGATTCATGAATGGACCTCTCAGGACTCTGACACAGAAAAATAAGTGTCAATGGTAGCCAGTTGATGCCGTCTAGCTCGCCGCCTCTGTCAAATGTATTCATCCAGTTGTCATTTTGCACGTCATTTGTTATTACGACCATAAGTCGCAGATTACTATGAAAACCTGCAAAACGCGTCCGTCAGTCAGGTCATGCCTCCATATATGATGAACATTACGCCTCGTGACATCACGCACCTCCATATATGGCCATCAGTCCGTCATGCCTCGTGACACGCTCCATATATGGCCGTCTCCATATATGAAGATCACGGCACTGACCTCATCAAACCCTGGATAGCCATACATGGAGAAGACTGGATCATCACCTATATCTGCATATATGGAGCCAGCCAGCAATCTACATCTGAATTCAAACCCTTAGATATTCGGGACACGGTGGCACAGTTGGTAGTGTTGTTGCCTCACAGCTAGAAGGTCCTGGGTTTGATGCCCGCTGGGGACGCTGTGGGCACTGGGGGCGTGTTCCTTCCTCCACCTTTGGCCATCTTGTGGTCCAAAGGTGAGAGCTCTACCGACGAGAGCTACAATGACTTGAAAAATACATGATCGAATATGTTCGTACATAGCAGTAAAATAATTAAGATAATGTTGAAGATAATTTGGCCTGTATTTTCTGTATTTTCACTCACTCTCTGTCTGTCTGTCTCTCTCACTCCTCAACTTGTTCTGTCTCTCTGTCTGACTGTCCAGGCGTTCCCTCAGCGCCTCGCAACGTGGTGTCGGTCGTCAACGAGACCTCTGTGGTCCTGGAATGGCACGCTCCCCGGGACACCGGCCACCGCGACGACCTGGCCTACAACGTACTGTGTCGCCGCTGCCGCAGCGGCGAGCGCCGGGCATGCCAGCCGTGTGACGACAGTGGCGTGGCGTTTTCTCCGGGCAGGCAGGGGTTAAGGGAGACATGGGTGGAGATCAGCAAGCTGTGGGCCCACACGCCCTACACCTTCCACATACAGGTTAGGATACATATTTTAACGTTTTGTATTTCTCTTGAACATACTACAGTGTCAGTCACAAAAGCATCAAAAGTGTCAGATCTACAAGCTTGAAATGCGGGTTACGCGGCGCGAAGCAACACGTCTTGAGCTTGTCGATCCGCTACTTTTGCCCTATTTGAATTTGATTCCTAAAAAGAACAGGACTGAACGGTTTTGGACATACAGTTTCCACCCTCAGAGACAATATTTATGAATTATATTAAAAGAAGTTAGTGCACTGACTTCGAGATAAAAGGAGTGACAGTACTGTAGCTTTTTTCCTGCTCATTAGGTTTACTCTAGTTTGATGTAGAACAGCGACTCTCATCCTTTTTAACTTCAAGCACCCTCCAGTTTGATATGCATTTGATGAGATTTGAATCCCTGGGCTCTCAATCTACACTGTAAAATCCTCAGTGTTGGTTCCCTGAATGGGATCTAGTCTCTCTGAGTTACAGACTATGTAAGAGCCCATTAGGTCAGGGCTCGGGCGGCGTAGTCACGCAGTGCTAAAGTGCCTTTATTAAATAAATAAATAAATAATACAATACAGACCAAAAAAGAGTCCATTAGGTCCCCATACCCCACGTTGAGAAGCAGTGGTGTGTAGAACATTTGAACGATCCCAATCAATCTTTACAGCTTAATCTCTTCAAACACAGATGTTACAATTATATGCAAAAACCTGCAGCTGGATGTAAAACAAATGATGAATCATTAACAAGGATAGTTGGAGTTAAAGGAGTCATTCACCCATTTGAAACCTTATATTCGTATAATTAGTCCTCACTAATGCTCATTATTAGATGGCATAATTTGCGTCGACTGGCAGACAGTTCAGAAACCTGCCTACCGATGACATCGAACAGATTCCAAGCTAATGCTGTCTCTTCCTGGAAAGTTAGCATGCTTAACCCATTCTGACCTGAGATCAGATTCATACGAGGTTTCCACTGGACACACGCTGGTCTGACGAACCCATTCTGACCTGAGATCAGATTCTAAAAATGTCAGTCGTTCTTCGATTATTAAAAAATAGCTGACCTACAAGCTCGTATCGCGCCACTCGGTGGCGCGATATGAGCTTGTAGATCTGCTATTTTTCAATAGCTAAAGCATAACATGATGCTAACACCAAAATGGGTGCCCGTTCAGAATGGGTTAAGTAGAAGCCATTGTTCTCGCATCAATCAAAAGAATATATGTTTGTAATCGTGTTTGAAATGGCCACTATCTGAAATGTCACTTCGAAGTGACATTTCAGATCCGGGGAACGTAGCAAATCAGGCTGGAAGCCAGGCTACAGAAATGGTGCCATAATGCACACTAGTGAGGACCAATTACACGAAGATAAGGTTGAAAATGTCAAGACAATTTTAATTCCCTTTAATGAGAATTTTCAAAAGGGCTTAATGGGGTTAAGACGTTATGTAAGATAAGCCTGTGACAACACGTACGAGGCCTATAATAAACTATAGTGTGTGTCTGTATTTCTTGGGAAAAGGTTTAGATATGACTAGTCTATAGCCAAGTGGATATGAAACTAGGGTTGAGAAAAAATGTGATCGGGGCAGTATCAATATTATATCCATATCATATTAGACTGGATATTGTCTGTGATTTTGGATATTGTACTATTGTGTGTGTTCGATAAAAAATTCAATATTGGGAAAAAAATATCGGGAAAAATCGGCATCGGCAGATACTCGGAATCCGCTCAGGAGCAAAACAACGTGATCGGGACATCCCTAATATAAAACAAATCATATGGTGCTCTGATTGGCTTCAAGTCCAACCGAATCAGATATATGCTGCGGTTCTCTCACTATAATGGTAACCGTTTGTAGCAGGCACTGCTCCTGCACTGGGACAGAGGTAACACAGTGTCATGAAGTGAGGAGTAGAGGTCTGGGCAGGGAGACCCATTAAGACCTGACACCAGATTCTACAAATGTCTTCATCTAAATCATAGACAGTTTTCTGACGGTCCTATGATTCTATGTCAGTGGTTCTCAAACTATTTCATGTCAAGGACCCTCAGAATTATCTGTATTTTGGCCGTGACCCCCATCTAGAAAATATTTGGTTCCAGAAGCAAAGATTTGAGTTAAAAACAACTATATATTGAAAGATTTGCACACGATTTCAAAAAATTTCTAAAATAGCAGATCTACAAACTACAAAGCTCATAGAGCTTGTAGAAAAAAACTAAAGTTGTCCTTTAATATTGGTGCATCTAAAAGCCTTAATTGAAAACAATGTTGTGCTTGTTAATTATGACAATAACAATTTGTTTTACAATCTGTGAAGTGGAATTATTGACCAGTTAACTTTGCATGCTGTTAATTTACCATGTGGGTTTTCTTTTGTTCCCTCCATACAGGCAGTAAACGGAGTATCAAACAAAAGCCCGTACCCTGCACAGCAGCTGTCAATCAACATTACGACCAATCAGGCTGGTGAGTGTAAAACAGTCCAGTCTGTGTGTATAATAATGCATGCATGTGCACATGAGCGTGTGTGTGTGTGTGTGTGTGTGCGTGTGTGCGTGTGTGCGTGTGTGCGTGTGTGCGTGTGTGTGTGTGTGTGTGTGTGTGTGTGTGTGTGTGTGTGTGTGTGTGTGTGTGTGTGTGTGTGTGTGTGTGTGTGTGTGCGTGTGTGCGTGTGTGTGTGTGTGTGTGTGTGCGTGCGTGCGTGTGTGTGTGTGTGTGTGTGTGTGTGTGTGTGTGTGTGTGTGTGCGTGCGTGCGTGTATTGATGTGCACCTGCATAGCACAATACAGTGTCTTACAATGTCACAGTGGATTCAAAGGGAGGCTGAAGACATGGGAGAGGAGAGGGGCTTTCAGAAGGAGGTGCTGATTGGGAGAGGAGAGAGTGCGTGCGTGCATGAACCTGTTATGCAGTGGTGGGAAGTAAAGTACATTTACTCAAGTAAAGTACTTAAAGAACCACTTCACCACTTTTCAACCTATCTTCATATAATAGGTCCTCACTAATAATCATGATAAAATGGCACGATTTATTTTACTCAGTCCTCCAGTGACATCATCATTAAGCAGATTTTTCTTTTACAAAAATGTTTGATTTTCATTATAGTGAGAATGATGGCTTCCATTTTCGCATTGCAACTTTTCAGGACAAGAAAGCCTGCAGTTTCTATTAGTATTGTATTGTATTGTATTGTATTGTATTCCCCATTGATGATGTCACTGGAGGATGGTTTCTGAACTGCCCACAGCCCTCCTATGAGACACAGACCGAGTAGAAAAAAAGGACCTATTATATGAAGATAGGTTGAAAAGTGGTGAAGTGGTCCTTTAAGTACAATTGTGAGCTACTTACTGGAGTATGTCCACATTTCAATACTTTTACTTCTACACTACACCCCAGAGGCAAATATTGTACTTTTTACTCCACTTAATTATTTGAAAACTTTAGTTACTAGTTACTTGTAGATTTTTATTATTACAAAACATACATTTACCACTTCAGCGCGTTGTGAGCTTGATGCATTTTTGAAAACGTATGGACATTCTGCATAATGAATACTTAGTACTTAAGAATTATTTTGATTCCAAATGCTTTTGTCCTTTTACTCAAGTGAATTTTGAATAACGGAGCAACTTTTTACAACGTTGTATTGAGATACCTTTACGTACTGTAAATAAAACGTCGGAGTACTTTTTTCCACCACACTGGTGACGGCTGGGCGAGGTTTCAGGTGGAGGCGGTGGCTGGGAGAGTATAGGTAGGAGAGGAGGAGAGGAGGAGAGAGGGTAGTGTTCACTGTGCAGTGAACCTATTGAACCTGTTCTAAGCGTGTCATCTCTCCCTTGTCGTTTCTCCAGTCTATCAACATCTCCGTCGCTCCGCTCCCTCTCCCTCTGTTTATCTTCCTGCGCCGCCCCTCTGCGTTTCTTTCCTCATCCCTCTCTTTGATCCATCTTTTGTTGCCCTCCCCATCGCTCTCTCCCTCTGCCTCCGCTTCCCGTCTAGTGTCTCTCTTTCTCATCCCCTGCACTGACAGAGTAATTCTCAGAGACCATAAAAGGGGGAGCTGACTTACCGCTCCATCAATATTTTATGGAGACAAGGCACAAGTGATATTTTCCCCTCGCTACTGCAACTTAGATTTAAAAGGCGCTTTCGCTTTGATAGAAAACACATCATTTACCTCAACCAGGGCACACGTGTGCTCGTTCCTAATGAAAATGATGATTGATTGGTCGTGCCGCTTGCTGTGCATCAGGTTGCACAGCCGGCCACTGTTGGCTGAAATCCTCCCGCTTCCCACCGGTACGCTTTGGGGAGTTTTAGAAACAACAGTTTTATCGTCCGTTCAACTTGCAACGGTATTTAATTCTGATAGGTCCCTGACTGACTAACCAGCAGGCGCTTTCTGCCTTGTTCTGCCCAGGTTTCCGCCTTATGGTTGAATTTGCTAAAACCTTTAAAAAAGTGTCAATTCAATTCAATACCTAAATGTGTTAAGTGGGAGTTACAATTTTCACGTGGCAGCTGTGTTATGCTGCTGTGACAATGAGTAAACAGTTTGTAATAATTTGGCACATGAAATACATAAAACATTTTTAGCAGGCCCTATATGCATCGTGGTGATTAAGAAATCTGACTCAGGGCTATTGTTGGTCCTCGTTTATTTTGATTTTAGGTCCCAGGAGGAGAGTATAAAATATTTCTGCTGTTGGTTCTCAACTTGTATAGGAATCCCTACAAATGTATCATGAAAACATACTGTTAAGATTGCAATTGTTAGACATATTGACAGCCTCTGTGTGTGTGTGTGTGTGTGTGTTTGTGTGTGTGTGTGTGTGTGTGTGTGTGTGTGTGTGTGTGTGTGTGTGTGTGTGTGTGTGTGTGTGTGTGTGTGTGTGTGTGTGTGTGTGTGTGTGTGTGTGTGTGTGTGTGTGTGTGTGTGTGTGTGTGTGTGTGTGTGTGTGTGTGTGCGTGCGTGCGTGCGTGCGTGCGTGCGTGCGTGTGTGTGTGTGTGAACAGCTCCTTCAGTAGTTCCCATAATGCACCAAGTGAGCTCAACAAGCCGCAGTTTCTCACTTTCATGGCCACCGCCTGAGCAGCCCAACGGGATTATCCTGGACTACGAGATACGGTACTATGACAAGGTAGGGATCACAGAATCAGTGTGTGTGTGTGTGTGTGTGTGTGTGTGTGTGTGCACGTGCCTGTGTGAGTGAGCATTTTTATCTGCCTGTTCATGTTCACCAACATATTTCTGCAACCATGCAAGAGAGAGTTATGAAACAATAGCTATTATTTTCACTGTGACTATGGGACAAAAACAATCCATCCACGACCTTGACCTAGTAACATACAGTAAATCATGTATTAACCATGGGTGCTGAAAGGCTGTTATGAATTACAAGGGCCAAGGTGACGCGGTCCCCTGGCTGCTTTGTTCTCCCATTTTTCCAGTCGAGTTCACTTGATGAAGCCGAGAGGCATCAAAATATTTAAATATTTCAATTAAAAACCACCCACGAGAAAGAACATAAAAATGTTCATTTATGTAGATTGGAAATAGATATGCATGAGAGACACAATGGCTAGAGGCTGCTTGCTGATGCTGATCTGGAGTCTAATGGAGTCTTAATACTGTTATGGTCATTGGTCACGCTGAGTCTAATCCAGACAAAGATGTATAGAACAACACGTTTTTTGAGAAAGCTCTATATTATAATCTAAGCCAACTGAAAAAGACAAGACAAAAAACGAATCTAATCTAACTAATCTAATCTAACTTGGATCTAATGGTAGCTCAGATCCAAGTTAAAAGAAGTCCTCAACTATAGTTTGATAAGCATGGGCGGGCTTATCAATAGACGGCTAGCTTCTCTGCCTCTCCCTTCCTCTCTCCTCCCTCCAGCACATTTTACTATCCATCATTTCTCCAGTCCAAACTATTTCTATATTCTCTTCTCCTCTCCTCCTGCCCTACCTCCACACACCCCTCCTTTCTAGCATACTAATGAAACCAGGTTTGAATGCAGTGAATTAGATGTGGCAGTGGGAGACAAGGTTCTTCAATCTTCTGGCCCCCCGTTACTTATCTCCGTCGACCAGGCATGCCTAGACCGACTACTGCCCCTAACCAACCCCCCCAACCCTAAATCCTTTCCCTTCCCCTGAGCTCAGCCTTCCTAGCTTCACCTCCCAGCACAACCCTGTCATCTTAATGCCTCTGCGCAGGTATAGTAGTTACAGTGATGTTGAAGGTTCTGGGCTACGCTGCCAGCGACAGCATTCTAAATGAAACACAAGAGCCTCCTGGGGATGTTGCGATATCAAACATTGTGGTTCATAATCCCCCTCCACCCCCCCCACCCCCCCACACACACACACACACATTCTTTACATCTTTTTTCTTTGCCTTCCTCACATCTCCCTGCAGTATCCGTGCCATTTCTTTTCAACAATTCCAATTCAAGCTCAAAGTACAAACTAAGAACTAACCATAGTACTTCGTCTCGGTTGAAAAACCACACATATCAAAAACTGTTACTTTTCAAGATTCAAATAATGACACGGTTAAAGTGCGCCTCTTTGCGCCACGTTTTTGAGCTTGTATATCTGCTAATTGTGATGGTTTTGATGGCTGTAGTATCATCAACTACTGTAGGGCCTTAATTAAAAAAACTAAATAATATCTATGCGACAGCAACAACTTATTATGCACTTAGTAGGGGGGGGAGGGGGGGTGTCCCTGGGCCCCATCACATTGACCTTTACTTTATGTGAGGACTGTGCGCAGGCCCTCCCCTTTGGCATGTCGGATGGGCCCATGAAATGGAACACATTGGTTTTAAAGGTGATTCATTGTGGCTTTTAAACCGTTGCCACCATACCCTCAGTTACTGCATTCAACTGTATAGGCCTATGGGATTATAGTCGTAAATGGACATAACTGATTTGCGTCACGACCACAGATAGATAAAAGGAAATGTAGTTTTGTATGAGTAGTTATTTGAGTAGTTATTTGCAGTTAAGTTACCTTACAACATGCACATTTACAATTGAATTGCCTCCAGTGTCTTTGGGCACAATCGGCATCCAAAAAGTCCACTGCCGGACAGGATACTACATCATCATCAATCACTTGTCAACAGTGAGTGCAGGTGCAGCAACGTAGCAGAATCGGCGGATATAAACACAAGAGTGGAGCTAAAAAGCATAAAGAGAGAAGAAATCACACCCGTGTGGGGGTCTCCTCTCCGGGGGGTCCTCGGAAGTTCCAGACCCACAGGAATGCGGCCAGGGTGCCGGCCCGGTTCCGGCGAGCCGCCCCACGTCCAAAATGGTTGAGAAAGTTACTGAGATTTACCGTGTGGGGTCCCCCCTGTTCCGTTCCGTTCCGTTCCGTTCTGTTCTGTTCTGAACACAACAGTGACACTTGGTTGTGAAAACCAACCAAACGCTATTTCGTGCTCAAGACAGACAGACCGACCCAGCCAGGGACCCAGGGACACACATAGCTGTCTATAGGAGTGGTTGCACCATTCAAAAAGGGGAACAAGCAATGTCTAAAAGTTCGCCCCCATCCCCCACCTGGCGTCAGCGATAATGCACACTGCACTTGCCACTGGTACTTAAGTCAACAAAGCACTGCGGTTTTACTTAAGTACTTAACACCTCTGCCTCCCAATGCAGTGTCAGTGTGCCACATAACCCCATTAGGCTTTGCCTCCCCCTTTCTCCTGACCTGTCCCCACCATCCCTTTCTCCTGACCTGTCCCCACCATCCCTTTCTCCTGACCTGTCCCCACCATCCCTTTCTCCTGACCTGTCCCCACCATCCCTTTCTCCTGACCTGTCCCCACTATCCCTTTCTCCTGATCTGTCCCCACCATCCCTTTCTCCTGACCTGTCCCCACCATCCCTTTCTCCTGACCTGTCCCCACCATTCTTTCTCCTTTATCTCCTTCAGCATCCCTCACCATCATCATCATCATCTGACGCTCCTGTGTCCTCGACCAGTGGTGTATTCTAGGCTTTTCAGGCGGTATACATAATTATTCCCTCTCACACACGGCACTTGCACACATACTGTATATACACGCGTGTGACGCGTGCGTGATCACAGAATGAAATATCCTGAAACCCTTATACCACTTCTAACATTCAGCAGGCCCCTCCCCCTCCCCCTGGCCTTATCTACCTTTCTTGTCTCTCTATCAGGCCGCCATACAGTAGTGAATCCTCATTATCGTTAGGAGGAGGAGGAGATAGAGAGGAGCAGAGAACGAGTGTGTGTGTGTGTGTGTGTGTGGGGGGGGGGGTTGCAAGTAGGGGGAAGGTGAGGTGAAAGGTCCGTTGTCTATAATGAGCTACATGAATCAACTCAATCTCAAGAACGTTTTTTACGGTATAGGATGTGGGGGTGTTTATGAATGTGTGTGTGTGTGTGTGTGTGTGTGTGTGTGTGTGTGTGTGTGTGTGTGTGTGCGTGTGTAGTAGGGTGCTGTGTTTTGTTTGTCTGACGGTCTTCTTTCTTTAGGGGGAAAGGAAGGGAAGGTAGATGAGGGTAAACCAGACAAGAGAGAGAGAGAGAGCAAGCAGACAAAGAACGAGAGAGAGAGAGAGAGAGAGAGAGAGAGAGAGAGAGAGAGAGAGAGAGAGAGAGAGAGGATACAGTTGGTAGATGGATGAAAGTTAATGAAGGCAGCTGGAGGGCCTGACAGTGAGAATAGAAAGATAAGGATGGAGCAAAGAGGTACAATGAACCATATCATACAGGGATGTATCAGTAAAAGGTGCATGGGCAAGTGCAATAGAGGACACTCTTGTACGAACTGGGTTACATGACAGCTTTCTAAATAACAGGGTTGTAAACATCTCCATGGTTAAAGACACACTTTATAGTTTATTTCAGAACAAATGGTCACAGGACATATTGTACAAACCAAAGTTGAGAACATTTGTTACGATAAAAAGCTGTTACGCTAGTGAAAAGTACTGTATGTTTTTGCCCCATTATCCAAAAGACAAAGATCCCTATGTGCCCAACTTCGTTCTGGGATCTTGCCCTTGCACCTTGAGACTGGGAGGTATAGAGGAGTTACAGAAGAAGAACGTATTTGCACCTACTGTGATATAAATGATATT